>NC_134413.1:59444285-59803035 GCF_038048845.1 Mixophyes fleayi
TGGCGAGGGGATCTTCCTAGCTTAAATCTTTATCTGTTAAAACTCCCGACCAAAGTTACTTCCAAGGACTCTACTCCGGGGTCTGGCTTCCGTCCTGGACGAAAATAGTACCAGAGAGGGAGAGACCAGGTCCCAGGGCAGCAGCCCCTGCCTCTCGCAAGCTGAAGCTCTTTGAGCTCCGGCTAGGGACTTAGCTTCCTGGGACCCCAGGGATGCGCTGCACCTCCTGGACCTATTGGATACCAGGAGGCTGGCTGCTAAGCCCCTCCGGTAGCCACTGAAGCTGGCTGCCAGAGGGTGAAGGGGAACCAGGGCTGCCTCTGCAGCCCTAGCACAGGGTAAGTACTTTTTACATTTATTTTATACATATACATTTCACAATACATTTAACACACATCTACATTATACACAGTTACACTGCCCTAAACCCTCGCTGCACCCCAGCTAACTACCAGCGCTGCAGCACCTATACACATACATGTATTTACCTGGATTTTTACTTTTATTTAATTAAATACATATGGAAACACTGGTCTCACTCCCTGGCGCCTAGCGCTGCACTGCACACATAAACATACATTTTTATTTACATTAAAGAAATTTTTATTAATAACACTTCACGCTGCGCCAAGTGCCGGTGATTTAACCCCTCCGATGCCGGGTATTAACACTACCGGCGCCATGGTCCATTTCAAGATGGCCGGTACTCGGGGGACCCAGCCACATTGCCATTAGGGTCATTCCATGTCAAATCACCCAGGTCATGACACCCAGCAGCCTCATAGTTTCTGAGATATAGGGGGTCAAAGTTATGTAAAATTGCTCAGAAATGCCACTCCTGATTCTCCGTTTTTAGTGTGATAGGTGTCGAAGTCGTATAATTGGATGAACGAAAGTATATTGGTTAATATTGTTTTGCCGTACGATTGCGATCAGTATGCCACGTAACACGTCACATAGCGTGATCGTACGGTAAAACGCGCACGCGCACACACTCTAACATTCCGTTATTTATATATTTCATATTTATATTGATTCCATTCCACAGTGATTTATGAGCAGATAGTATTTAGTTTATTATTAGTTTATATATTATGATTATATATACACACACTTTAGTGTTATTTAAGGTGCAGGTTATAGAAAATGTGTCATGTCCGGTTCATTTGCCGAAGAGCTCGCACATTGCATACTCTAGTTAGTGATGTTAAGGAATAAATACTTAAAGTGATACCAACTATAAAATGCTAATAGACTAGTTGAAACTAGGGTCTTGGTGGGAAAAGTCAGAGCACAACCCCTGGAGAGATGACCCCCACCTTTGGATATTTTGATTTGAACTGCCCTATGACCTGCAGCACTTTGGACCTTCCTGATACCTGTAACAATAGAAGCAAGCCACACCATCTGCATTGTTCTCACTGTAACACTGAGTGTATATAATAACAGCTCTCACTGGCACTGGCCTCAGTCTCTTTTGACCACAGTATTCTGGAGTGAAGTACTGTTCGCTGGTACCAGTGGGAGCGCAGCGAGCGCGGTATATATGTATCTTTTGGTATTAGCTGTACTGTATTATAATTATGTATTGAACTGTTAAATTTTACATCTGCTAAAATAAATTACATTGTGCTTTGGAAACCCAATACAATCGCTTGGGCAATGCTTATTTAAAAACGATAAAATTACTTTAATAATTTGGGGGCTCTTAGCGGTGAGGTTACGTTACCGGAATGTATGCAACGCTTACGGATTTTCAATTCCTCAACAAAGGGTGGATTGACGCGTCACATATGGGAAAGAACGCAATGTGTTCAAAACCTGTTGTTCATTCTGTGTTGAGAAACCGAATATCCGGTGTTGCATAATCTGAAGGAACGCTAACTTGAATCTAGGAACAAGAAAGAAAAATGTTTCTTTTTATTGCCGTTTTGCGTTGTAAAAGGTATTGCATTGCATAGGGTATGTGTAATTCCTGCTTAGCGCATGTGAACTTCCGGTATTGTTGCCACGTGTTTAAACAGTCGTGTTCATAGTCTGTTATATATGCATAATATAATCACTTGTTAAAGCTTCTGAAAAGATATTACTATTGTTTGGGAAATTTATTTTCTGTACAGAAAACAAAAAGGTTGTGTGTGTGTGTGTGTGTGTATGTGAATGTTAAACATAAACACAAAAGTATACTGGTAACGGAATATAGGTTTTTTGCACGCGCGCCTAATACTAATCACAACGTTTACTGATAACTAGTATCTTTGAGCGGTGCGATTGGACCGCATGGTAAGGCCGTGATTGAATATTGGGAGAGCAGCGGGGAACTGTTGAAAAGAGATAGCGCTATGGTTCAGGTGTGTGACGGGGCACGTTAAAAAGGTGACCTGACAACAAAGGTTCTGATCCAAGGGTGAGCAGGATATAAAGAGACCTTTGTGTGAAGTGGTGTTCTGTTCTAACAAAGAACAGGGGAAAAAGAGACACCACAGAGTATACATGGCAGGTATACTCGAAGCGAAAAGAACAGGTTTTCGCGGCATTCCCAATAGTAATCGCACCGCTTACTGATAGTATCTGTAAGCGGTGCGATCGGACCGCATGGTTGATTTTGTGCAGCCGTGATTGTGACTTGGGAGATGTGGGAGGAAATACGCTGCAATCACTGATATTCTTGACTGATATCGGTTGCTAACAGTGGTAAAGTACTCAAACTAGGAAAAGCAGGGTATTGCGAAGTTGGTACTTGTCTGATCCCAGTTGTGTTAGGTTGTTTCTTCAGTGAGTACGCTGACAATTGCGTGTTATTGTTCAGTTGTACTCAGTAGCGTGGAGTTGAGGGGACGTACCTGTTAAAATCGTCCAGGGCCAAATTGACATGGCCAATTGTGTGCTGCCTAATGAATGGCCGGTTGGTTCGGCAAAGTATGTTATGCATAATAAATATGGTGCGTATGCAACGGCATACTGCGACAAATGGGTCAAGATGAGCCGGGAGTGTGTGAAACCTTTCCCAAACGTAGGTAGTTTTGACTGAGGTGTTAAATAATAAAGTGTGGCGAACTGAGCAGATGCGCGCCCTCGCCGCCAAATGCAGTTGGGGTGGTAGGTACAGCCAATACCAAAAATGTTAAAAATGTAATGAGTAAGTTGTGGACTAGGACGGAACTGTTTACAATTATGTCCAATTTCCCTGATCCTAGAAAAGATTTGGCCAAGTGTCAGAAATTTATTAGACATTTAGGTAATGCACATGAGCCTACTAATAAAGATTGGCGAGTGATGTTTAGAGCGTGTCTTCATCTCGATACGGATATACAAAAGTTCATTAAGGATTGTATGTTGGAGGAGGATAAATCCTTAACCGAGGACGATAATCAGGACAATATTAGGCGTATAAATCACACACGTTGGCCATATATTTTCCAGTGATCGTGGAATGGGGAAAAATTTTCATTATCAAACAAAAAAGTAGTGAGATTACAACTGACTATTTTGCTAGGGCTCTAGCGGCCATGATTAAGTACACAAGGATACCAGATATAAGAGAAAATCCACATCATAGGGAGGTAGCTGTTGCAGTACTAATGGACGGTCTCCCTGGGAGGATCTAAGGACCTGGATACAAACCTCTTTTCCAAATTGGAGAGGTCTCATGGTAAATGAAATTAGAGAACACGCTGTAGAACATGATAAAAATATATGTAAAAAGGAAAAAGCGCAGAGTGATAGGCTAATGATGGTGGTATCCAGGCATTAGGAAAATTACATTCACAACCTCAGATTTATAAACACCACTATAAGGGACGAAGGAAACAGAAATCTTTGATGTGTTAACTGTCTTAAGAAGGGACATTTGAGGAAAGATTGCAAAGAAAATCTTAGAGCAAAAGCTAGGAAATTAGGACCAAGCAAGGCAAATAATAACCAATGGTAAGTATTAATGTGCAGGTGTAGAAAGAAACTGATTTAAAAGTATACTTTGTTGATTTTGCTTGTTTGTTTTATGTTGTCACAAGTTTGCTTTCCTGATCGATGGCCGATGGTTAAGAATGAAAAGGTTTGTTTCGTTTGTTGCTTAAAGATAACTATCTTGTCTTTTCTTCTCACCGATAAGGGTAGACAAAAAGGAATATAAACTTAGTGATTAAGGGGCGGTGGGATAGAGAAGTAGAAAAATTACTCTTAAAAGACAAATTAACAATGGATCATTGGAACACTTTGTTTTAGGCTGCAATGGCTCATGATAATTTGTTTGGCTGAGAATAATTATTCAAAAATTAAATATGTACATACTTTGCTCTAAAATATCGTTTTATGTATTTCAGATAAGTATGAGTTAATTTTTCATTTCTCTATTATAAGTCAGGAAGTCCGTCGCAAAGGTATATAGTTATGGTGATACCGAGTTCTTAATGAACAAATGACGGATGACACTGGATTGCACGGTTGATGTAAATCCCCCTAGTCAAGTATGGGGAGTGGTCATAGTTTAGCGAGTAGCTAAGGGGATTAGTGGAATGAATACAGCCATTTTCCCATAGTGTCCAATCCAGTTGTCATGATTGCTGTAAAATCTCCCTTTCTGCATTTCTATTTGTTTTCAAACCCTTGTATTCAAATCTTTCTATTCTTATTATTCGTTGCTCTCCTATTTTCTCATTCTTCACATCTATGCTAGTATCTCTTTCTCTTCTCTTGTATAGAGATACAAAAAGACGTAGATACGGTCTCAGTAATGGGGCCAAGACTTTTTTTTTTTTTTTTTTACATAAGACGGACTCAGGGATATACACACTAGATTGACATGAGTTACAGAAACAGTTAGGGGTTTGTTTTATGTGTATAGAAGCTGCTAATTTTAAGCAGAAGGTTCTGTTGTGGAAATACGATTCATGTTTTATAGATTGCTTATCTGTTTTTGTTTTTTTTTTGTCTTGGGCGTCCTGTACAAAGTGTGCCTTTATATTTATGCACAAAGGGTGGAGGGATCGCTAGAGGTTAGGCATACAGATATGCATCTCTGTGTAGAATATTGGATTAGAATTTTTGCCAGAAGATACGAGAATGTGAAACCCTAGAAAATGTAGAATTTTTGTGTTTTATATTTTTTCAGTTAGATAGACATGTACTGGATACTGTTATATTTGAAGAAAGTGTTATAGAGATAGACCCCTTTGCCCTTCTCACTTAGCCAAGTAGGGCTATGGGGTACTGAAAATGGTATGTGAGTTGGCAGAGGGAAAATCGATTGATATACATTGGTCTTCAGCATTTTTCTAGTTTAGGGGAAACGTTGGGTTGACTGAAAAAAATCTTTTAATAGCAATACCAGCACATGATTAGGACACTACATAAAAGGACTTTATACAGTGACACAGTTACCAACTGAAGTAGCTGCTAGTAAAATCCACACTTACACACGACTATACATGGCTGTCACACCAGGGCGAACATAGCTGTCAAATAGACAGCAGGGTTTTATGTGACAGCTGACAAATTTATGTTGTTCGTTGCATTGTTTTAAAGCGTGAACACACACACACACACACACACATATGCACGCATACACATATTGGTTAATATATGAAGATTTGTGTTGCCTGGAGAACAAACGGTCTGGAAGGTGAAGAGATCTGGTTAGGAGTCTGGCGGACCCTGGAGAGATGGACAAGGTAGACCAGTAGCTCCTAGAGTGTATCTTCCAGACCCAGCGGAGGCAGCACATGGTCTGGCTCAGCTGGGTACAGAAGGTATGTGCAAGCTGGTAAGAGTATATTGGGGCGCACCAGACGTTTCTTCTCAAGCTAGTAGGACGGCAACGTCGTGTCTTGATTGAGAGAGTGTCAGAAAGATGATACCAATAGAGCCATCCCATATCCCTCCTGCTGATGGGTTTTCCTCCAGGTAAAACAAATACACGTCATCCAATTATCACCTTGCAGGATCCTCAAGTACACACTGGGGTACCGATGAAATATGTCTAGGTAAAGGTGTATTGAAATGTGTCTAATGTATTATTGTGTCATACGCAAAGCTTTTGTTATTCAATGTGATAGCCCTGGAGTTATAATAGGTCATGTTATTGATAATAAATGTATAATCTTTGAGTAGTGGGTAACAAATTACATACTTTTGATTAGCCACAAACCAGTGTGAACATAAAGTAACGGTACTAGTTAGAACGAATTGAATAGAATGAGGGTTGAAACTTGATTGAAGTGGCTGGTAGCTTTGGCCACTAGTCCTCCCCACTATCGAGATCACTCCTAGGCTGCCTCTTAACCTGTTGGCTTTTGAAATGTTTTGACTTCTCTTGTGATGAGTTTGTAACTGAGAGACTGGTCTAGACCTTGAGAGGAAAGGTAAACAGTGACAAAGCAAACAAGACCGTTCAAAACACTGTCTCCTGAAAAGTTACACTAACTGTCAGGACGTTGGACCGGGAGAGTAAGTTGTGGAACAGTAATTTCCTAGACTCAGGATATCTGACAGACTGGTACCAAGTGTAGGCTACCAGCATCACGACTTCAAGGGTAGCAGAGACACTGGTACCCATTCCACCCACTGCAGAGGAGCAAACACCCAGAGAAAGGTCCAAGTGCACTCATGAATCTGTTCTGGGAGGCTTCGTATGCAGTTAGTAGCATCTGAGCCAAAGAGTAAGACAGTTGTCCAGCATCAAGTTTCTCTTATCCCATTCTCTTTTCAGGACCGTCAATTCTTTTAATTGTGGACAGGTGACAGAGGCAGGTTCAGGTAATGATATTGAGGAGTTGGGGATAAAGAAGAAGTTAGTAGCACAATCGGTGCAGCCAATTACTCTATTCAATTCAGGGGTAAAGGAAAATTTGGAAACCTTGGAGCTTGGAGAAAGTGCGAGGGGCTATTGTCTGAGTAGCATTACGTCCGTAAGTACGTTGACCCCATAGTTGAAGAGAGGTATATCCAGCGATGCCAGTCCAGTAATATTCGGTCTTGAACAGGCATCCTTGAGAATAATTATCATTCTTGGGTGGGTAAGGTTTTAGACCAAAAAGTGTTGGGTGTGCTCACACGTGCCTCAGTGATTATATCGAGTAGGATCTAGTTCTCTTTCCACTAAATATTCCTGAGATACCCGAATTATAGGTGGGAGGTCACTCAGGGAAAAGTACGACACCTAGGTCCCTTAGTCTGGAGTCTCCCAATATTTGGCAAGCCGACCACTGTTTCACGTACAAAGAAACTTGAGTATTGGGAGACTGGGAAGAACGAACAGACAATAGCCCACCCCACAAGTGTTGATGAAAAGAACTGATGACATTATTAGAGTGTATATACTAACGCAAGCTGAAGAGATTGCATATGACATTATTGATAGACATAGGATAATGTTATTGATGAACATGTACTATTTAAATGTTGTCTGAGCTAAAAGATATGCTTTGGTCGGATGAACCTCTTAGATATGAAGAACTGTAGTAGAGTATTCTGTATAACTGATACACGTTCTATTGTACCCTGTACCATTCCAAATAATGCATTACATGTTTTATTGCACCCTTGAAGGGCATACAAAAGGTTCTCTCCAAGCTCCAGAGGTTTTTGTTTCGAGGATTAAGACTCTCTATTGTGATAACTTGTTTAGATCTACAGTGGTCATACACCAAGGGGAACTTACACTACAGAGCAATGAAACGTGGTACTGAGATCCTGCATATAAAATCTTTAAGGCGATAGTTTATTATACTATCAAAGGGTCGAACTGTCGAAGTCGTATAATTGGATGAACGAAAGTATATTGGTTAATATTGTTTTGCCGTGCGATTGCGATCAGTATGCCACGCAACACGTTGCATAGCGCGATCGCACGGTAAAATGCGCACACACACGCTAACATTCCGTTATTTATAGAATTCATATTGATTCCATTCCACAGTGATTTATGAGCAGATAGTATTTAGTTTATTATTAGTTTATATATTATGATTATATATACACTTTAGTGTTATTTAAGGTTCAGGTTATAGGAAACGTGTCATGTCTGGTATCATTTTAATCCCCTATTAATCAGCAGTTGTCCGGTTCATTCGCCGAAGAGATCGCACATTGCATACTCTAGTTAGTGATGTTAGGGAATAAATACTTAACGTGATACCAAATAGAGAGAAAAGGTTGTGTGATGGGCGCAATTTAGGGGATAGGGTTTGGGATAACAATAGGAAAATGGGTTTTTTTGGTGATGTATGTACCGCTAAACAGTGTATTTACCAAATTGTATGTAAAATCAACAAATGGCATAAGTCACATTTATCGTCCTAACATTCCTTTGCATGGCAATGAAGAACACATGGTGATGGAATCAGTCTCTTAAGAAATATATGTATATGCAGCACACTGTGCGCAACTTATCTGATTCCCAGGTTTCTATTAGTCCAGAATGTCTTTGACCTTAGTAGGTTTGCCGGTATGCATGCGTGCCGTTCAAACTCCTTACATCCCCATCGGAGCTTGTAGTGTGGATTATGCTTGTGTGTTAGAACATATGGAGAGGGAGGAACAGAAAAACATACGATGGTGTAGTACGTAATAATTGATGTTTATTAAAACATTAAAATCAAAACTCACATTTCATGTGAAATAGTGTTCCTCAAAAGGTATCTTTAGAGTTCCTTTTGTATCCCTTCACGTACTCCTTCAGATATCGGTAAACCGTTTCCCGGAGCCAGCCGTGCTGATGGTGTGTACGGGCATACAGGGAATCCTAAGATGTTCAAAGAGGCGTGTCGGCTGTTTGGATTGGTCCAACGCGTTTTGTCACTACTGTGACTTCATCAGGGGGTGTGACTGGTATTTCCAGGTGGTCTCCCATCCAAGTACTAACCAGGCCCGGCCCTGCTTAGCTTCCAAGATAAGACAAGATTGGGCTTGTTCAGGGTGGTGTGGCTGTCACCGACACGCCTCTTTGAACAAACCCTGGAGAGATGACCCCCACCATTGGATATTTTGGTTTGAACTGGCCTATGACCTGCAGCACTCTGGACCTTCCTGATACCTGGACCAATAGAAGCAAACCACACCATCTGCATTGTTCTCACTGTAACACTGAGTGTATATAATAACAGCTCTCACTGGCACTGGCCTCAGTCTCTTCTGACCACAGTATTATGGAGTGAAGTACTGTCCGATGGTACCAGTGGGAGCGCGGTATGTATCTTTTGGTATTGGCTGTACTGTATTATAATTATGTATTGAACTGTTAAATTTTACATCTGCTAAAATAAATTACATTGTGCTTTGGAAACAATACAATCGCTTGGGCAATGCTTATTCGAAAATGATAAAAATTACTTTAATATAGGTCTCATAAAAAGATTCACATATCACTTTGAAAGTTTTATCCTTTGTCAATCACAATATGGGGATTTCAGGAAAAAAAGTTTTATCAATCTTGCCCGACTGAGTCATTAAAAAAAACAAAAAAAAACATCGTTCAACAATCAAGAATTTTTTGAGACACAAATATTCTTGTGTTCAATAAGCATTATCAACCTGAGGCAGTAATTACCGTATAAACGGTAATAGTTTTAATGCGCTCGTTCCGGCGGCGCCCGGAGGAACAATTGAATACCCCCTAAATGAGAAATTTGAAGCCTGTAAACCTAAAGTTGGAGTTTCTTACAGTCGGTGGGTATCTACTTTAAGAACAGAGATGCTGAGATGCACTGCAACATTTGATGAATATTTACAAACTTTGATTGTGCCTTAGCAATAAATGAATGAGGGACAAGTTTTTCTATTTTATTGATCAAAGTTTGTAAAAGAATTGAAGGCCAACCTTGAATTTGACCCAGCTATTGTTCTCCTGGACTTTAGTGAAAATGATTCTTACATAATACAGGATGAAGTTCAAGGGCATCATTGGACGAACAACGGTTGTACACTGCGCCAAGCTGTACTCTACGCTCATGTTCTCCAGCCTGATGACCTGTTCATCACAAGTTTGTGTGTTTTGTTTGATGATTTGGAGCATGATATAGCATTTGTGTACAAAACAAAGAATTTAATTATTCATTACATCACGATAAACATTCCTGCTGTCAAAAACGTGTGCTACGTCAGTGATGGGTGTGCTGGGCAGTATAAGAATTAGAACAATTTTCTCAACTTATACTACCATGATCAAGACTTTGCTTTTAAAGTATCATGGGCATTTTATGCAACCAGTCATGGTAAATCTCCTTGTGGTGGCATTGGTGGAACAATTAAGCATCTGGTTGCCAGAGAGAGCCTACAGAGAACAGGTGGTCAACTCAGCAGAAAAAGTCTTAAGGCTTCTTCCTGGGCTTTCAGGAAGAAAAGACCTGTTGGCTACTGAGACAAAAGGTCTGCAGTCTAATTAACCCGAGATTAACATGGGGTACTTTCTTCAGACAGCTGCAAAAACAAATTTCCTTCACACACATGCCTAGTGCATCAGGAATCAGTCAATTTCTAATACACAAAGGTAACCGTATCAAAATCAGTACATTTGCAATCATATAAATTAGCGCAGTGCGCTAATAATGTAGATATATTTATACAATAAGTTTTTTTAGAAGTGATCCAGCCACAATTATGTTTTAGGATTAAATTACAGGTAAAAAATAAATAAATCTATCCCCCCCCCCACCTTACCCTAGATACCCCGCAGTGAAAATTACCATCAAATCAATAACAGAGCTTATTCTGATATTATCTTTAATGGACATACAGATAATAATTTGCCCATTTCCTGGTTTGTCAACACCATACAACAGACATAAAAATACATTGTATGATTTCAAACAACAACAACTTATATTCCCTGAATTTATTTTTGTATAAAACATGACATTTATCCCTTTCAACAAAAGAACACGAATCTTGAAATATGTCACCAATGTAATCGGAGCCAAGAAGTTTCCACCTGCTCTATTTGCCCTCTGGCCTATGTTTAAGAGCCAACTGCAAAGCATATATACAATGTGTTCTAATCATGCAAAGGAAGTCTGGGCGTTGTTTGTAAAGAATGATTAATAAGGGTAATATAGTCAAGAAAGGGATAGAGATGTGTGCGACAGTACAGAAAGCATAACATTTAGCAGTGTTTCTGATTTTTTTTTTAATTTAACTTGAAAAATAGACATGGGGTATTTTTTACTAAACCGCGGGTTTGAAAAAGTAGAGATGTTGCCTATAGCAACTAATCAGATTCTAGCTGTTATTTTGTAGAATGTAGTAAATAAATAACTAGAATCTGATTGGTTGCTATATATAGCTCTACTTTTTCAAACCTGCAGTTTAGTAAATATACCCCATGGTCTGAAATGAATGCAAAGTAGATCTAAGTAGTATGCCATTTGAACCCAAGATTTACATGTATTGGAAGAAAAGGTATCGTTCTGAATCACACAACTGTTTAAAGGCTTTAGTCCAGTCCTGTCCAACCTGCGGCCCTCCAGGTGTTATGAAACTACAAGCCCCAGCATGCTTTGCTGATAGACAACCAGTTGATAGCTGCAAGGGCATGCTGGGACTTGTAGTTTCACAACATCTGGAGGGCCGCAGGCTGGACAGGCCTGCTTTAGTCTATCTTTGCAAACATTGCCCAGGGATCCATATGCTCACATTAAAAACAATTGAGTGGATTTTGTATTGTTTCTTTGACTTTGCTTTCATTTGCATCAGCTATACCCCAATCAAAGGCCACAAATGTGAGATGGTACTGAAACAAATTCCTGACTCAGTGATACAACAGTTATTTAAAAACATCAGAAAATCTGTGCAGGGAAGAAACAGAGGGTTACTTTCTGGATGGATACTTTAAATATCTAACTTAAGGAAGACTGGTTTTATAATAGATATCTTCTGCACTAGTTCACTGGAAACAACAAACTAGTAAGAATCATCACTTTGATTATAGAAGATTATTCTGACCTACTGTACAGTCAAGGTGCCCGATTCTTGCTCTTCACATGGAAGAAAATTCATAAAATTCCTAATTTGATCATTGCAAGCTGCTGGCTCATTAAACTACTTTCTACAGTGCCTCATGTTTCCTCAATGCCTCTGGCTCTCTGCACAGAGTGGCTAAAAAGCTGCAAGATTCACCCCTAGAAACATGTGTGTTCAGCATGGAAAATTTGTAAGAGGTTTTCAAGAAAAAACAAACATTCATGCTCACTAAAACCAAAATAGTGCAACTGCAAAACAACCACAGCAAATACATGGAAATACAATCTGTTAACTGTACAATAACTATAAAAGCCATTAAATTCAAATCCAAATGCCGACTTATGCTAAAATGCCATGTAAGGACACATACCCACTGACATTCATGCTAACAAAAAACGCATTTAAAAAAAACATTTCATGTTTTTCTGATACCACTTGAGATCCACTGGAGCTTCGCCAATGCTTTTACATGCAAAAAACAAACAAAACAACAAACATGTCAGTGTGTAGGGTAACTAGAAACAACCTGTGTTATCTCAAATAAATTGGTAGAGTACGGTACAATCTGGATGTTCTCTCAGAATCATATTAATTTCCATTGCTTATTTTTTAATGTATCTCTTAAATTCTAAGAGGCTCATGTGGAGGTGGACGTATTTGCCCCCCAGAATTTACAAAGGAAAGGACGAACGTAAAAAAAAAAAAAAAGCGCACATACATGCATATTGAGTCAGAAGCATATCAAGATGTCACCAGTTCAAAAAGAGTACCATTGTTTATAAAGCTTCTTGCCAGTGAGCCATTCTTTTTCTAGGGTGGGAGGAAAGGTTGAGAGATGACCCCCACCTTTGGATATTTTGGTTCGAACTGGCCTATGACCTGCAGTACACTGGACCTTCCTGATGCCTGGACCAATAGAAGCAAGCCACATCATCTGCATTGTGTTTACCTTATTCACTGACTGCATATAAGCAGGTGCTCTGGACCCAGTCTTCAGTCTTCTTGACCACAGCCTTCAGACCTGAATGACTGTACAATGAATCCAGAGCGCCTGCGATAAGTAATGGCTGTACTTGTTTTATTTCGCATTGTTATTCTGCTACTTTTGGATATTAAATTACTTTGTGCTTTGGAACCACACATCGGGATTCGACAATCGTTATTGGATAGCGACAAAACGTGCATAACAAAAGGAACTGCTCATGATCCAAAACATACCACTTGATCAGTGAAGCATGGTGGTGGTAGTGTCATGGCGTGGGCATGTATGGCTGCCAATGGAACTGGTTCCCTTGTATTTATTGATCATGTGACTGCTAACAAAAGCAGCAGGATGAACTCTGAAGTGTTTCGGGCAATATAATCTGCTCATATTCAGTCAAATGCTTCAGAACTCATTGGACGGCGCTTCACAATGCAGATGGACAATGACCCGAAGCATACTGCAAAAGCAACCAAAGAGTTTTTTAAGGCTAACAAGTGGAATGTTGTGCAATGGCCAAGTCAATCACCTGACCTGAATCCGATTGAGCATGCATTTCACTTGATGAAGACAAAACTGAAGGGAAAATGCCCCAAGAACAAGCAAGAACTGAAGACATTTGCAGTAGAGGCCTGGCAGAGCATCACCAGGGATGAAACCCAGCGTCTGGTGATGTCTATGGGTTCCAGACTTCAGGCTGTAATTGACTGCAAAGGATTTGCAACAAAGTATTAAAAAGTGAAAGTTTGATGTAGGATTGTTTAGTTTGTCCCATTATTTTTGGTCCCTTAAAAAGTGGGAGGCACATATAGAAACCGTTGTAATTCCTACACTGTTCACCTGATTTGGATGGAAATTGCCTCAAATTAAAGCTGAAAGTTTGCAGTTAAAGCACATCTTGTTAGTTTTATTTCAAATCCATTGTAGTGGTGTATAGAGCCCAAAATATGAGAATTGTGTCGATGTCCCAATATTTATGGACTTGACTGTAGATGGTACAAGAATGATACATTACATGCTCAAACAGCTCACTTTTCATACAGTTCTGACATAACTCCTGGCAAGGGAGTAAGCCAGCCCCCTAATCAGAGATGATTTCACAACGTCTGAGCTATTTTTAGTATCAGAATATATGCTTCCCAAACATGGATTTACATGCAATGCAAAGCTAACAATATTTACACTACTGTTATGTGCTAAAACTTGATGCTTGCATTATCTGAGATGCAGCCACGCCAGACAGAAAGGCAGCGGTCCCCTGCTGGATATACAGGCTAAACAGGTGTTTGCCACTTCACATAAAAAGACCTACTTAGCATTTCCTGCTATCAGCAAACAGACGTCCTCTAGTAAAGTCACAAACCCAACTAATGACACTTCCATACAAAACACATCCCAATGTAACACGATAAGTGCATTTGCAATTATACATTGGTGCCTGCATCTCTAACTGAAATACATTTCTGCAATATAATATTACCTACATGATCCAGCCACACTCCTCCCCCCCTTGTCCATGTAGGCAACCAGTGTGCCATGTCCCCACGATTTGGTTACTGGTCCCGCAGTCTCTTAGGGTTACCGGAGGTGACCCGTAGGATCCAGCTCTTCCTGACGAGACAATCCATCCACACTGCTGTGAGCATTGTTTGTGAATTATGTCAAAGCCATAGATTTGAAGTGCAAGGCTCCAGCGCAACAAATGGCCATTTTCCATTGAGGTGTGTTGTAGCCACTTTAAAGGATTATTGTGACTGAATCACATATAAATAACTTATGGTATAAATGTATTTAAAGGAAATAGCGCAGGGCGCTTATTTATATAATTGCCAATGCACTTATTTTTGATATTGCATATATTTTGAGACCAGGTTAGAATTTTTTTTTCTATTTTAACCTTGCTAAAAGGTAATGCTATATTTCTGATGTATATATCCGATACAATGAGCCTTTGTTTAGAAAGTCTGTTGTGTATCGTGATGTGGAGAAATGACTTGTTTAGGGTTTGTACCTATCTTTTGAAATGTGTATTCTGCAAATGTTGGAAAAAAGGACTCGTGCTAAATTTGTGTTAATTAGACCTTTTGACTTGCTAGTAGACTTCCTGGCTCTGAAATAAGATGCAGGAAATCACAACAAGGTTTTTAAGATATCACAGATAAGCGTTAATATTGTTAGCTTTGCAATGCATATAAATCCATGTTTGTGTAACAACAGGACATCCGGATTCTAAAAATAGCTCAGACTTCAAGGGGGCTGGCTTATCCTTTGAGACTGTCCAAACTGTATAAAAAGCACCGTCTTGTATTGAAAATTCGTTCTTCTGATTTCATCTGTGGTACCTATTTGTAATGTGGTACTTTTGTACCACACAAAGCACAGCACTGACAGTCAGTGAACACAGAATCTGCTGAAACAGTCAGTGAGAGTAAAATAAAAACTTTAATCCATAAAACAAACAAATAAATTCAGAGAGAACATCACTGGCCAGTGGAATGAATATAAAAGCAATCAAAAAGATTGTATATCTCAATGATAGACATAAAACACCATATAAAAATATATGTATAAATGCCACAACACAATGTACGTGGCAGGGGCTGCTGACTACGATCCCGATGAAATCAATAGAGACGGTGTGGCCACACCAATGTGATAAATGGATACAATCCCAACAATCTCATATAATTCGGGATCCTCCAAACGCAAACGGAAGGTGCTTGTGAATGTTACCGTTCTTTCATCAACACTGCCGAATGATTGTAGCCGGCTCTCCCTCTTGTAATGAATAAGGAAATGCTGTACAGACCTTAATTCGAGAAGTCTTCCCGTGAGATGGTATGGGGGATGCAATACCCTGTAAAACAGCGTGTTCCGTGTGGTCAAAAGACGAGCAGGACCCAAAGTGCCTGTAACTCTAGTAGGAGCGTTGGTGATCGTCCAATAGAACCGTGGGGATTCGTGAAAAAAGTTCAATGACCGGAATACCTCGGCAGTGTTAGTGATGGATGTATGAAGAAACGTAGAAGCAACAGTACACTTGCGTGGAGTCAGTAGATGCTCAGCATGCTCTCTCTCTCTGACGCGTTTCATCACCTGCGGGTGATTTCATCAGAGGTTTGTCCTGATCACTGGTACATTTAATCAGTGTGAGAGCAAATACACATTAATTGCTTCAAAGACCTACTTGAAACTATCTTCCATGCTGAAAATCCTGTGACCTACAGATCAGACCTAAAATCTAATCTGTTCCCGGCTGTTTCTAAAGTTTGGACCCAGATATTCCGGTACCACCACTCTGCCTGCTACCCTACAGCTCTGGTCAGTGTGAAAAGCCAGGGGGGATCCATCCACAGCAGTCCCGATCCATAGTAAGAGATCATGAGTACCAGCCCAGGTACACCAGTAACGAAGTACACTGGCAGTGTCAATTACCCAGGAGAAACCCAGTACTGGATGCCGGTAAGACCGGTGGCAGCATTGTAAGCCTCTCCTACTGCAACAAGAGGGCGCACTTGGGATAATGTAAGGGAACAGTGACAAAGTAAGCCCAGCCGGTTCCCAGCAGTAACAGATAGGGTGGCATAGGTGGTCCATCCTGTCACAATTGAGATCAGTCACCGCAGTAAAATGTTGTCCATACAAATAAGGTTGAAGTTTTTTTACTACCCAAACAATGGCCAAACATTCCTTCTCAATTGTGACTTACCCCACCTCCCGGTTTAGCAGTTACTCCTGCCCATCTGGCCCCACCTGGATAAGTACTGCTCCAAGTCCATACTGTGATGCATCAGTTTGCACAATACAGTCCTTGTCATAATCGGGCGCCAATAGTATTGAAGTGCAAACCAGGGCTTCCTTTAACAACTGAAATGCCAGCTCACAAGCGGGGTCCAGTCAACTACTTTGGGGAGTTTCTTCTTAGTGAGATCTGTCAGGAGCTTCGCTACAGCACTAAAGTCTGGGATGGAACATCTGTAATACCATGCAGTCCCAAAGAAGGTCACTATTTGTTTTTGGGTTGTGGACCGGGGCCAGTCTCAGATTGCCTCTACCTTAGCTGGTTCTGGCTTAAACCTACCTCCCCCCACACGTTGACCCACGTACTGTACTTCTGATCCCTATTTGACACCTACCTGCTCTGATGGTCAGACCTGCCCACTGAATTTTCTCCAACACTTGCCCTACATGTTTCAGATGGTCCTCCCAGGATTTACTGAAAATGGCAATGTCACCCAAGTAAGCCTGAGCAAAGCCTTTAAACCCTTCCAGCAGGTAATCAACCACACGCTGGAAGGTGGCCGGAGCGTTCTTCATCCCGAATGGCATGGACTTAACCTCGAACAGGCCAAATGGGGTGATGAATGCGGTATCTGTTAATACCCCTTGCTCAAGTCAAAGGTGGAATTATACTTTGCCCCAGCTAACTCGTCTAACAGAGCGTCAATTCGGAGCAGGGGATAGGCATCAGAAACGGTCACCTCGTTCAATCGGCAGTAGTCTACGCAAAACTGCATTGTCCTACTTGGGAACCAATACAATGGAGTACGCCCATAGACTATGCGATGGCTGGATCACCCCTAGCTCAAGCATTTCCTGTACCTCCTTGTATATATTTTCCTTGGCTTACGGTGAGACTAAAAAAGTGGGTTGCCTAACTGACCTATGCTCACCAATGTCCACATGGTGCATCACCAAGGAAGTCCGACCAGGCTTCCTACTGAACTGAGTCGCAAAGGGCCACAGTACTGCCTCAAGCTGCTCTCTCTTGTGGGCACTCAACTGCACATCCCAGCCTACTTCCTCTACACCACCTTCACTTCTGGCATCCGTGAGGTCAGGTAGTGGATCACTTCCTGGTTCCTCAGTTGGGGAGCAGCAATCCGCTACCTACACATGCTCGTTGTATGCCTTCAACATATTTACATGGTAGGTCCCCTGCCACCAACGGTCGCTATCAAATGACATCACGTAAGTGATGTCACTCAGGCATTTTGAGTCTGTGTACGGGCCAGCCCAGGCAGCCTGGAGCTTGTTCTGTCGCGTGGGCATCAGAACAAGGACCTTCTGTCCTACCTCAAACACTCTGGCACACGCGTCCTGATCATACCAATTCTTCTGTTTTGTAGATCTAGATGTCACATTTAATTAAAGTTAGGATGAATAGCCAGCTATTTTGACTGTACAAATAAAATAGGACATTGGATGCACCCTGATGTTGTGCCCAAGGAAGTCTGCCAACTGATCGAGTGCTGTGTCGTTTAGGTTGAGAACCTTCAAGAGAGTGGCAATGTGCTTTCAAAGCTTCGTGGAAGACAGGCAGTCGTATCCAATTGGAGTCTCTGAAGTGTGACAAGGCAGCTGGTCTGGCAAACATGTAGACATTTTTGATATCCACTCCACATTCTTCACGCTTCTCTGAGAGAAGTTCCATTGCAGCTTGCATGGCTAGTGTCAGCAGGATGTGGACTTTTCTCCCTCGCTTTCCTCGTATTTCGAGTGAAGTGCCGGCAGGGCTTCCCCTCAATCTTGGAAATCGCTAAGGACACATCTTTGGGTAGATCCGAAGTATCTACCGAGGAGAATGTCGTCAGCAACATGGTTTGGAAACTTCCTCTTCCCTTCTTCGATTGAATAAGATCACCTGTGCCAGGGTGACTTTAGCAAACAGTGCCCAGTGGTTAACCGAGGCCTGGTGGATAGTACACTTCGGTAGGCTTGCTGCTTCTCATCGAGGTACAAGTGCATTTTTTCACATCTTCCATGAAAGGTAAGAGCTGAGGCATGTTCCACTTGGACTCCTTAAGAGTTTTCAAGGCAGCTGATTAGATCAACTCGTTCCATCTTGCCGCATATAGCTTCCTGAAGTTTAGTGTGTTATCAACCACAGCAGTGCAGCCCTTTTGCAGGCCATGCCCAACCTTGAGTGCCAGCGAGGGTGTCTTAAATGTACCTGTGACTGGATCACTTATAAATAACTAATGGTATAAATGTATTTAAAGGAAATCGCGCAGGGCGCTTATTTATATAATTGCCAATGCACTTATTTTTGATATTGTGTATATTTTGATATAGGAAATCCTTATTTCTGAGACCAGGGAAGAAACTTGTTTGTTTTAACCTTTCTAGAGGAAATGCCTTGTTTCTGATGTATATGTCGGATACAATAATCCTTTGTTTTGAAAGCCTTTTGTATATCTTGGTGTAAAGAAATGTCTTGTTTGGGGTTTACAACTTTCCTGGGGAATTCTTTTCTTTAGAGGAAATGTGTATTCTGCAACTGTTGGAAGAAGGACTCGTGCTAATCTCATGCTAATTAGACCTTTTGATGTGTGATTGTAATAGGAAGATGTAATTAGACTTGCTGTCCACTGTAAGATGCAACAAGGTTTTAAGAATTCCATAGATAAGTGTAAATATTGTTGGCTTTGCAATGCATGTAAATCCATGTTTGTGTAAACACATTGCATCCTGATTCTAAAAATAGCCTGTGTCCAAATCAGTATAAAAAGCACTGTCTTGTACACTGAAATGTATCATTCTGATGTTCCATCTGACCTGATCACTGGTACCTTCAACCAGTGTGAGAGCAAATAAACATCACTTGCTTCAAAGACCTGCTTGAAAACATCTTCAATATTGCTGTATTCCTCTGACTTGCAGATTAGACCCTAAATCTAATCCGTTCTCCGGCTGTTTCTGAGGTTGGACCCAGCTTTTCCGGTACCACCGCTCTACCTGCAACCCTTCAGCTCTGATCAGTGTGATAGAGCCAGGGGGAATCCATCCACAGCAACCCTGAGTAAGAGGTCCGGAGTAACAGCCCAGGTACACCAGCAAGAGGGTACCCCAGCAGTGACAGTTACCCAGAAGGAATGTGGTTCTGGGCGCCATAAAGGAGCCCAGTGGTGGCAGCAGGCTCCTCCAACTGTGGCAGGAGGGGTGTATTCTATTTGGAATAACGAAAGGGGACGGTGGCAAAGTAAGCCCAGCTGGTTCCCAACAACAACAGACAGGGTGGCATAGGCAGTCCATCCTGTCACAGTACCTGTTTCCTCATCATACTACATGCACAAAGTTCGACGGGGTGGTAAAGTCTTCCATCCTCTCCGAAAGGGTACCTCTTCTGGCCTCTAGCAGTATCCTGCCCATTTCTCTAAGCTTCTAACGGATGAACTCGTGCCTGCCAACATCTGAAAAGACCCGGTTGAAGAGGTGCTGCCCCATCTGCGTGATGCATAGGTTATTTTTGACTGCGTGTAAGACTTCATCCTGGGTCATGTCGATCAAGAGCTTCCAAAAGCCACCACTGAGGTCAGGTGGAACAGGCTGAGCAAAGGCACACAGTGACTGGAGTGAGCTTGTTCCCTCTTTGGTTTAGATTAAATCTCCATGTGTGGAAATAGGTATTTCCTTGCAAACAAGCCTTGACAGGCGGCACAGTGCATGAAGCCTTCAGCATCCATCTCTTCGTCTGGAAGTTTGCACAGGACCAGATCACCATGACCTCTTCTAATTGCCTCAGCACTGTGGACAAAGTTGCCCCTAATGCGAAGATGTGCCATTTGCATGCACCTTCCTTTCGAATGCTTGGGGAATTTCACGGCTCAGGCTACTTCAATCACATTGGGGTGAGAGGGGCTTCTCACTGTACAGGCAGTACTGCTTTTTGTTGTATGCCCTGGACCCATCACTGTTTCTGGAAACCCTTTGAACAGACACAGCGTCGTCTCTACGACCCTCTGTGTTTAAGACGCTGCATAGAACCCATGGGTACCTGCCCACTGGTGGGCAATGGGGCATCACCGCTGGTGTCTGAACTGCTCTCCTTTGAAGTGTCAGGTGCATACTCATTTCCACTGCTCTCCGGGCTATAGTCGGAGCCACCGGTGGGCTCAGTCATGCTCCACTGTCCCCGCTTTACCTTCAGCAGCAGACGGATGAGACTGTGAACCGTTTGGTGTACAAAGCACCAGACGACTGCAGTCACTTTCTCTTCCTGCTCCTGCTATACATATGGACGGTCTACCGACGTCTGGCGTTGGGATGCACAAACACTCTCCCCTCCACATTGGACACACGCACACTTTTGGTCCGACAAACGCGACTCGCAGGTGACATGCCAGATTTTTATGCTGAGCATATCAGCAAGGTCCCCTGCATTGATTAGCCTTGAGAAGAATTGTGGGGACCTCAATTTTTGTCCCCACTATTACTCAGGTCCCAACAGGGTTGGTGTGTAAACAGGCCAATGTTTCCACAAGCATATAAATGCAACACCACACACACACACCGACCGAGAGAGACTAAGGTCAATTAAACAGCAGCCAATTAACCTACTTGTATGTTTTTGTAGTGTGGGCGGAATCCGGAGCACCTGGAAGAAACCCACGCAAACACAGGGAGAACATACAAACCCCACACAGATAAGGTCATGGTTGAGAATCAAACTCATGCTGACCAACCAAAATATGGATGTAAATTTTAGATGTACATAAATTAAAAAAAAACAGCTGTTAATTTACAATGCTTTATAACTAGAAATATTGGATTTATATACAGAACATCTGTCATTTAATAACAATTATAAACAAATCATTTAACTAGCACTTATTGCAATGAGGTATAGAAAATTATACTGTAGATATATATTTATTTTGCGTCTTTGCTACTAGCGGCTGAGTGTTTTTGCTACAAACAAGTAACACCAGGGCACTCCGTTACTTAACAAATGAAGTCGTCAGTGTTAAAGTGGTTTGATTGACGTGTTTTAGAATTAGGATCTAGTTCTGGAACACTGTATTTTTATTTATAATGTGCCTATGTGAGCCTAACATGTTGCATGACACACTTGGTCTGCTGTGAAATAAGCAATTGGCAACATGGCAAAATCCAAATTTCAGACCAGTTATTTTGATGCAGAAAAAAAAAAGCTAAATTTTAGCCAGTTTCAGTGTCTGACATTACATATATTTAGGCATCACTCACCACTACTTTGAATTTAATCTGTTATTAAACTCTTCAAACGGTGAGTGCCATAGGACTCCATTTCTCTCTCTCTAGCTTTCAGCTTGGCACTGCATAGAAAAGAACAAGAATTAAAGTGAATCAGTGCAACAAATAGTCTTAAGTAGCCCTTTGAGTATGGACTCTGACCCACATGTGATTCCAACACAACCCGATCTAAAAAAACAAACATTTAGACACAAAGATGGCGCTACTGACAAACTAACATATACAGTATATATCAAAGACAATAAATTTCAATGACATCTAGGTATATTCTCTTTTGAGCTTCTCAAGTCCCGAAAAATAAACAAAATTTAAACAGTACTTATAGTGAATAATGTTCCTTTTAACTTCCAATCTTTTACGTTGTGTGAATTTCAATATAATGTGTGACCGTGTTCAACTACAAATGATCCAAAGACATACTTTTTCAATACTCCTTTATGCAGGCTGCAGTGTTGTGGATTATTTTTGAAATATATTTCTTTTTATAATTTGTGGTTCTATAATAAAGTCTGTTTTTAAATAATAATGCACTTAGTGCCATTTCTTTATACGTTTATTACATATGGAGTTATATGATTACAACATGGAATGGATTGTTTGAAGAAAAGTTGAATGATAAAAGGAGACAAACCAAACAAGAAAGATTCCATCAGAGTTACATGCTATCTTTGGAAAAAGCCCTGTCAGTGTATTCACTTAGGGGTGCGGCTCAGATGATTGCAGTTTCAGGGTGTTGCATCACACCTATCTGAGTGCACTGGAATTGGTTTTTCAAAACCTTGTAGTATGATTTATTCATACAATTTTGCACTATTATATGCTTTTATATATTGCTGGGAAAGAATTGAAAAAGTACATATTTGGATCATTTGAGGTTGAACACGGCCACACATCATATTGAAATTCACACAACATAAAAGATTGGAAGTCAAAAGGAACATTATTCACTATAAGTACTGTTCAAATTGTGTTTATTTTTTGGTACTTGAGAAGCTCAAAAGAGACTATACCTAGATATCATTAACACGAATTGTCTTTGAGAGATTATATATATATATATATATACACACACACACAATTAGTCATTAGTGCCATCCGTGTCGAATTGTTTGTTCTTTAGTTCTAACTGCACTAAAAAAAAAAAAAAAAAAAGTTTAAATCAGTATATGTTCATGTTATATACTAAACTGAAAGCGGCATGAGCAAACTGCTCTATATATGAAACAGGCATTGGGATGACTAACTGCAGTGCCTTGCATGGCTTTTTTTGTTTAACAGAGTATTTGTAGTAACTGAAGCTGGAAAACATTAGGTAAATCGAACAGTTCAAGAAATAAAAAATAAGACTAGATGACCACTAATCAGCCTTGTGTTCCAACTACACTAACAGAAGTGAGTAACTATTATTAATTCACTAAAAAAAGTCAATAACCATTATTAATTTGCAATGTGGCAAAGGATTGGATCGCATTTAAACTTGTGGGTAAATTTATTTTACTCCGATTTTTTCCAAGTCGCCGGAAATCGGCGAGTTTACAGCTAAAATTTAAAGCGGCGCTGGAATGTAAAGGCAAACTTGCTTTTACAAGCCAGCGCCGCTTTAAATTTTAGCTGTAAACTCGGCAATTTCCAGTGACTTGAAAAAAATCGGAGTAAAATAAATTTACCCCCTGGTCACATACATGTGTGGCCAAATAGGACAATGATCATAGCACTCAGGCCGAGATCCAAGATTAGCACTTGTGAGGCCAACATTAGACTAGAGATCATTACAGAAATAGTCGACAAGCAATTGAGCTTTAAAAAAGGTGTGAAAAACAGTTCCTGAATAACTGTACACCGAACCCCTGCACATATAGCACTCACATTTTTTTTTATTTTTTTTTTAACTGCAGTGGTAGAGCCATGGAGTTCCCATGTCCAGGGCCACCGTAGCTGGGTGGACATCTAGGGCCTGAGTCATTAAGGAGAGCAAAGCTTAAAAAAGGAGTAACATTGAGCAAGACCATGTTGCATTGTGCATTGGAGGGGGAGGTAAATTTAAAATGTGGGGTTAGAATTATAGTTGAGGTAGGGCATGTCCTAGATCAACTTTAAATTTCAGTGTAAAAATAAAGCTAGCAAGTATTTGTCTGTTAGATGTAAAAACAGCCAGTATTTAACTTATCTGCAAAATAATAAACTAATTTGCCCCCCTTGTATTGTAACATGGTTTGTCCCAGAGAACATTAACTCCTTTTTTTGCCTTACTTTCCTTAATGACTCAGGCCCCTAGAGTTTTCATTTAAGGTTTTGTATACATTTTCAGTTTTCATTGTTTAGCCATATATGAATTAGATCTAAGTTAGTTGTATATATAAACAAGTAAAAAAAACAAACACATTTTTAGTTTCTTAATGATCAAAATAACCTCTTACAATACTTGCATCACTGAATTTTAATTGGTGGGCACATACCAATAAACTAAGCAGTTTTGTATTATTATTATTGGAATTTACTCCACAATGGGCTTGAACCCAGCCATTCTTGAATTTGGCTGTCTAAGCAGAGTCTTCAGAAAAATACTTCCAAATGCAAAGTATGGCACATTTTCAAAAACTAGTCCTAGATTTACTTTATCCATTTTAATTATGCAGGAACAGTATCAACTCACACAATAATTCATACAGAAAAAGATGGATAAAGTTGATCAGGAATACTTAATTGTAGTACAATTCATGTTAATTTCATCATCTACAATATTACAGGAACACTATCACAGGCTGAGGTAAATAGGAATGCAGTGAGTTTTTCTACAGTTTCTTTTACACACAGAAATACATTTAAGCTGGGGTCATTTTCAAAGGGAAATTCAAGGCTTACAGTAGTGCACCTTTTTATACATTATTGAACATCAAGTTTTAGGTTTCTTCGTGAATGCAATGTTTCATGGTCCCAACGGTTATAATTATGCTTCATTTGTTTCCAGCTCCCCGATTGCAGCTACTTACTGTCTACAGCTTAAGCAACATTGTGGCTTTAACCCCACCAAAGGGCATTAAGCCCATGAGGATGTACTTACGATCTCAAGGTAAGACTCTGGGGATAGGAGGAACGATAGACAATACCTCACACAAAGAACTTGGAAGATAACATGTTACTTGTAAGGGAACCCACTTAACGTACACAAAACTCTTATCAATAATTAATGATACTGGATTAGAACAAAAGTAGAGTGGAAGAGTGAGAAAGAACTCCGATACATTCATTATTCCTATGCTACAGGGGAACTTCTTATTTAGCCATTTAAACCTCTGACACCAGGTAAACAGAAAAGTAGACAAGGACCTACGAGAGCTAAAAAGTCACTGGAAATTACCTAACCATGGTGTCATCAATACTTAATTGAAAAGGTGTTAGTATTGAAGGAAAGTCACAATACGAGTAGTTGTGAAGTATGGCAACCTCTTTGCTCCCAAAAGACCATGAGATAAATCAGGTATGAGAAATGAGAGGTAGCTAGGATCATTTATAGTCAACATATTAAGTTCCACCAACAAACCCTTTTTGTTATATACTCATTGTCCCGTCACTACATGGTGCAAAGAAAAACAAAAATATTTGCTCATTTCTGAAAACAAAAGAAAAACAAGGAAAAACCTGAATTAGACAAAACCATACATCAACATATTCAAAAGGCTTTTTTAAGGCTGGGTAGAAACTACAGTGTTTTCTGACGACCATCAGTCCAATCAAACGATCAACAACAGCTCGGCCTGATATGGCATTAGTGTGTACACTGCACCAAACGATCATCAGTCCAAAGCTCATTGAATCGTTTCATTTGATTTTTAAAAACTGAACTAAAAATGTCGTTCAATGATGGAACAATGTATTTCTAATCCTGCAGTGTGTACGTACTCCCGACCATCTGTCCGACTATCTGCCGATAGCTCCTCCAAAAGCGATGCCTTTCTGGGCGTGTATATTTAAGTTTATGATGTCTCGACGTCTGGCACGTGATGCGCTGTCAAAACGTCAAACAAATGGGAAAAGTGTTTGCGACAGGATGGACCGCCTATGCCACCCTGTCTGTTGTTGCTGGGAACCGGCTGGGCTTACTTTGCCACTGTCCCCTTTCGCTATCCCAAATGTGCCCTCTTGCCGCAGTAGGAGGGGCTTACAAATGCTGCCAGCACTGGACTCTTTACCAGCATCCAGTACCGGGTTTCTTCTGGGTAACCGATGCTGCAAGTGTACCCAGTTACTTGGGTACCTGGTCTAGTACTCCTGACCTCTTACTATGGATCAGGGGTGCTGTGGATGGATCCCCCTGGCCTATCACACTGACCAGGGCTGCAGGGTAACAGACAGAGCGGTGGTACTGGAAAAGCTGGGTCCAACCTCAGAAACAGCCAGAGAACGGATTAGATTTAGGGTCTAATCTGCAGGTCACAGGAATACAGCAATATTGAAGATGTTTTTAAGCAGGTCTTTGAAGCAAGTAATGTTTATTTGCTCTCACACTGGTTGAAGGTACCAGTGATCAGGTCAGATGGAATATCAAAATGATACATTTCAGTGTATAAAACGGCTTTTTATACCGATTTGGACAAAGGCTATTTTTAGAATCAGGATGCAATGTGTTTACACAAACATGGATTTACATGCATTGCAAAGCCAACAATATTTACACTTATCTATGAAATTCTAGAGATGCTGTGATGTCCTGCATCTGGTTTTCAGATGCAGAGAATCTAGGAGCAAGTCTTAATTAAAAGTTCCTGCCTTCAAAGTTGGACCTTCACACATCAAAAGAATTAGCATGGGGCCCCTTCTTCAGACAGTCCAGAATACACATTCCCAAAGAAAGGTACAAACCCCAAACAAGTCACTTCCCCACAAAACATTTCCATCCACAAAGGCTTATTGTATCCGGTATCTACCTTAAGAAATAATGCATCTCCCCTAGCAAGGTTAAACAAGAAATAAATTTCTTTCCCTGGTCTCAGAAATTAAAGATTTCCCTTACCAAAATATACATAATATCAAAAATAAGTGCACGCGCAATTATATAAATAAACGCCCCTGCTTTATTTCCTTTAAATAAATTTATACCAGAAGTTATTTATAAGTGATCCAGTCACAGTGTTATTTTAATGGCGAAGCAATAATAAACCTATTTTACATGCTACATATGTCATTTATGTGTTCCTGTACGCAAGTCTATACAAAATGTAATGTTAACACATGTCAAACCACATATTCTCAAAGTCTCATTTACGGATGTGACGTGTCCATTTCTTCACTTCTGTATTATGATATTCACATTATTACATGATGTTTTCCTATTCCTCTGTGTATTCTATTTTTTTAATAGAACGGCAGAGTACAAATATAATATATACCATTTTTTTGTGCGTCTACTTTTATAATTGCACCAATTATGCTCATTAATACCTCCATGTGTGTTTAATTTTCTATGATAATGGCTGGCTAGAAATATATTTACACCTGTGTCTGAACCACAGAATATGTTAACTTCTGAATCTTTGTTTGTGGCCATTGTGTGCGCTGAGGTTTAGCCATTTAAATTTATTTAGCATATTGCTGCTGGAAGGCCATATAACTATAGTGTGTACGGAGTAATGATCTTTTGAGACGATGGTTATGACAGACAACAAACACAGCTCAGATGCTAAATTCTGTAAACATCATTTAAAACACCTATATGTGTACGCATGGATCGGCGTGCTGATCAGGACTTCAGTCGTTGATGCAATATATTTAGCGATTTTACCGTTAGAAATTTCCTGTAGTGTGTACCTAGCCTAAACCATGAGGTGAAGTGGTGGCTTTATTAGCCAAAGAACAGTACATCTCTACAAGCTCTCTAGAATGGGTCTGTTCCACTAGGTGCCAGGGTTTCCAAGGCTAGGCTAGGCTGACAACCTATCCAGACACATTATTAAAAGAATCCCAATGGCAGTCCAGAAATTCTCTAGTTAACCTAAAAGGGTAATCCCCACCTGTTGAGACAAGCACGGAAATGGAGCAACGCTCTGCCCTGTTTAACAGTTCCCCAAGCTATGCTTATAAACAATTAAATATGTGCACTGTCAAACTCCAAATAATTTAGGTGATGGGCTTCGGCCATAATTTGCTCTTTGATAGCATAGTTGTGCACTCTGCAAATCACATCACAGGGTTGAGTACAGCGACCCTTAAGCAACAGAGGCCAATGAGCCCTGCCTATCGCAATAAGTTTCAATAGCAGTCTGTCCACAAACCTGTAGGATGGCATTTAGATCATACCCTAGTTGCTTCAGGGATCCTATAGTTATGCCTATTATTGTGGCACCCTCTGTATTCTATATCCACCCTCACTCATTGTACATCATTGCAAGTACACAACTTGTTTAGATTTGGCCACATCAGTATCTGTTACTTTTCATAACTCAGAGCAGAAACATTATATTCATCTAGAATGTTCAAATGAGACACTGATGCTTATTTTTATTCTAATTGCAAATATCCAAATTCCAAATATCAATATACAAAATCTGCTGTATATGCCCAAAGCAATGGCCTCTAATAATAGAAACTATATTACTAGCATGGACAGAAGCAGAGCATTGCTATGATTATTCATTTTTAAAAATTGACAGTGAAGTAATGACTGCTTTCTCAAGATACATGACCTATTTTAATGCAAGTTACTACAGAGTAAAATATATAGGTAGATCTAGAGAATGTCAACCTGGCAGCAAAAAAATGAAGACACACCCAACATAGGAATCCGAGATAAAAGTCATCAAGAGAACATGTTCAGAATGTAGTCATATATCATATTGAGTTTTAAAGAGAACCCAGGCAGGTTACTCTCTACATTACAGCAACCCTGGCGTGCAAGCTCTTGCGGGGTGGGTGATCTGATGGAAGGAAGCCTCTCAGAAGTAAGAAGTAAAGAGCAATAGAATGGACAAATCCTTTATAGTATAGTAACTTCACAATAATTGAAAGGTTGTTTTAAATTTGCATTTAAAGTACTCCATCAGCAGGAATAAGAGAGTACGCCTCAGGGAACACTTTGAATATTGACTTTCTATAATATTGTTGAAAAAAATTAAATGCAAACATTATATATGGCAGCCATTTTGCCATATTTTGATAGTGAATCTTCTCACCCTTACCATTTCCAGTTATATCAGAGGACATCAAAACTGGTGCACAGGAAAGAGAATATAATGCCAGAGCAGATATGGTGAAAAAGGCCTGTAAAAATTACTGGAGAGGAAACAAGTTGACTGATAAGTTCTTTTAATATACCAAAACAGAGGGAAAACATGTTTCTGAAAACTCATTAATTTCTAGCTTGGATGATTAACAGGCATTTTTCATTAAGCAAGGAAAAATAAACAACTTTCCTTCTTCAAAGATTTAAATGCAATGCAAAGCTGGTGGTGTATGTATTAGAGTTCTACAAAAATTTGTATTTTCTAAGCACTGCATCAACTAATATTAGGTAATTAGCCTTGCAGTTTCATTAACAATGCTCTATCCTTATAGATACTCCAAACAAGTAAACTTTCCTGGCAGTAACAAAGACTGTTTAAAAAATTGTTTTTTGCACTCCGAATTGACTAAAGAATTTTTTTTCAATCTTCCTCTCACCAATCAATACATGTAAATTAAAGGATACATCCACCTTAAGTTTAAACAGTGATTACCTATATAATGCTCTTACACTGGTAATAGCACCAGAAATGTCACTGCATGACCGATAGTGCCACTGCTACTATAAACAATAAATACATGAGGGGCTTCAAAATACAAACTAACACAATCATAATACGTGGTTAAATGTTGTCTCCTGATGCTACTGACCTCTCCATACCAATGCAGTCACCGGCCTCTCACTGCAGGAGTGAGATTGGCGATTGTCATGGGGAGAGGACCAGGGTACAGGAGAAGATTACTCCTTTCTCTAGTGACTGGGGTTTTGGAAGAGATGTGGAGAGCCAAGTTGAGAGCGTGGAGGCTTACCCTCATCTCTGCCACCCCTAAAATAGGGCCATCTGAGAAGAGTTTCCTTATACGGGTGTTCTTGGCAACTAGGGAAAATATGAGGAGAATCAGTCTGTACTGCGGGTAACATGATGGTACAGTGGTTAACATTGCTGCTTCACAGTGGTGAGGTCATATGTTTGATTCTAACCAGGGCTCTATCTGTGTGGAGTTTGCAGCCCATGTCAGTGTGAGTTTCCTCTGTGAGCTTCGGTTTCCTCACAGGCTAAAAACATACTTGCAGGTTAATGGACCGTATTTACTCTTGAACGCTATATAAAAAAATATTGTTTTAATTATATAAAAATGTTAATTAACGCTTTAAACCACATGGACATTTTTTGACAGTTTAAAGGCTGTGAGACACGTAAAAAATGCAATTAAAAACATAATTACCCACCACCCATTCTCCTCCCGTCGCCCAATGACTTCTCTGATCCTAGTCATTTGCATCCAACATCATTGTTAAGATTTCCCTTCACTGGAACTAAGGGGCCCAGGCCAAAACATGAAAAACAGTCCCAGACCATTATTCCTCCTCCACTACACTTTATAGTTTGCAGTGCACAATTAGGTAGGAGGAGTTCTACTGGCATCCACCAAACCCAGATTCATCTGTGAGACTGCCAGTTCCGATGGTGGTGTACGTTGCAGTGGAAGTTTAGCATTGTGCATGGTGATCTGAGGCTTGTGTTAGCTGCTTGGCAACGGAAGCCCAATCCATGAGGCTCACTACAAACAGTTCTTGTACAGACATTGTTTCATGAGGCTGTTGTGAGCTACACAATTCAGCTGTCCCGTCCCTTTCCAGACCTTGTGTCGTTGTGTGTTGAGTACAACTTCGCTGTTGAGTTGTTGTTGCTCCTACACATTGACTGGGGTAGATCTACAAGGGCAGTAATTTGACAAACTGACTTGTTGCAAAGGTGGCATTCTACGACAATGCCATCTTGAAAGTCACCGAGCTCTTCAATATGACCCATTATACTGCTAATATTTAAATATGGAGATTGCATGGCAGTATGTTTGATTCTATAACAGCTTATGCCGTTAGCAGCGTGTGGCTGAAATAGCCAAACACACCAATTAGAAGGGGTGCCAATGTACTTTGTCCATGTAATGTAGCTATAAGGTCAGAGCAATGCTATATTTGTTTATAATGATGTATGTTGTCCATCTCAAGTCAAGTCAAAGCACAAGCGGTCTTTTTATGTTCAAGATGTACAGATATAGAAGTGTGTGTGTGTGTGTGTATATATATATATATATATATATATATATATATATATATATATATATATAGAGTGGGGGGATAAGCCTTTATCACTATTTTGCAAAATACCTATACCTATAATTGTACATTTTTTTTAAGTGTCATATCCTGCAAGTGTTCCAGGTCACATGACAGAACACTTACAGATTTGACTGTAGGCTAAAAATACTATGTACAGCAAATTCACATGACAGAATATGTAGAGACTAGCTGTAGGCTAAGTACTGCGAACAGCAATTTCAAGTGGCATCTGAAAAGTTATAATCGTTAAAATAATCTAGCCTACTGCAAAAATAATTCACAAAATTAGCAATGGATAGTGCAGTGCAGAGGCAAGCCACCATCGCTTAAATAAAGATACAATTACAGGATTCTTTTGTATTACTGTAAAAACAAAACATATCTACAGTGCCCAATTTAATGACATTACAAGTGTGCCATAGGAGTAAGGCTAGGTACACCCTGGAGCATTTTTGTCCAATAATCGGACAAATCAGCCTACATCCGACAGTTTGGTCAGATATTGTGTGAGTGTGTGTGTATACCTTTAACGATGATGTAAAGTTGTCCCAAAATACCGATCATCTTTTCATTTGGTTGGTCGTAACTGTGTAATATTTTCCGACCCTTCAGTATGTATGCACTTACACGACTGTCGGCCAATAGTGGATCTCAGTGTGACAGGTCTCGTTTCAATGTGTGGCCGCAGTCATCTCCCTGCAGCTGTTACGTCCGTCTGCACTGTTCCTACCCGAGACAGACTCATTTTACAAACGGATTTCCTGAGGGACCGGAATTAGAACTTAACCCCTTCCAGAGCTTCCCTCAGTAGCACTTCATAGTCCTTACTGTATAGAAATACTGATGACAGCACAGCACTTAAACCACCTAACAGATCAGATTTGCAGCATCTTGCATCATCTAATACACTGACAACACAGCAGTCACCCGAACACTGACAGCACAGAGCCCCTGACAGCACAGACCCAGCAGCACTCAGACACACTGACATACCTCGACCAGCTACACTCACTAGCCGACAAGTGTCGGCTCAAATGACAGATGAAGAGCACATACAGATATAAAATCGTTATAATGTGTACACGGGAATCGGCATGCCGATCGGGACTTATTATTTTTTTGTTGTTGAAATTGGTGAAACGATCGCATGGGGAGAATTTTCTTGCAGTGTGTACCTAGCCTTACACTAAATGTCCTTATCGGTTTACGGATAAACAAATTAGTCATGCTGAAGGAAGACATATTTAAGCTTAACCTGTATAAACAGTGTTCTCAGGCTTTTCACTTTTTCACACTGTTTAGATTGAATATCTCAGAGACTAATCCGTTTGTGACTATTTTCATGTTGTAAATAATGTGTGCACATCCCGGCAATCTACATAAAACTATGTATCTTTATATCCTCCACATAAATCTTTTATTATGAAATGAGTGTAGGAACGGTAATAAAAAAAATAAGTAAGAAAAACAGTTTCATTTCCATGTCTTCCACAATTTCTGGGCTCATTTTCATGCGACATGGAAGCCAAGCTCTGTGGTTAGTTACTATTTGGGATGCACTTACACAGTAGTCCGACAAAAGTCAAATATACTTCGACTGCAAACACTTGCAAGAAGAATACCAGAATCCTCAACAGCAGTGTTTTAGACTTTTAAGATCTGTCCCTGTCTATAATTTGTATGGGCAGTTCCAGCTTTTATGAGTTTGCCTCTAGATTTTTGGGTGCCTGAAAATTTACATGTTTCCCATTATTGTCTAAATAAAAATGAGAAGAAAAAAAAATGAATCTTAAAATACGCTCTTACTTCCTAGTTCTTAAAATATAAAAAAGTTAATATTTTCTACTTACCCCTGGGTTATAAAATATACAATTAATATTTATTAAAGAGGAGCACTCAAAACTCCAAAAGTTTATTATAATCAAATTCAGCAAACATGACATGATATGCTCAGAATTGCCCCTTGAAATTATTTTAAAATGTTGGCAACTATGCAAAAACCAGCAATCACCAGAAAAAATTAGGCTTTCCACCCATAAAACGTGGCAGGCTATAAGAATAATGTTGGCGAATATCATTTTTCCTTTTTTTGGTTCTACAGGCTACTATTAATTATTTTTAATTCTGCACAGTGTCATGAACTACCATGGCAACCACAGTCACCTGGCACATGTAGTGAGCAGGGAGGCTTTGGAACGTCTGCTCTTCGTACCGTATAATCCCCCCCAATCAAAATTCACATCGAGACTGCAAATAGTAAAACAATGTTGGCATCTCTTACAAATGTAATGCACTGCACCAATAACATTATTTAAAACAAAATATGGCCTTTAAAACAAGACATGACACATTTATGCTTAAGCGGGGTACACAACTTTGGCTGGATAACTTATAAAATTGAGAATCATACTCACCGTTAATTTCCTTTCCTTGAAATACTCAACGGCAGCCCTTACAATGGGTTAATCACTGATCAGCTAGTGTAGACAGGAAGAATTTTGTCCCACCTGGGCCCTATATAAGGCAGCTCCTCCTCTTTCCCAGTGTCTTTCGTAACTTCCCAAGCCGTCCTATACATAACTTCCCACCCTTGTTCTGTAAATATAGGGCTGCAATGGAGAATTTCAAGGAAAGGAAATTAACGGTGAGTATAAGTCTCAATTTTCCTTTCCCTACTCCATGGCAGCCCTTACAATGGGATATACCAAAGCAGTACAATAATTGGGAGGGCAATAAAACCAACACCTTAATAAAGTCAAACAGAAAATTTATTCACAGTGCTTGTTGGAGAATCTTTCTCCCAAACTGTGTTTCTTTAGAGAGACTGAAATGTCAAAAAGATAATGTCTAGAAAAGGTGTGCACTGACGCATGTGTTCTATGTGCCCAGGAGGTCGCTATCGCCATAGTTGAATGTGCTTTCAGTATTCTAGGTACCTCATGCCCTTTCCCCCTGTAGGCCTGTGCAATCACTTCTCTGATCCACTTTACCAATGTGGGTTTGGATGGGGCCTGTCCTTTGCGAGGACCTTCCGGAAGCACAAATAGTTGCTTTGTCTTCCTCAGATTTTTCGTTCTGATGATGTACGTAGATATAGCCCTCACTAGGCCTAGAGTGTGGAGACGTGTTTCATCACTATTAGCGGGATGAGGATGGAGAGATGGCAGAATCAACTCCTGATTGATGTGGAATGAGGATACCACCTTGGGTAAATAATCCGGATTCGTCTTCCGCACCACTCTATCTTCATAGATAATCAGAAAGGGTTCCTCACACCATAAAGCATGTATGTCTCCTATTCGACGAGCCGAAGTGATAGCCACCAAAAAGAGTACCTTTAGAGTGAGGCATCTAAGAGATATGTCTTGCAACGGCTCAAAAGGATCGGCTGTTAAGGCATCCAAAACACTATTAAGGTCCCAAGGGGCTAAGAATGGTTTCCGTTTTGGGCGTAACCTCTTTAGTGCTTGAAAAAACTGGAAGATAAGACTCTGGGATGCCAATTTGATATCAAGAAGCATGCTACGGGCAGATACTTGTACCTTTAGCGTAGCAGGTGCTAGTCCTTTAACAAAACCACCTTTGAGAAATTCTAACAGAACGGGCACACTGGCAGACATGGGATCCTTCGCCATGTCCTCTGCCCAACAAATACATTTTTTCCAGATTCTGTAATAAATCATAGAGGAGTTCTTTTTCCAGGCGTGAATTAGAAGGTCTACTACTTCCTCCGAGACCTCTTTGGATTTCAGTAATTGCCTCAGTGTCCACGCCATCAAACTCAGAGAGTTTGGATTTGGATGTAAAACTGGACTCTGATGTATGAAGTCTGGCCTGATCGGTAACGGCCATGGATGTTCCAGCAACTTTCTCTGTGCTTCAGCGAACCACGGACGACTCGGCCACGCCGGAAGGATTGCTATCACCTCCACTTTCGCTTTCCTTATTTTTCTGAGTATCTGAGGGATGAGTGGAAAGGGAGGAAACACGTGCCCCAGTTTGAAGTTCCACTGCATTGACAGGGCATCTATCCCTAGGGCTCTGATGTCTCTGTGACGGGAGCAGAAGAGGGGTACCTTGGCATTCCTTTCTGTGGCCATAAGGTCTATTTCTGGTGTTCCAAACCTGCATTGTACCAGTTGAAAGACTTCTTCGTGCAGCTCCCATTCCCCTGGGTGGACTTGGTGTCTGCTTAAATAATCCGCCACTACATTGTCTTTGCCTGCTACGTGAAGGGCTGAGAGAGATCTCAGATTCGCCTTTGCCCACTCCATTAGAGCGGTTACTTCTGCCAACACTGTTCTGCTCTTGATAGCACCTTTCTTGATTATGAAGGCAACTACACTCCTGTTGTCGGAGAAGACATCGTAGATGCTTGTCTCGTAGATAGGGCTGGAAATACTGAGCCACCCCGCCAGACTGCTCTCATCTCCAAGACGTTTCCCTGAAGAATTCTCTTTTTGTCTCGCCAAGTGCCCTGCGTGACCATACCTTGCATGTGAGCACCTCAACCTAGTGCACTGGCGTCTGTGGTAAGGATAAACCAGTCTGGTACCGAAAGAGTCACACCTTGTTTTCTCAGGCCTGGGAGCTGCCACCAACGTATGGACTGCCTCGCTGACCTTGAGAGATTGACTTTGGAGTCTAGGGACACCACTGTATGATCCCACTGCCCAAAGAGGTTTGCTTGAAGAACTCTCATATGCCACCTCGCCCATGGGAGTATTCCTATTGTTGAGGAAAACATTCCTAGGAGGCGCAGACATGTTCGTGCTGACACACGAGGTTGGATTTGAATTAGGTGCGCTAAAGACTGGATTTTGCCGGCCTTTTCTTGAGAGAGGAAGACTTTGTCCGTAGGTGTATTTATTTGCACTCCTAGAAATACAAGCTATTGCGATGGCATCAAATGTCTTTCTATATTGACTAGCCAACCGTGTCGTTGCAGAAACTGGATCACTTGGGATGTAGTTTCAAAGGCTGCTTCTGATTTTGCCGAAATTAGAATATCGTCCAGATATGGCCACAAGGTCACTCCGCTTTCCCCGAGTGCCGCCATGAGAACTACAAGGACCTTGGTGAATGTTCTTGGAGAATGTTCTTGGAGACGTGGAAAGGCCAAACGGAAGACAAGTGAACTGGAAGCGACGCCCTAGAATGCAAAACCTTCGACACTGTTGGTGATGGGATGTGACCGGAATATGGAAATATGCATCTTTTAAGTCTATTGCTGTCAGCAAATCTCCTGTTTCTACCGCTTTGAGAATTGTGTTGACAGATTCCATCCTGAAATGTTTTGCTCACACATAGCAGTTGAGAGCCCCTAAATCTAGCACTGTCCTGAAGGCACCCGATGGTTTCTGGACGAGGAACAGTCTGGAGTAGAACCCCCTTTTTTCCCTGACCTGACGGTACTGATACGATAGCTCTTGTTCTCACCAGGCCTCTTAGACTTTCCTCCAATGCTTGCCGTTGTTCTAGGGAAGACGAGGGACTTCTTGACTGAATGAATTTGCTCTTTGGACCCATTAACTGGTGTGGTCTGAATCCAAACTTTTGCAAAGCGTGATATCCTGCCACCCACTGGAGTTAGTGGGGACTGGATCCGTAGATAGTCATTGGGGTCTTTGCTGTCCTTGCTTCCCCCTTCTTTGTCTGTAGGGCTGAAAGGACTGTCTTGCCATACTATCCTGTTGTCTAAAATACGGTCTCCCCAGCCTATAGGTACGGGCTTCCTTAAACTGCTGCTTTGGAGAATAAAAAAACAAACGTCTCGCCTTTCTGTCTTGTGGTAACCAATTAGCTTTGCCACTTGCTATCCTCTGCATTAGATTGTCCAGTTTTTCGCCAAACAAGAACTGCCTTTATATAGAAGCGTTGTCAGCCGGCTTTTAGACTGATGATCTGCCGCCCACGGACGTAGCCAGAGTGCCCTTCTCGCTACTACTGCCGAAGTCATGCTCCTAGAAGAAAACACAATCGTATCCAACGCAGCTTCACACAAGAAATCAATGCTTTTCTGCATAATCTCTAAGAATTTGAGAAGATATAAATAGAGTGTCTTATCCTCGATAACCGTATATAGAGTATTGGCCCATAGTCTCAAGGCTCTAGCTACCGAAGCCATGGCTACCCCAGATTTTAGGGTTATGCCTGAGGAGATATGTAATTTCCTGAAGGAAGTCTCCATTCTCCTATCCATAGCATCTTTTAATGGGCCCCTATCATCCCATGGGAGAGTGGTCCTTGAGGATAGGCCAGCTATAGCCGAATCCACTTTAGCCACCGAACACTATTTCCACACATCTTCATCCTGAAAAGGGTACATGCGATTTAGCCTTCCCATGTTAGGATTACTTTTGTCTAGAGTCCGACATTCTTTAGCAATCAAATCTTTAACTACCTTATGCGTATGAGACACTCTAGACTTTACTAGGTGCTCTGCAAATAATGCATCCTGTGATTTGATTGGCACTGCTGGCTCTTCAATACCTAACGATTTGTTAATATGCTTCAGTATAATATTTACAGTATCCAAATTAAACATTCTGGGCTCCTCTTTCACCTCTACCTCACTATCTGAGGTCTGAATCCCATTCCTGAGTAGAGCTAAATGTTTCAGAGGACGGCCCTGGCCTTATTTCCTCCATATTTTCCATTGTAGGGATCCTGGCCCTTGTAGCTCTGTTCTGGGGCCTGAAACTCCTGCATCGCTTTAGCCATCCATAGAAAGAACTGCCTGAATTGTTCAGGGGGGGCAGGCTCCTCTACAATTTCCGGGGTGCATGATACACATAATGGGTCAGAACAATCCTTCGGCAATCTGCCATCACAAGCTGCACACACACACGATTGTTCACTTTGCATTTCCTTTTTCCCTGCACAAGCTCCACAGAAGTACTGTAAACACATAGAAAAGGAACGAAGTAACCTATACCAAGAATAAAAATAGACCCCTTAATAAGGGCTTACCTACCTTGGGGTGTCCTTCAGATTTTTTGGGGAAGGTTCCTTGTCCATAGTGCACTGTCCAAATGGCTGCCAAATCCTGCAGCTTCCAACACCAAGCAAAAACTGAACCTCATTAATAATGGGCTGCAGCTGCTTAATATGATGCCTGCTCTTGACATAATCATAGTGAGTCTTAGCATAATTATCACCCGATTCCTTCTACAGGTGAGTCTGCCAATCAGAGCTGCTGGCAACGTATAGCGAAGCCGCGCGCCTTCCTTCATGCGCGCACTTTGTCCTCTGTGCACAACCCCCGGGAGTCTCATAAGATTCAATCAAAGAGAACACCTGTGCCCAGCTGAAACTGCCATACAGCCAGCCCAGAGGAAAAAGCCAGAAACCTCAGGTAAGCCCTCTCGGATAACATAACAAACAAAAACAACAAACACTCACTACACTACCCTGTCCTAACACTGCTAAGACAGGAAGAAAAGACACTGAGGAAGAGGAGGAACGGCCTTATATAGGGCCAGGTGGGACAAAATTCTTCCTGTCTACACTAGCTGATCAGGGATTAACCCATTGTAAGGGCTGCCATGGGTAGGGAAAGGAAATAACTTTTTTGTATAGGAAATGCATTCATTTCTGAGGTATATGTCTAATGCAATAAGCATATGTTTGAGGAGTCCCCTGTGTAGCTTTGAGAGGAAGTACTCATTAAGGCTATTTAAGTCTATTCATGTGAATAACAAACATGTCCTTGTTAGTCTAAATGCACCACAGGAGGTTGTTACTGGTGTTCCTGAGTGGCCTTTTGTCCAGAGTGTTAGAACCTATCTGAACATTGTAAAAGAGCACGCAATGTAGGATATCACAAATAAGTGTAAATTTTGTTAAGTATAAATTGCATTTAAATTCATGTTTGGGGAAACATATTGTATCCTGATACTAAAAATAACTCAGACTTCGTGGGGCCAGCAAAGAGTTCAGGGGGCTGGCTTACTCCCTGCTAGGCTGTGTCCAAAACTGTATAAAACAGCACTAGGTTATACTGAAATGTATCATTGTTCCATTTGACTTTTCACACTGGTTGAAGGTACCAGTGATCAGACTGTCCTTATCAGGACACTTCAGCGAATAAATATCACTTGCTTCAAGATCCTGCTTTGACAACTTCTTCCCTGCTGTATTTCCTATGGCCTACAAATTAGACCCAAGTCTAATCCATTTCCGGCTGTTCTAAAGTTTGGACACAGCTTTCCAGTACCACCGCTCTGCCCGCTACCCAGCAGCTCTGGCCAGTGTAATAGGTCGGGGGGGGGGGGTGGAATTTATCCACAGCAACCCTGATCTATAGGAAGAGGTCAGGTGTACCAGCAAGGGGATACTCTAGCAGGAACAGTTACCCAGAAGGAACGCTGTTCTGGATGCCGTTAAGGAGTCCAGTGGTGGCAGCATTGTAAGCCCCTCCTACTACGGCGAGTCCGCAATTGGGATAAAGAAAGGGAACGGTGGCAAAGTAAGCCCAGCCAGTTTCCAGTAGCAACAGACAGGGTGGCAGAGGCGGTCCATCACAACACCTGCAATCTTAGCTCAAATGCAATTTCTGTAAAGATTTTAACAATGACTGGGTCATTCCATGTCAGTTCAACCAGGGTTGTCCACCACCCATCTCAGATTTCTACGAAAAAATTTTAGTTGAGAGGATGTCAAAACAACTATTTCTGCCAAATATCTCGACTGTCTGACAATTAGTTGATTAAATATAGATTTTTCAATTTATTAAATAAATTTACTAATCGCGGCTTCTTTATCCAGTTTATTTGAAGTATTACGGGTGTTTATTAAGGAATAAACACAACATTTGGACCCCTAAGGTAATTCTTCCTCCCAAATCCAAACCAAAATTACTTTATCTGCCTCATATTTTGCGTTACGGCAAAAACGCATGTTTTTCGAATATAATTAAAAACGCTAGATTCAATTGACATTAGGGATCCCATTTATTGGGGGGGGGTATTTTAAAAAAAAAAAAAAAAAAAAAATCAGCCGGGTACTCTGTTTCATAGTGGAGCAAAAAAAATAATGAAGTTGATGCTTGATTACTGCTGTACAGCATACATAATTTACACATTGTTAAAAACCATACCAAAAAGTGAACTAAACTGAGGCAATGGGATAAAACTCCCATACAGGAAATGAAACAAAACAGAAACTGATGGGAAGCGGATTTCCTTTAGCGAAACCAAAACTGAAACTTTCCAGAGAAAAAGAGAGAGGGAGACACAGAAAGAGTTAATCATCGCAGCTGCTCATTTGGTAGTCTTTTAAATAAGGACTGCCATATTACTATTTACTCAAAAACCATTGGATTACATAGCTGGGACCACTTTACAGATGAGAAAAAAAACAAAAAAGAACTTTTGATTCTGAGAACTGAATTTTCAAATGCAGTAACCAATGATCATGAAACCTCAGTCCGCTACCATCATGAAAAGCTTCTGCTGCTAAGATATGAAGAATTTCAGAAAACATGCTGTAATCCTTGCTTGTCTCACAAAAAAGGAGCCAGAAAAAGCTTAAAAGTTATGTCACTGAAGTGGACCAAAGAACATGGTGACTGTCAGCTTGTTGTATATTTTAGGCAATATGATTGTGACATTTCAAACTGTGTGAACCTGTGCGTAATTAGCGATACCCGTGACCATGTAGCCATAACTGTGCATGCCTTCATTACGGTAGTTATGAAACACTTAGCGATACTATTGTCAAAATTAGAGTATGTTTACTACTTTAGTGATGGTGCTAGTGCACAATACAAGAACTGCAAAAACTTTTTTAATTTAAACTTCTAGCCACACGCACCAGTCTGCAAGCAGTGGAAACCCATCACATCTTGACACCTTTGGACCTGGGCAAATGAAAATGTATATGGCATAAAGATTTTATACGTGTCACAAAACGAAATACAAGACTGCAAAACAAAGCTGCATAGCCGTCTAGAAACAGCAAACACTGTGACAGGAACACGTTCTCATCACAGATTTCGGCCTATTACTAATGATGAGCTACACATATATCGATTGTCATCAGACCACATAAAGACACGAGAAACCAAAGTTAGTGTCACTATGACCACAGTCACAAAAAATGTGGACAAAAGTGATCTGCAACCTGGAACACATAGCAGCAGTGTATGATAACATCTTGTACATTGGGTATATCATTGAATGTAATGAGGAGGAACAAGATGTGCTGATACACTTAATGAAACACAACCAATCAACAAATGTGCTGTCCTGGCCTTCAAGAGATAAGTGTTTTGTTCCTTTTATTCATGTTCTCTGTGTAACAGAAGTGCCTACTATCCAAGGAAATACTGGTAGGCAGTATAAACTTTCTGCTGACACTTTAAGGAAAATTACAGACAGTTACAACAAGTTCCATACAAGGGACAAAATAATAAGATTGTTGACTCAACTTCAGTTATGGACTAAAGTTATGTTAAAGGTTTTAAATTTCATAGTTTCTTGTGTTAATTATGTATGCGGTACAATAGTAATCAACTTCATTATTTTTTTTCTCCACTATGAAACAGAGTACCCGGCTGATTTTTTTATGGTAGTGATATATACCTTTTTTTAAACACCCCTCAAAAATGGGATCCCTAATGTCAAATGTAAAGTGGTCCCAGCTATGTAATCCAATGGTTTTTGAGTAAATAGTAATATGGCAGTGCGTATTTAAAAGACTACCAAATGAGCAGCTGCCATTATTGACTATCTTTCTGTGTCTCCCTCTCTCTGGAAAGTTTCAGTTTTGGTCTCTCTAAAGGGAATCCCCTTCCCATTAGTTTCTGTTTGTTTCATTTCCTGTATGGGAGTTTTATCCCATTGCCTCAGTTTAGTTCACTTTTTGGTATGGTTTTTAACAATGTGTAAATTATGTATGCTGTACAGCAGTAATCGAGCATCAACTTCATTATTTTTTATCTCCACTATGAAACAGAGTACCCGGCTGATTTTTTTTTGTGGTAGTAATTTATACCTTTTTTAAACACCCCCCAAAAATGGGATCCCTAATGTCAATTGAATCTAGCGTTTATAATTATATTCGAAAAACATGCGTTTTTGCCATAACGCAAAACATGAGGCAGATAAAGTAATTTGGTTTGGATTTTTGGATTCGGGAGGAAGAGTTACCTTAGGGGGTCCAACAGTTGTGTTGATTCCTTAATAAACACCCGTAATACTTCAAATAAACTGGATAAAGGAGCCGCGGTTAGCAAATTATTTAATAAATTGAAAAATCAATATTTAATCAACTAATTGTCAGACAGTTGAGACATTTAGCAGAAATAGTTGTTTTGACATCCTCTCTTAACCAAAAAAAATCTGAGATGGGTGGTGGACATTTCATGTTTTTTGGGTGATCCGATATGGAATGACCCGACTGAAAATCACGATGATAATGCCGATTCATGTGTACAATACACACCTACACAATTTACCTTCAAATCTGTGATTTTTATCACTCATAACCATCTGCTGAAAAGATTGTGACTAGGTACACTTTACAGATATCTCCATACGCTGCTGGTCGCGAGTGCCTACACACTTCCACATTTGTCCAACATTGTTCCGCCAGTGATCGCGATTTTTAGGAAGTTTAGAAAACCAAATCAAATCATGCAATGTGCTTTGGTGCGATAAAGCATGATCGTGGGAGCGTACATACTCTTGCAATATCTGATCAAACGTTTAGTGTGTGATCTGCACGATTATTGGGTGTCTTGTTTTGTTTCATGTAAACTTACCAAATAAGTTCTTTGTGCTTACCCTTTTCCTTTAAAATGTGTGCAATTCAAATTTAGAAAAGTAAACTTCATTTAAAACGAAGTGTCCCCAGTGAGGCCTACCATTTGATTTGAAAAATCAATGATATACACAAATATTTGATATTTTTGAGACACTACTTTTGTTTCAGATAAGAGTAATGAGCCCACTTTAAAACTGTACAAAAGTTAATAATTTGGGGTTTTCTTAACAGTAATGCATTAAAGTCTGGAACTAGTGTGTAGAAGCAAAGGTCAGTTATTTCAACTGTATAACTAATTGCACTTCAATCAATTCGCTAATGAGGGATAATTGAGGGTTCTCCCAAAAAAATTAGGCTCATTTAGTCGAAAAAAAAAACAAAACAAAAAAAACATGACCCTTTTAAGTCTTAGCAGAAGATTTAGCAAATCTGGCCTGCCTTAACATGTAAACAGATTTTATTTTTAAATGAAAAAAATAAAATAAACAATTCATATGTATATAAAGTAAAGAAAGACCTTTAAATATAAGGGAATCATGACAAGATTTCAAGGAATAAAATAATGCATATGTCTCATATCAGGTATGCACAAGCTACACTTTCGTCCATATAAAGGGAGTATTCAGTACCCCGATTATGCCCAAAAGGATAACACATTCGCATACCAGCTGCAAATGTAAAGATATCCATAAACAATTAAAGCCTGACATTTAAAATGTTCAAACAAAAGGAGTGCCTAGACGAGATACTGAAAGAGATTTTAAATCTTTTTTGCTGAAGTCTTAAACTGTTGCCATTTCACCAATATATGTTATACAAAAATGGCAGTACCACCAGAAAGAAAAAGAAAAAAATGATCATCCAAATATAGAGAACCCTTAGCTGATGTAATTGCAACATGGTGAGCTTACACTCCTCAATATATAATGTTCTCAAACTCTACATTAATTTACCGGCAATATTTCAAATATGTCTCCTTGTAGCATACAACACTGTATTAATGCTAAGCATTGGACCAAATTGGAGACAATATCTTATAGACAAAAGGTCTGGGACAGGGACCACAAAAGGTTTACACACACACCTTGAAAAACAATGCTAGTTAAAAGCGAAGTCAAAACCTTGAACTTTGTCTCACTTTTAAGAGAGTATTAGAAATATGTTCCAAGAGCTTCAGCACAGTGTTTCATGTATGTAATGACTGTTCCCATGTTTATATGCGTAATTCAGTATATGATGATTCCTTTATTAGTAATTTTTTTTTCCTTTACATCTAAATACATTTAATAGGCTTTAAGAACACATGTTAGATGCTTAAAACTACCATTCTTGTGGACAAAGGATGAGCTTTTTAAATCTAATGAAGTCCAGATAAAAGCCAAGTATTTTTGGCTATTAAACAAATCAAAGAGAATTTATGAAAACCACGTAACGAACAAAAAAAATTATATAAAAAGACATAGAAACCAATCTGATAGTAAGTGACCAATGCACTAGTGTTCATAAATGTTCTCTGCTTAATATATGGTAACTTGTTACTGTGAAAAAGTATATGTATTTTAAAGTGTGCAGTTGCTGAGAAAGATAATGACCATTTAATGCACATTCAGATCTTTATTCACAACACTTTGCCTCTTACACTTACAGAGAAGATATGAGCATAACAATAAAAATAGAAGCTCAAGAATGAACTTAATTAGAAAAGCTGATTTTGACCTCAGTTAAGTGTACAGAACTTCTGCTACCAGATTATTAAAAGTTGACAAGTTTAAAATGTGCTCCATAGTAGCAATAACTTTCCTTTTGTGAATCTGTCTGAGTTTGATGCAAACACAACATAGTCTAGCCCTCAGGCAGAGATAAGCACATTGATGAACATTCAGATATATACATTTTACATGGCATGTATATAAAATGTTCAACTTTCCTATTTGTAACATAGTCATTAAAGAGGTAACGTTACCACCCTGAAGGTCACAAAAGCTCTATTTACTCTCTCTTCTATATTAAATCATTTCTTTAAAAAGCCTCTATAAATGTTTGTATCCCAGGATCAACCCCTATGTCAATCTTTGTCCACAATCCACTAAATCCTAAGAAAAAAATATCTTCCAGACTATGTATTTAGGGAGCATACAGTTTATTTCACACAAAATTACAATGGAACATTTGAAAAATTGATAATGTTAAATTTGCAGAAACTAGAAGGGAAAATACACTTATGTGGTGCACAAATTGTATAGACCCATAAATACTAGTAAAACAATAGCATTTACTTTAAGCAAAATCAACAACCTCTAATGAACAAGATGGATCTTAGAAGATTTTAAAGTTACCAACAACAGCACACTGATCAGATAACACATAACGATCACGGTGTGATCTTGAGCTAGGATTTCTTACTTATTCCCCTCTGTGCATGTTGTTAGTCTCATTCTGAGCAGCTATGAATATCCATGAGTATTAGCCAGAAAGTGAAATGTCCATGTATTAGCAGAGGTACTCAGATTATTAATCCTCACACTGCAAGAGGGACTTTCCCTGTGTATACACGAACATCAGGGACTGTAATGACATTGTATTCAAATACATATACTTTAATATGGAGTTGGTCCCCCTATTACAGCGATAACAGCTTCCACTTTACTTGGAAGGCTTTCCACAAGATGTTGCAGTGTTTATGTGGGAATTTGTGTCCATTTATTCTGTAGAGCATTTATGAGGTCAGGCACTGATGTTGGAAGTGCAGTCTCCTTTCCAGTTCATCCCAAAGGTGTTCAATCGGGTTGAGGTCAGGGCATGTCATGTTAGAATAGAAAAGGGCCTGCCCCAAACAGCAAAGTTAGAAGCATAACATTGTCCAAAATTACTTGATATGCTCAAGCATTAAGATTGCCCTTCACTGGAGATAAGGGGCCAAGGCCAAACCTTGAAAAACAGCCATATATATATATATATATATATATATATATATATATATAAATAAAAGCAGGGGAGGACATAACAATGCACAAATCAGGAGACAGTCAATCAAATTTAGGAGCCAGCAGTACCTTTTTCCAAAAAGATAAGCACCAATAGTAATGTTTTAAGCTGAATGGCTACATAGCTCTTGGGATTCGTCCAGGAATGTATAAAATTCTATTAGAAGCGCAGTAACCCCATTTAGCGTGAGAGGGAGATGAGTGAGAAGGGGGCAGAATGGAACTCATGGATGCCTGCTGCATATAGACAAATCTACTGACTCCCACTGAAATGTCTCTATGAAAATATTGTCTGTTTTTATGTTTGTTTAGTTACTTTCCTGCACCCAACACAAGGTTTGTCTCTAATCAACTTTTTGGCATATGAAAACAATGTATTCTGTAAAATCAAACACTACTGCATATTGAAAAGCTTACTTGAGGTAGAAAAGACAATTTACCCCTCAAAAAATAAATATGAACTGAGTGACATTCGCATGTTCTCCCCGTGTTTGTGCGAGTTTCCTCCAGGTGCTCCGCTTTTCTCCCACACTCCAAGAGCAAACGGATAGGTTAATTAGCATCAGACTAAACATGACCTAGTGTCTGTCTGTGTATATATGGGGTAGGAAATTTAAACTTTAAGCGGCATATTCAATTAGCCACGATGTTCCTCCAAACATCGTGGCTGCACATATTTTTCATGGTACTACGGTACCTCATCTTTGTAGATTTCTCCTTGCACCCCAATGGTGGGCGAAGATAAATCTGTGATGTTAAACTTGAAAGGGATAGACTGATTAAATATTTATGTACAACACTGTGTAATATGATTGGCACTATATACATAAATGTTAACAATCATAAAAAAAATTAAACAAAAAAAAAGTCACAGGCAAACCCATGAATATAAAAACAACTACAAGCTCAACCAATTCAACACACAAGAATAGACGACACACGGACCTCAATCTTCTACTTGCACCTAAAGGCAGTGGGGCTGAACAAACAAAATGCTGTAAGGTCTAAACAAAGAAACATTGGAGTAAATTTATCAAGCTGCGGGTTTGAAAAAGTGGAGATGTTGCCTATAGCAACCATATTCTAACTGTCCTTTAGTAGAATGTACTAAAATGATAAGATAGAATCCGATTGGTTGCTATAGGCAAAATCTCCACTTTTTCAAACCTTGATAAATTTACTCCAATGTCTTGTTTCAGGAATACTGCTGAGAGACAGAGAGAACACTGGAGGTCGCCTAGGCCCCCCTGAAGGTTTAGGGATTTTGATATAGTGAAAATTCATTCTAGATGCAATTTAACAATATATAGTATAATATAAAACATATTACATAATGCAAGGCTATCCACCTTGTGTCCCACACCTCTCCTGTGTCAAATTACCTTTGCTCTCTGTCCCTCCCGTCTCCTTTGTGTACTTACATTTTCCTTCATATCTCCATTTTATAATCCAAAATATCTTGTTTATATCTTCCATGTTACTCTTTATAGTTTCCCTTATCTGTTTCCTTTCTCTGTTCCTATGTGCCCCTATCTTAATTGCATGTATCCCCCTCTGTCCCTCCTTAACTGCTCTCCCCTGTGCCTCACATCCTGCTTCTCTCACTCCTTTCTTATTTGTTGATCCCATCTATAGCTGTTCCTGCTCCTATTATTCCCTTTCGCTAGTTAATTCACACTTTTGCCCCCTGCCACGTATCACACTGCGCCCGCTGCCATGTATCTGTCCTCCTCTGTTCTATACTTTCCTTTCTGTGACCTGCTTTCTTCTGTACTCCCGGATCCTCTCTGCTGCCTGCTAGTCTCACTGGCAGTCGGCCATGATGTCATCACGTCCCAACAGTCAGTGAGAATTTAGCGGAGAACAGAGAGGAGCCGAGAGCCACCGCAGGATGCAGCTCAAGCTGGGAAGGCAGGTGGAGCGGAGCAAAGCGCCTCTCAGGCATGGCGCTTACCCGCCTTTCCTACTCCGCTCACAGCTGTCAATGTCATTAAATATATGGGGCAGAAAATGCTGGTATGTCATACCTGCACATACCGCCCCACTTCGAGCACGGACTACATGCATATGGGTCACAAACCCAAGACCAAAAGAGAAACAAGTACAATAATTTTCTTTAAAGGTTTAGTTTATATTCTATAAATAGTATCAAAGTTTTGGTACATGACTTCACTGGATATATAAGCAACGTCACCGACATCTCACTACTGTTTATGATGTAAAAGGTTAAATTGATCTAACAAGATAGAAAAAAATCTACAGTGAATAGTTAGACATTACAGATAATTCAATGCTTGTTGGCCAGGGAAAGTAATACAAAACAAAATGATGTATTCATTCATGCAATAATTGGCAATGGGCAAATGTAAACAGCACCTGCTTAGGGTTGGATGATCTATGCGCGCAGCAAAATGCACAATGTGAACGGCAACGGAGAGCAAGAGCCCTCAAACAGACAATACTATTAAAGGGTTTTTTCACCTTTTTATTTTTTACTTTAAACGTTTCCTCCAAACAACAGTACTGGCACCCATCAATAGAACATATGGTGAAGTCTTGGCGAAAATTTTAAAAGAATAATAGGGTTTGGATAAAGAAATGCTAATGAAACAGGGCTTTCGTTTCTTGGACCAGTAGCAAGTCCGAGTGGTTTTAGAGATGTTAACAGGGTCTGAAATGACTCTTGTACAATCGTTGAATGTGGGATATCTAAGCTGTCTGATTGGCCAAAGCCACTGCAGAGGTGTTACAGAATTACCTACACCTAGCCCATCAGGTTGCCTTATTAAGTGTAAGGACGGGCAAATTTATACACATTAGAGGCACATGAGCAGCCCTCTATCCTTCAAAAGGCCCATACATTAACTTATTACAGAGAATACGTGCAAAGGATTACATTTAACCAAAGAAATAGAAACCTATTTGTAGAAGATTATCAGCAGGCATTTTCATGTAAGATAAACAAGTGTCACAAGCTATAACAAACAAATCAAACAATAAACTAAGAAGGAGCTGGGGGCCAGTCGGAGGTGGGCAAGCACACCTAGGCCTGCCTGTTGCCTATCACGGATTTAGTGGCTCTGTCACAAACATGAATGACAAACATCTGTGGGTCAAACATCCTTCCTGGGAAAACTAATCCGTAGAAGCAAAGCACAGTAACTTCCCAATTTAGTGTTGCAAGAAAATGAAAATAAAAAATAACTTTTAAAGAAGTGCTTTCATTTGTACATGTCATTATTTCTCTATGTCTATGGCAGCTGTTAGCAGAAGGCTATCCAGAAAAGGTAGCAAGTCCGAAAGATTCTTGTATACTTTTCTTTCAATGCCTGCATACATCCTTATTAAATCCAATCCCAAATTTTGGATGAAAAAAAAAAGGGGTTGGCCTTTAAGGACAAGACATAGTGGGCAAGTTGGGAGTTGTATTTTTTTCAAAAGTAGGGAGATGTAAGAACCATCTTCAAGGCAGATAGAAAATAGCCATGAAGCTTGACAAGAGTATTAACATCCTACATACTCTTAGACATCTTTACTTTCTCTCAAGAAGTATTTTGTTGCAACTGGAAACTTTTGCAAGTCAACCAGTTTAGAGAAAAGGATTTAAAAATGGATCTGAATGATCACATAAGATTATAGTAAAAAGGCATCACCCCAAAGAACAGTCCCCAACAGCAGTTAATTTGCTTAATGCCTAGGGCAAAATACCTGAAATTATGAGACGGTGAGGGAGAAGCACAGTTTTGCAAACATTTTTTTAAAACTGTATGTTTTCGCAACTATAAACTGCAATTGGAATTTACTATTAATGATAGGGTTTAAAAAAACCTGTTTGATAGGTACATTTTAGGTCCCGAACTTGCAAGCCTTTGTGTTGTTGCTTTTTTTTCATGGGGGGGGGGGTGGGGGGGTGGTTGGAGGAAAGGTTTGATGTTTTGTAAACTTCAAGACACACTCCATTAAAATCAGTGGAACAGGGCAAATAATAAAAAAAAAAAAAGTTCCAACTGCACTGCATCTTTTATACATGCACTGCAGTTTTTGCAGCATGCATGTATTTCCCCAGGTAACATTACACATTTTGTGTTATTTCCAAATAGAGGACCCCAACGTCAATTAAATTTTGTGTTTTTGTCTGCCTGCTTTCTATTTATTGACTCAAAAACATGAAAGGGCTATTCGATAAGTAATGAAAATACATGTCTTTCTCTTTAACCCGGAAACGAAAATAACAATTATTTTTACCTTCCTTAACAGCCAATCAATCTGAATTAGAGTGTTAACAGAGGGATTTTCTAAATATTTTAAATTGAGTAACTTCAGACCCCCTCTGGCAACAAAAGGGGTGAGCAATGAAGCAATAAGAACACCTATGTGTCAAAAGAAAGTTGTGCTAACCTAGCAGGATGGAAATGATGTAGCTATCTAAATGTTAAATCTTTTGTAAATAAATAAACCACTTTGAAAAAGCACTACTTACACAGCCTTGACAAATTCTCTGTACGGGTTTACAGTACCCTCCACTGAAAAAAAATAAGCTCACATAACATATTTTAGCAAAATCTGCAATAGTATTTCTTCAAATTGGGTTTCACAGAAGTAACTTTCAGTATCCATTTAAAAACATAAGTAATACTATCATTATTTAAGGCTACAATTGTCTCTAAAAATGAGGACTGTTTTAACATAAGTCACTCTGGTTTCCTGTAACGAAAACAAATGGAGTTGTTCATTTTTCCTTATGGTTTTGATTTAGGCTTATATGATAGACATGCAGTTTACCAAATGTCAAGCAGTTACCATGGCAACCACAGCCACATGACGTAGCAAGCACAGAGGCTTTGAAACAGTTCATAGTTTAAAATACCACCTTTTCTTTCCTCTGCCATCAGATACCCCTGAGGTGCCTCCTGACTGGTTCAGGAGCGAGGCAATTTTTTTGTACTGACAACCATATAAATCTCCTACACAGAATCATTGTGCAAAGGCAACACAGGGTTACAGGTAAACCTGCCAGAAAAACATGGGTTTATGTTTTTATGTTGAGGAGGAACAAAACTTGCTATTTCATATTAAAAACAAACAAACAAACAACAAAATATTTACATAATATTTGATATTGCACCTTGTACAGTTCCACATACAATCTGACAGGTTAGACAGTGTCTTTAAAATATAAGTCAAACTATTGATCTTTTGAAAAAAACAAAAAAAAAGTAAAAAAAACATTGATCAATCCAACTTTTTCTATTTTGCAAACATAACACTCAGCCCTAGTGAGTCCTCAGCTGACAGCTACCTTTCTTCTGAGTAATTTTGCCCACATCATCAGGTTTGAAAGGAGAAGTGCGCAAATCTATTTGGGTTACTCCACTCAAACCAGATTACGCCATTAGGAAGGGGAGGGGGGGGGGGGGGGGGGGGGAGACCATGACAAATGATTGACTTACACCAGCACAGTTCAATTCAAGACATCAGGAGCTTGAGGACAGGCAAGTGCGATATACAATTTTCTAGTGACTGTTTATATACAAAACACTTACAGGCAGGATATGGGTTATATTTTGAAAATATGCCCTTACATTCTATTTTGCACATTTACGCTCGAATAGAAAAAATAACTCCACAAAAAAATGGGAAGTTAGCCTTTAACTCCTTCTGTTTTAAATTAAAAAGATACAATATGCTGTCAACATTTATCTGAATGACAACCAATTGACTGCAGGCAGACAACATATGTCTCACATGGTGACAAACATTTAACAAAGTTTATTTGCACATTAAATTTTATAAACTAAAATACAAGGAAAAACATAATTAAACTCCCTGGTGAAGTAGATTATATACAAAAGTCTTAGAAAAATAACACAATGAGCAAGTGTTAAGGTAGCATTTAGACTCAAAGTAAACATTGACTAATCCACATTATAAGAGTATTGTATTTATTTACTTTTAAAATGTCTGTGAGCAAAACTAATTACTGTCAACAAAGCGCAAAGCCAAACCTTTTATAAAAAAAAAAAAAAAAAAATATAGCAGTATCTTTTTTTTTTTTTTTAGATTTTTTTACTATGTAACACAGAGGGGAAGGTAGCGGGCGGCTGCTGCGCCCCCTCGGGCTTGCGCTCAGGGCGACGGCACCGCCCGCACCACCCTAGTTACAGCTCTGGCAATAAGTATTACAAGAAATGTTGCACCTCAAAAATGAACACCCTCAATACAGAGTTTACCATCTACCAAAGAATGCCCACATTTACTAGGATACAGTGTATTTTATCTGAACTGCTAAGGATTTTGCATTTGGAGAAAAAAAAAAGTTTCTGATATATTTAGCGACTACTTAAAAAAATAAATAAAAAAAAAAAAACACACACACAAAAGAACTGAAAACATTGTAGCAAGCGAGAACCTTCCCATTTTGGATTAAATATAAATAACTGTCCTGTTCCTTTGTTTGTTTCCCTCTTTTACAGTGCTACAGAATATGTGGAGGCTTTAACGAAAGTATGGTTTTATATGATGAATACAGTCATTATTACATTTAACAGAAAACTCACTATCAAAACAGCCATACATATATTGCATATGTAAACTTGTAGTGCAAAAAGATACTTTGAATACATCCACAACCTGAAATATGGACGATATAAAAAGATCACATAGCATCTGACACTCTGATCATATAACATATGGTCAAATAGGATGCTGGGCAATGTGACCACATGGGGTGTCACTCCAGAATTAGAGAAATTAGGTATGTGATCCTATAGCAAATGAAAGATGCTGTGAACCACTGCAACACATTCTTATAGACTATAGGTAATAGCACACGCAGAGAAAAAAAATGATCAGAGAGCAACATGTGTAATATATATAAACAAAAACATATTTTTCAAAATAGCCATTACAAGAAAATACTATGCAAATTATTTATTCAAAGCAACACATCTATAATGTGTAATCCAAAACATTTACACAATATGGCAATTTATGCTAACACGGCCATAAAAATGTCAAAAGCACACATTTTATTATCATATAATGAGCATTACTTCATCACAACTGCAAACCAAGCCAAGTGTACCAAAACAGTATGACAAAACCCAACCAGCTGTAACTAAAACAATTATTAGGGTCACATAATGCCCCTGCATCGGCGCCGACACAACATAAAGAACACATGCCCATGTCACATGTACACAGCATCTAAACTAAGCAGACAAAGGCATCACAGAGCACCACAATGATACACACTGTGGCACAGGCTCCTCTTACACACAGCACATCACATATACCACAGTGTGTGTCACGATACACAGCCACAAATAACACACCCAGACATCCTCCAGTGTCACGAAGCCACATACCATTGGATGACAGCCTGGGGGTCAGCTCAGCAGGCAGACAATACGCCGAGTAGATAGATGTCTAGCTGCGCTAACAATATATACGAAAAGCCCCCCACCCCGTGTCCAGCAGCTTCGGATGGAGAGCGGAAAGACACTGACAACGGGGAGAGGAGAGGGAGCGGGCGGGGAACGGGTCAAGTGCGCATGCGTAGAATACGGTGCGCCCAACGGGGGCGATACGGAAGGGCGAGGGGGACAAAATTAGCCGCCTGCGACACCCCCCTCTCCCCAAATCACGGTCCAGCCTATTTATTATTGTATGGTCTGTCTATATCAACGTGTTCCTCTATACTGACCCGTAATTGTTGTATCCTGACTCATTACACCAAAGGTGTATAGGGTTAGCGGAACACTGGGGCATATGCTATGTTTGCTTGTGCTATTACAACCCTAGTGATATACGCACTACAATGTCACTATTACTTCATTAGCCATTGCTGTACAGACAGCAGTGTGATTATATTCCTACTACCAGGGCCCTCTTAAGACCATCTTGGGCCCCCGGGCACAGCAGTGCACCGAGGCCCCTATAGATACAAAAAAAATAAAAAAATTATTATATATATGGGCCCGTCGGAGGAAGCCAAAAAGAAAAAAAACCTGGAAAAAGAAAAGAAGAAAATACCGTGCTGTCAGCTGGCGATCCGGCTCCCTCCCTGGTTTCCTCCTCCGTCGCGCTCCGCAATGGATGTCGGGCGGGCGTGATGACGTCACGCCCGACATGCACTGCGAGCACGACGGAGGAGGAGACCAGGGAGGGAGCCAGATCGCCAGCTGACGGCACGGTAAGTCTTTTCTTCTTTTCTTTTTCCAGGTTTTTTTTTTTTTGGCTTCCTCCGACGGGCCCCCCTTTGCTGCAGGGCCCCCGGGCACCTGCCCATTGTGCCCTATGGGAAAGACGGCCCTGCCTACTACCACAATATATGTGCCCTACTACTGATAGGCTCACTACATCCCCAATGATATACACACTACGGGCCTGATTTATCAAGGTACGTCTTGCACTCGGCATTCTACGCACATATCTAGGGTTTGTGTACTCCAAAATTCTTCAAGAATTCTTCTTGAAGATCCGTACCATGTTGATGTAGGGTGTAGGGCTGCTGTACTCTACTACACAGAACGCTGCAGTTATGTAAGTCCCCATCAGCGCCTGCAGTAGCCTGCGAGTTCGGCAGCATTACAGCCGCCAGACCTGCTGGCTCTATACAGTGTTAAAAAAAAATGTGTGGTGTGCCCCTCAAAAGATATAGGGCCTGAGTCATTAAGGCAAAAAAAGGAGTAAATGTTCTCTGGGACAAACCATGTTACAATTTAAGGGGTGCAAATTAGTTTATTATTTTGCACATAAGTTAAATACTGGCTGTTTTTTCATCTAGCACACAAATATTTGCTAGCTTTATTATTACACTGAAATTTAAACTTGATCTAGGACATGTCCTACCCCAAGTATAAATGTGTCCCAACATTTTATATTTACTTCCCCCTCCAATGCAACATGGTTTTGCCCAGGTGCAAATGTTACTCCTTTTTTTTATGCTTTGCTCTCCTTAATGACTCAGGACCATTAACCCTAGTGCTGTTTATCGCAAAATCAGGGGGAGCATGGGGTCGCCCCAATTTCACAAAAACCAGTACTAGGCAAGACAGCGGGGGCTGGTAGCACTATAGCAGGAGATCCCACAGTAGGGGGTCTCTCTGCCATAATGTCAAACCAGTCCAAGGCTGTTCAGCAAAGGGCTGAATTCCCTAAGGCGTGAGGTCCGCAAAAATAAAATTTGAAACCCCCCCCCTCTCTAGGGACACCTAGCCCTGTGTTGAAAACACTAAGGGCTAGATTTACTAAGCTGCGGGTTTGAAAGAGTGGGGATGTTGTCTATAGCAACGAATCAGATTCTAGCTGTCGTTTTGTAGAAAGTACTAAATAAATGAAAGCTAGAATCTGATTGGTTGCTATAGGCAACATCCCCACTTTTTCAAACCCGCAGCTTAGTAAATCTAGCCCTAAGACTCTTCTCAAACCCCTGGGCAGTGGCAGTGGGGTAATAAAATGTGTAAAAAAAAGAAAAATGTATAAAACGCATTTACTTTGTGGAACTACAAGTCCCAACCAGCCCAGGCTGCCATTAACAGTGTGGGCATGCTGGGACTTGTAGAATTACAAGAACCAGCATCCCCATGGCAGCCAGGTCATTCTGGCACTTGGAGAACCATAATAACCATTGAAACTATCTTACACCCTACAGTTTCACTACATCCCCACTATTACATACCCTACAGCAGTGATGGCAAGACAATGAGCTACTCTAAATACAGAAAATCATATATATATATATATATATATATATATAAATTAGAATACTATAAAGCAATAAACAATGGCGCTCAAAGCAGTATTGTATAAATAACAAGTCCAATCCCACTCATACACCTCTTCCACGTGAGGAGGCAGCCTTCCTTAAAAAAGTCTGGTTGGTAAGTCCGAGATACAATAGCATAGGTACAACAGAAGGAAAAGGCGCACAATGGTGTAGTATTTCTCAGATTAGATAACCCGAACTCAGTGGGTGTGTTAGATTTTGCAAGATGTATTATTATTTTAAACTTATTAAAAATCTTTTGGGACAAATTAGACTTCTGAGAAATTCTGTCTGAGTTTCTCCACATGTTTGTATTAGCGTGAAGAAATACAATCTGCATGTGCTGCCTGTTTATAACAAAACCTCAATACAATAGAATAATATAAAGCAATAAACAATGGCGCTCAAAGAAGTATTGTATAAATAACAAGTCCAATCCCACTCATATACTTCTTCCACGTGAGGAGGCAGCCTTCCTTAAAAAAATCTGTTTGAAATATTAATACATCTTGCAAAATCTAACACACCCACTGAGTTCGGATTATCTAATCTGAGAAATACTACACCATTGTGCGCTTATTCCTTCTGTTGTACATATATATATATATATATATATATAGTGGCAAGAGCCCGCTACTGCTGAAGCACACGCAAACAACTTCTTCCTTTTTATGTAGTTTTATTGTCAGGATGGTAAATGTGTTGACACCGTACAGATTTCACAGCAATTCTGGAGACCCTAAACGCTAGTTAGACATAGACCAGCTCTCTCAAGATCAGCCAGCTTCCCCAACGTTGGTCTCACTGAAAAAATGATACAAGCAAGCTTTTATACATGATACTCCTCCCCCAGCCTTAGCTTGATGGGCAGGTGACACACCCACCTTCCCTTTAAGAGGAAACTCCCATCAGTGGTTCTGTTTGCACTAAGACAGACACACCCTGTCTGTTTGCTCTGAGGAGGAACATTTCATACCATGTAAGTTAACCAAACTTTAAACTATTGTTTGTCAGACATAAGTCAACAATCTAGGTGCATTACTGCACAAATGTTTTACTCTACTTCCATGCTTTCTCTGCATATTGCCAGCTAAATGCCTCCCTTTGTTACAAAATAAATATATATATATATATATATATATATATATATATATATATATATGTGTGAAGCTAACTGCCGGAGGGTGAAGAATCCAGCCCCTTCTGGACCACCAGGGACAGGGTAAGTTTTTTCTTTATTATACACATATTCATTTTACATTTCATACACTTATAACCCACATTTTTACATTTAGTGCATATAGTTATGCTATATGTTAACCCATTCAGCGCTGAGCGCAGGTTCCTTACCGGCACTGCAGCGCCGACACATACACTTTTACATTTAAAATACATTTCTAGGCACCGGAGTTTAACCCTTTCCCTGCTGCAGCACTGGGTGCTACCCACCCAGCGCTGCAGCGTACATTTAAAATACATTCGATTCAACTCCTCCGGCGCCATTTCAAGATGGCCACCGCACTCGGGACCCAGCCACAATATAGTGAAGTGGGCAGATTGAATCCTCCATGATGCGAATCTCCGGGAATCGCATCATTTTGGCCCGCCCCCCCCCCCCCCCGTGCTGAAATGACATCACAGGGGCCAAAATGACGCAATTCATGGATCCCCGCCCGTCATGTCCACCTCTACTCCAAGACTCCCGGAGGCCAGTCTTTAAAGGTTGGCAACTATGCAGTTGTTGTATATATTATTGAACATATTATTGAAGACACAGTATATACTGTAAAAGGTCTGCAAAGGTCATTAGAAAAATGCAGTGTTTGGACCGTGTTTTGTTTTGTGATATCTTTCTAATTTATTACCCTGTTGTCCTCTGAGGGCTCATCATAAATGTCTACATAAATAACACTTCTCCAACCTCATGACTTGTCTGCTTTAAATGTACAAGCTGACAAAAGGCTTAGTTAGATACTGGTACAATATATATATATAAGGTGTTTTCATGTTTAAATATTTACCCCTTATCAGTTTGTCCCCCCTTACCTGCACCCCACTCTCTGTATCTTTTGTCCATCCCCATTACTTATTCTGCACCCCTGGTCTCTGCTTTATTTTCTGGCCCCTTACTTCTTTTTCTGTGCCCTTATCTTGCTTCTTTGCTGTTATTATCTATTCTTCTCTTCTCCTTCCCAGCACCATGTCCCTTGTCAGCTCTTCAGTCTGCGTGTGTTACTTCCTTCTGTGGGGAAGCCTCGACCTGTGACCTCGGTCACAGGTTTACAGCTCTGCCCTCCATCTTCCTGTGCAGCGTCAGCCAAAACCAGCACATCTATGTAATTAGGAAGGGAGACAATTATGACTCCTCTCCTTCACTGTTAGTGACTGGGGGCTACTGACAGCAAGGGCCCACCGGTGCTTTTCCCGGTGTCCCAATGGGCCAGTCCGACACTGCCCATGACTGCCAGGTCATGCTGGCACTAGGGGAACCACAAGTGTCAGCATCTCCTGGCAGCTAGGGCTCCTCTGTCAAGAATAGGTGGGCCTGGGATGAAAAATTATCAGGGGCCCATAATTCTTAAAAATGAATAAAGGCTTCTTCTGGTAACGTCAGTAGGAGGTAATTGTCACCCGATAAGACGAATTTTCACATTTTTGTGTGCCTGCACCTCATTAATGAATTGTTAAGATGTATGTCTTGGGATTTTTGGGGATTTTGAGACAACTAAACAAAATGATGTACCCCAGTGTGGACCAATGTTCTGCAGTGCACAGCTATGCAGATTTTATGATTATTGTGAGCATTTTAGCAATGTTGGATACTTTCTTATTTGCTTAGCAAGATATTGTAAATGATGTTATATTTTCAATGTATGTGCGTACAGTATGCATGCATGTGTTTATACTGTGTATATGTATATGTAATGTTGGCTCTTTGCGGTATTTATACAAAATGTCTTATCATTACAAGGGATCCTAGATAAATTAGGAGATTGGGCATAAACATTGTAGATGAAGTTTGTTGTGGATCAATGTAAGGCTAAAGTAATTAACAGCTCCCAGTATGCGCAAGGGATATTATTCAGTACCTGTCACCAGGGCCGGATTAAGACAACATAGGCGCCTGGTCTACGGTACTGTGAGGCCCCCAGTAATATCAGATTGGGCATAAGTCTCTTGACAAATTGACAAATGTTCATTATATTTTCAAATTTTTATAGATATATAGTTATGTGCAATGTGAATATATATATAAAAGTGGAAATTTAGAATAGTTTTACAATGAAGACAGTAGAAGTGGCAATATGGCATACCACCGTCTACTAGCTCACTTCGACCACTGTATATATATTACTATTACTTAAATAAATAAACACAAATCCTTCACTGCTGCTGTTCAGAGAAGTCCAGCTTCTCAATAAACCACTAGAAGGAACAGCGCTGTGAGAATACACTAGATAGATAGATAGATGTCATGTTCCTATTATGTAATGTTACTGACACATGCATAGATTAGCAAAAACAGATGGTGTTGATTGCAGAAACAGCACTTACATTATTCTGACAGGTTGACAATGTGTACATTGTGATTGACGACATACCACGGACCCGATAGCATTGGTTTTTTAATGTGGGCATTCTTATTGACGACATTGTGCATGTTGCCAATCACAATGTGCACATTTGCAACCTGTCAGCATAATGTAAGTGTCGGCGTTTAGCCTGACAACATATTTATGTTGGCAGGTTAAGTGCCGACATTTACAGTGTTGCGAATACGTACCCTACTCGATCAATGAGACATATTTTATGACATTCTGGTGTGATTCTAGGCTAACACAGAGCAAACATTTTTGATCAGCTGACCAATTCGCTCAGATGTAGCCTATTTAAATTAGCCTCAGTATTTGTTAAAATTAACTGTAAGGGGGTGTTTCCATACTAACAGTCTCATTTATTAGGAAACACAAAGCAAACGTAATGTGCACATCTGTATTCAACAAGGAGCGAATCTAAAGTGTTATAGATTAAATTATGGTACAATTATATAAATTGGATGAAATATTATTAATGTATTATATGTATTCAGATAGAATATTTAAATAATATTTCTTATATTCTGTATAAGGGTTAAATTCTTTCTATGTGTCTTTGGATGAATAGGGGGTCTCATGCTCTACAGGATGTTCAAATAGATGCCAGATGTTCCAGGTGGGCATAAGCCTTAGGAATGTAAAGGTCACACATTGTCCTTGACCTAGGCATATAGGTTTTCTGTTTGATGAAATGTCTGTCAAAAGCATTTATAATTGATTTCTTTCCATCTGTTGTGTATTATTTCAAAGTATGTGATATGATTAGTGACATTTGTTAGAGGGGTGGGTTTTCATGTTTATAATCTGTGTAAGTAGAATGCGTAGTCAGCCTTATTCTAACCTAGAATTAACACTCATGCATTGCATATCGGAAGAATAAATGAACTTTGCTTTTTCAACACTTACTGCTTTCTGAGTGCTTCAACAATTATGGAGGTCCAACCGAGACAATCTGTAAATAACTATATCAGCCAACATATCCAGAGACGGGAGACAAACTATATATTCAACTGTGGCCAAACAGGTAATATTTTATCTGTTCTGACTATATACTTCTGTCTTCTACTCTCTGAGTTTGCTAAAAAGATATTTATAGTTGTCTATGTAAGTATGAAATTGCAAATGTGTTTTTGAAATATATGTTTGTATAGACGTATAAGTATAGATTTGGTACCATATAGAATTTCCATTTGCTGTTTATTTATCAAAGAGACTGTTTAACCTTGTTAACCATAGTATGAAAGGGTGCATGTATGTGTGTGTGAAAGGGCTTCCTTGACAGGGACTGCGTCGGGTAGACTTTCCAAATTCAAGTATTACTTCTGGTTAACGCTTGAAGGAGGAAAATATAGCCCCAAGCCATGTGAAAGTACTGTAAAACACATAGAAAAGTACACTATAAGGCCTTAGATAGCAGTGTATGTAACATGTGTGCGTGATAAACACCAGGTTTTATCTGACGAGATAAAAGTGTGGTTCCCCTAAACGGTTGAAGCCTATAAAGAGGTGTGATACATTTTAATAGTGGTTGTAGCCCTATTACCATCGTGCAGATACTGAATAAGTCAGACTATAAAAGATAAAATTAAGCTGCATCATGGGACAAAATGTAGCCACATAGAAAAAGCCTAAATGGTTGGAATTTTCCCCTGGAGTCCGGCAGCAATTATGTTCATAAATATGGAAAAAGTCTGTTCAATACGTGCATAAATGGTTAACAAGGTGTCCTGCATTTACAGCGAAAGGAAATTTTGATTTAAATCTTTTAGGGGAAATAGGAAAAGGTGTTTCTAAAAGTAAAGAAGTGCAAGTCTTGCAATTATGGTTAAATGGGGCTACAATCCCGCCTCCGTATATTGATCAATATTTGGCAGTTAAAACTCCTAGTGCACCAGGAGAGCAAGACGACCAAATATCTGATTTATTACCTATTGTAATGGGGGCACAGAGAAGGCTGTATCCACAGATACCTCTCCAAGTGGATCATCAAATAGATATGCCACTGGGAAACAGAATTGTGGAAGAAATAATTAAAATTAAAAAATACTGTAAGGTCTGATGAGTCCCAAATATCTGATGAGGACAGTGAGGAAGGGGTAAGGGGAGCAGTAGGGGGTTCTGTTACAGAAATTAAAAAAACTTTTATGGGTAAAGATTATGTAAATAAATCTGCAAATAACATTACCAGTGCTCCAAGACGGTCTGGAAAATCCCCTGATGTCCACATGTTCCTTTTAAGAACTATAACTACAGACCAATGTGCACAGTAGGTAGCTCATTTTCCATGGAAAAGAACTGAATTGAATTTCATTGTTACTGAATGTAAAGATTATAGAACTAAACCTGCAGAGGTAATGATTACAAAACACATAGTCCCACATTTTTAGATATACTGCAATTGTTTCATGCGCTGTTAACCTCAGATGAACTTACTACTTTAAATATTCAGTGTAAGTGGAATGAGGCTGATTTTCAAGCCCCTAAAAATGATGCAAGGGCTGATATTGATTCAGAGTTGGAATTTGCAATGGCAAAATTTAAAGAAATGTTTCCCCTGAGAGTGGATTGGTCCAAAGTGTTTATGATTAAACAGGGTGCAACTGAAGGAGTTAGAGAATATAATGCTAGATTCAGAAGAGAAGTTGTAAATTATTCAGGCGTTTCTGATGTGTTTGCTAAAGCTGATTTTAAAAGTATTCTAACTAGTGCTTTTGTTGAGGAGTTAAAGCACAATTTGAAAACAAGAATTCAGATACACGACCCCCTGTGGGCTTTAAAAGACATTGATGCGTTAGCCACAGTTGCTGCACATTATGAAGATAACATGGTAATTAAAAAAGCTCAATGTCATGAGTCAGCGCCGCGACTCACTGTGCCCGCAGGACGCATCCCAGCCGTCTCCATGACGTCACTTCCTGTTTTCGCCCCAGCCGTTACCTAAGCAATGGTTGGGACGCTGTTACTTTTAGCGCCGCATCCCAGCATTAAGGGCATCCAGGCGCGTACGCAATTATTAGAATTACTCGTTAATTAACCAGCCCCTGAGGCTGATTTACCCTGGCTTGTATCCTTGTTCTATTGGCCAGTCTCTGTATATAAGGCAGGGGTGGCGTAGTCTCCCTGCGGGTTATAGTTCCCAGTTACTGTGTGCTAGCCTGCTCCTGTGCTCTGAACCTGTTTTGCTGTTGGATTCCTTGTGTATGACCCTAGACCTCGGCCTGTTTCTGACCACGCCTGATTCTTCACCCCGCTACTCTGTGCTACGGTACATTCATAAACCTGTAGTACTTTGAGTATAAGACCTGAGGGCATCCGAGTACCTGTGAGCATAATGAGCTCTATGGGAAAGGCAGCTGCTATAGGTGAAGACCTCTCCATCTTGTTATACTGGTTTATGATAAGACCGCTAGCCGTAACACTCAAGCAGAAACAAAATTGATGAATTTGCAAATAGAAGCTGCAGAAGCAACCATACAGGGTGTTAGACCCAAAACGAGGGGAAATGTAAATACTGACAGAAGTAACAGATCACAAGTGATTTGTTATAACTGCTAGGAGAGGGGCATTTTGCTAAATATTGCAGGAAACCTAGGAAACAAAGGGATAGGGTGAGGCCAGATCAAATAAGAACTTCCCCAGATAATATTGATTGACGGTCTCCAGCAGCTCCTGTGCCTATATGTCCAATATTCAGAACAGTTGTAAAGGACCCCACTGTAAAAATTACAATTAATGTTAATAATCATGAATTTTTGTTTGATACAGGGGCTGCAAGATCAGTATTAAAAAATGAAGTTGTATTACCAACAACTAGCAAAATTGTAAATGCGGTGGGAGTCGCTGGACAAGTTATTTCTTTAAAAGAAACAGAGCCAATTACAGTCACTTTAGGTCCTATTACAGATAAACATTCTTTTTTATTGACAGCAAAAACTCCCTCTAATTTATTGGGTAGAGATTTGTTGTGTAAATTAGAGTGTGCAATATTTTGTACTCCTGATGGAGTGTTTTTAGACATTCCTGAGAAAAATAGAAATGAAGTGCAGCTACCTCTTGACATGAATGATAATATACCTTTTCATGAGACACATAAAATTCAGCCCCTATGGTGCTACCAACCAGGGCTAAACAAAATGGTAGATAACATATAAGAACATCTACCTAGTCAGTTGTGTAGTGCAGAAGCAAATGAAACTGGGAAAATGAAAGTTAGCCCAGTCTCTGTTAAATTAAAGCCAAATGTAAGACTTCCCTCATTGCCTCAGTATCCTTTAAGGCCAGAAGCTAAGCAAGGTATTTTCTCTGTAATACAATCATTATTACAGCAAGGTGTTTTGATTAAAACCCAAAGTCCATGTAACACGCCCATCTACCCCATAAAGAAGAGTGGTGGGCTGGGCTTTAGGCTAATTCAAGATCTAAGGGCTATTAATGCAGTAGTTGAACCCTTACATCCAGTTGTTCCAAATCCTGTAACAATTCTTATGCAAATACCAGAAACTCAGATTTTCTCAGTCATTGATTTATGTTCTGCTTACTTTTCTATTCCTATACACAAGGATAGTCAATATTTGTTTGCATCTACCTATCAGGGTGAACAGTACACCTGGACTAGGATTCCCCAGGGTTTTGTAAACAGTGGTACTATATTCAGCCAAGCCCTAGTAGTTGATTTAAAGACTTTGAGGTTTTCACAAGGAAGCACGCTCATTCAATATGTAGATGATTTGTTGTTATGCTCTGATTCTTTTGAGGCATCACTTTCAGACACTAGTGATTTGTTAACTCATTGTCACAGGCACTAGGAGTCTTTACCCAGGATATCACCAGATGACGAACTTACCAGAGTAATATAGTTGGTAATATGGTACTCTGGTAGCAGGGTGACAACGGAACAGGAGAAACAGCAGATGGTAAGAGAATGCTCGAGGAAAGTCTATGACTAGCAGCACTGGTAATGAGTAGATGATTGTACACGAGGAACTAGATGGACAAGGAAACGTGAGGAGAGTCAGTGGTCTGCGTATAGCAAGTTGTACCACTGCTATAGTGAGGAGGAATGTCCAGGAGTAGCGAGGAGGTAGTGAGAGTCAGCGGTTTGTGTATAGCAAGTTGTACCGCTGTCTAGGTGTACCACTGCTTATGTGAGAGGATACATGAAACAGGTGACACAGGGAACAGGAGTCAGTGGTCTGCGTCAGCAAGTTGTACCACTGCAATATAAATGTGAGGAGGGGCACGAGGAGATGAATGCAATGCAGAGTATACCCGGGGCACACAGAACTTGATCCCACAATGATGTCCACAATACAATGTTAACTGAGCAGCACTGCTTAAATATACAAAGTCACAATAACTATCCAGGCAATAGGAAACAAAGTCAATGGTAGCAATAATCTCAGTGGATAGGAGACTCCGGAGAAGAACACAACTCAGTCCAGCTAGATATGCAATACACAAGCAAAGTCAATGAGAAGTATGCATACCGCGGTTCAGGAGAGCAGGCTGTCAGAGAGACATGCAGGGATACCTGAACGGCTGAAGGCCGGCAGGAGGCGAGACCACTGGAAGGTGGAAGCGGTAATCAGGTTGGTGCAGCGCACGGCAGGTAACCCAGCATGAACGAGGCAATACTCAGGAAGCAGTAGTATGTGGAACTGGAAACATGAAGAACACGGGAGAGTTGAGGCGGTCTGATATCCAGTAGTAGAGATGGAAGCAGCGGAGCGCTGACCCGATGAACTCAGGAGAGTTGAAGTGAGCAGGAACTCTGTAGAAGCAACGGAGGCAGCGGATGGGAATCAGCTGGTGCAGACACGATGAACACAGGAGAGTTGAGGTGAGCAGGAACTCTGTAGCAGCAACAGAGGTAGCGGATAGGAATCAGCTGGTGCAGCCACGATGAACACAGGAGAGTTGAAGTGAGCAGGAACACTGTAGCAGCAACGGAGGCAGCGAATAGGAATCAGCTGGTGCAGCCACGATGAACACAGGAGAGTTGAAGTGAGCAGGAACACTGTAGCAGCAACGGAGGCAGCGGATAGGAATCAGCTGGTACTGCCACGATGAACACAGGAGAGTTGAAGTGAGCAGGAACACTGTAGCAGCAACGGAGGCAGCGGATAGGAATCAGCTGGTGCAGCCACGATGAACACAGGAGAGTTGAAGTGGTCTGGAAACCACAATAGAATAAACAGGAATCAGCAGGAGCTGAATACACGAGGAAACACAGGAACACCTTCAGAGGCTCATGGGGAATGAGACTCCAAGATCAGGCAACCAGGTAATAATCACAGGTGGTTTAAATAGGGAGGGTTGCCTGATCATCAAATCAATTAAAAGCAACAGGTACTGAAGGTTTGAAAGGGCTGCACATGCGCAGACCCTCAGGATGGCGGACGGCCACGGTTCCTGGATACACGGGAAATGGCACTCACAGTCCGGTGAGTGACACTCATTTGGCATATTCAGGTCATAAGGTGTCAAAGGATAAAATGCAGTTATGTAGTCCACAGGTCCTATACATATGACGCTGTTTAACTAAAGGAAAAAGATATTTATCCCCAGAGCGAATACAAGTAATTCATGATTTAACTTTGCCAATGAACAAATGAAAATTGAGAGGGCTCTATAGTTGTGTTGGATTCTGTAGGAATTTTATATCAAACTATTCAAGTTTAACAGCCCCATTGTATGAACTTTCAACTGATGCTGTTAAAGAACCTTTCATTCCCTCTGATATTACCAAAAGTTGTTTTGAACAGCTTAAACAACAAGTCTTGATGGGTCCTGCATTGGGTATACCAAATTATGAGTTATCATTCACTTTGTTTTGTCATGAACATTCAGGTCCTGCTGCTGGTTTTTTAACACAGCCCATAGGAATACCCCCATACCTCTTGCATATTACAGTAAACAACTTGATCCAGTGGCTAGAGGGCTTCCAAATTGTTTAAAATCAGTCACGGCTACTGCTGTGTTAGTAGACAAATGTGCTGATATAGTTTTGGGAAATCCACTTACAGTACAAGTCCCACATCTAGTATCTGCACTTTTAAATTGCCATATGACTAGACATGTTACAAATGCCAGACTAACAAAATAGGAATTGATTCTTCTTATGGCTCCAAATATTACACTTGTCAGATGCAATGTTTTAAACACAGCAACCCTGTTGCCTATTGCTTCTGATATTGAATCTTGTAAGATTCAGAGAAAGGGGGAGGTATATTTGGATACAGATGATAATGATTTGGTATTAAGTGAATCAGATCAGAAGAATACACATGAGTGAACGTCAGAATTTTACACATTTTGCTCATGAGCCACATGATTGTGTTGTGTATATGCAGCAAACTACTGCATCATGACCAGTTTTAAAAGAAATACCATTGCAGAATCCTGATTTGATTTTCTATATAGATGGGTGTTACTATAGGAAAAATGATACAGTGACATTACAGTCAGGATTTGCAATAGTAGATGATAATATGACTGTATATTCTGAAAGTTTTTCATCTCCACATCCTGCCAAGATCGCCGAATTAAAAGCATTAATTAAAGCTTGTCAATTGGCTGAGGGTAAAACAGTAAATATATACACAGATAGTAAATATGGGTTCGGTGTCGTTCATGATTATCCTGAAATATGGAGACAAAGGAATTTCTTCACAATTAATAGTACACCTGTTGCTCATCATGAAATTGTAAATGAATTACTGCATGCTATTCAGTTACCAAAACAGGTAGCAGTTATTAAATGGCCTCTCAATTTGTCCCTATATGAAATTCTGTGTGGAAAAATTCCTAATTTTATTCTAAATTGCAATACCAGTCAAAGCCAAGTTAATGATGTGACTGTTAACTACATTCTATCGTTTACTAAACAGTTAAGACAAATTCAAGCTGCTGTGATAGGCACACCATTAATTCCGATGGACGGAGCCTGTCATAATCTGCATCCTGGAGATTGGGTGATGATAAGAAGTTTCTTGAGATCTGGTTCGCTGACTGATCGGTGGGAAGGTCCATATCTTGTGTTATTGACAACGCCAACCACGATAAAGGTCAAAGAGAAGAGCACTTGGATATATGCTTCCCAATGTAAAAAGGCAACCGATCCTGATCAAGTAAGAACATAATTATCACCTTTATTATTCTACAAATAAGGGATATTTCTGAGATCATAATAATGTCTCAGCCCTTGCAAAGGAAAGACACTCTCCTCTTGAAGTCAGGGGATGGGAGTCTTGTGAAAAAGAAAAGACGAGATGGAAAGAAACTGGTATTCAGAGTTGATAGGTCCTCAACCGAATCTGAAATTATGGTCATTGCTATTTGTTTTACCATTAATGACATTTGTAATTGGTATTTTTCTTGAACTGTATATTTACAGCCCTGTAAATGGACAACAGAACAATAATGTAGCAGCCTTGGAAAAGAGAGGTAAAAGAGAGACTACATCACATGTGCATTGCAAAGATTTATCTCCAATTCAAGCATGTATTTGTAATACTGTGAGTGTCATTCAGAAATGCAATGTGTACAGTGGTACAAAGATGATCTAAATTTTTTCAGTGATCAACATCCTATAGATGTGTTTCATCAATTAATAGGAAAGAATCTTAATACCAGTGAGTGTTGGGTTTGTACTCAAATACCTCGTAGACACCATAATGTTAGTATCCCATAAATGAAAGTAAATTAGGTGAGAATAAATGTGGTAATAAGACTAAGGGAGAGTACAGTACTACCATGCCACCACATATAAAGTTGATAACATATTATAATGTGATACATGAAAATATAATATGTTATAATAAAACTGCTAATTCTACAATTCAGAAGAAGGAAGTGAATTATAATTTACAGAAAATATATTTAGGAGCGATTAAACAATATTTGAGGATTGTACAGTTTAACAACCTAAATTTTATTTAAGAACTGATCAATGTAACATTGAGTGGAAATGTGACTAGGTGGACGAGACATTCTGTTAATCAGACCACTTGTGAATTGGGCTATGAGGCAGCTCGTAGTTTAATGTCTGATATACCATATACACTTCCTGAGAATTTGTATTTCATATGTAGAAGGCAAGCATATAAATGGCTACTTCCAAATTCTGAAGGTATATGTTATATTGGAGAATTAATTCCTAATACAATTGTAATGGATCATAAGGATCTGATTGACATAATCACTCAGAATATAAGCCATAGAACGAGGAGATCTGTAAAAACTGTAAGTGCTAAATATAAACATCTTTTTAAAATAGAACACTCAGTTAAAGTAAAAGTAGGTTTTGAAAATTATTTCACTCATGGACATATTTGATATTCAAACAATATTGAGGCAATTGAACAATTAGCTGATTTGCTGGACAACATTACAGAAATTTATGATGACACTTTTAGATATGTTTCCAAAGAGCTTCAAGCTTATATAACTGAATTAATTCAACATAGGTTAATATTAGATTATTTAACTGCACAAAGTAGTGTATATTGTAACACATTAGAAACTGTTTATGGAGTTCACTGCTGCACATACGTGACAAATACAACTGACAATCCAGAGGAAGAAATAGATAAATTTATGTTAAATGTAGCACAAATAAAGGATAAGTTCAGAATAATGATCAAGATTCTGAAAATGATGACAAGTGGCGAAGTTCCTGGTGGAATTATTCTGCTTGGTTTACAGGTATATTTTCAGGAGTGTCAGGATGGTGAAAAGGTTTGTTCTGGACATTAGGAAAATATGTTATTATTTTTTTTAATAATATGTGCATTAATTTATCTACTGTTAAAATGTGTTCCAGGTATGGTAGGAAAATTGTGCAAAGTTGGAACAAAGGCTTTACAGAGTAAAGCAAGGGAAAGTCTCAATTGTGCTGAAAAAATATCAAGGAAAACAGGATATTTGTACCACAACTTTAATGAAAATTTCCCTCTTTATAGTCAGGTTTATATATATATATTATTTATTTATTTATATACATGTGTGTGTGTGTGTGTATGTATATATATATATATATATATATATATATATCTGCAAAGTGGGGGATGTTTCTGTCCTTTTTGCTTTGTTTTAGAGTATTTTTTTTGTATTTGAAATGTTTTTTTAGTTAAAGGTTACTGTGTGTGAATTGCATTCACAGATGGAGGGATGTTATAGATTAAATTATGGTACAATTATATAAGTTGGATGAAATATTATTAATGTATTATATGTGTTCAGATAGAATACTTAAAGTGTATGTATTTCTTGTATTCTGTGTAAGGGTTTAATTCTTTCTATGTGTCTTTGTATGAATAGGGTGTCTCATGCTTTACAGGATGTTCAAATAAATGCCAGATGTTCTAGGTGGGCATTAGTCTTAGAAATGTAAAGGTCACACATGGTCCTTGACCTAGGCATATAGGTTTTCTGTTGGATGAAATGTCTGTCAAAAGCATTTATAATTGATTTCTTTCCATCTGTTGTGTATTATTTCAAAGTATGTGATATGATTAGTGACATTTGTTAGAGGGGTGGGTTTTCATGTTTATAATCTGTGTAAGTAGAATGCGTAGTCAGTCTTATTCTAACTTAGAATTAACACTCATGCATTGCATATCGGAAGAATAAATGAACTTTGCTTTTTCAACACTTACTGCTTTCTGAGTGCTTCAACAAAAGAAATGATCCTTGATAAATAAGTCAATTATGTGGAGTTTGTATGTTTTCCTCATGTTTGCGTGGGTTTCCTCCAGGTGCTCCGGTTTCCTCCCACACTCCAAAAACATACCAGTAGGTTAATTGGCTTCTATTAAATTGACCTTAGTCTGTCTCGGTTTGTGTGTGTGTGTGTATGTTAGGGAATTTAGACTGTAAGCTCCAATGGAGCAGGGACTGATGTGAGTGAATTCTCTGTACAATGCTGCGGAATTAGTGGCGCTATATAAATAGCTGATGATGATTATTATTTGCTCCTCTAGTTAATGCATCGGCAGACATCTGTTTGAGTACAATATGCATCTGTATTGTTGATTGACTGGAACACACAGATGTGCAATTCCTTCCTTACACTCATGTTTTATCATAGTGATTATCATAATTTCATACTAACCCTGCTCATTAACCCATTGTATGATGCAGTATGTATGCTGTTTGTATGATATTGCCTGATATGAAAAAAAGCATATATAATAATAGTGGGAGAATGACTGTGCTGCCATATACTGTGTGGAGATAATGGAATGAAGATTGTGCTGCCGTATACTTTGTGATTATAATGACTCTGCTGCCATATTCTGTGTGAAGAAAAGAAGCAATTGTCACCCAAACTGTACCTCGTTTCTCACACTAATAGGGGATGTGTTACTATACTTTTTATCCATGGTCCCCTCATCACAGACTTCATTATGATAGAAAATGTGTTGTAATGCCTAGTCAATAGGTACAAATGTATTTCATATATTCAATTATGTTTCCAATTGTAAAGCGCTGACGATGTTGACAATGATGATCCAAATGTCCCTTCATTATGGTACAAATGTACATTATTACACATTTTCCTTACCAAAATAAAAAATAAACACACACACCAATTTTTTTAAACAAAGATTTATATAACTTAAATTTTTGGTTAAATATAAACAACTACAACAAAAATGTTAGATATAAAGTAATATTTTTCTAAAAATCTAACTTTTTTATTTAAATATTTTGTAACAGTACATGGAAGTTGGTGATGGCAACTTGTTTGGGTGGGATTTCTTCGTCAGCTGGAAATAAAAGAAAAACAATCATTTTACAATCGCAATCTTATGACATTTTTAAAACCTATTCTTAGCTCTATTAGTGTGCCTTATTCACACATTTTCCACGTTCAGCAGAGTTCAGAAGTGGTATATTAAGTGAATCTCTCTGCAAAGGTTCATGGTATGCTGAACACAGTAGTAGCCAGAGGACCATTACCCTTTGGGGCACTTGCAGATATATTCAGATTGGGGGGGGAGTTGTTTGACAACAAAGAGTTATTAGGCCCATGATGTCAAACAACTGTGGAATGGCAAACTCTGCGTAGGCCTAGGGAAAGTCACATTTAGGAAAGAAAGGCTTTCTGAGAACTACACTTTTATGCTGCAAAACATAATAAATAATATTAGACTACATTATATCATCAAGGTACTTACATTCTTCTGCATGGGCCTGCCTCCTCCACCAGGGTCTCTTTCATGTCCTCTTGCTCAAGGGTCTCCTTCACTATCACCAGAGATTCTTCCCAGGATTCTGCCATGGACTCTTCTTTTTGGAGTGGGGAAAGGGATTGGTAGGGGAGTGGGGAAAGGAGTGCCTCCTCCTGGGCCTACTCCCTATCATCGGCCTGGGCCTCCACCCTGTCATCCACTTGGGCCTCCTACCTCGCCTGTGGAAAAATATGATACATTACTTTATTTATAAATGTTATCTCTTTCTCACACATACATAGAGACATCCAGATAATGTTAGGTTGCAATGTGAAATATCCAACACCACACATGGACAATCATTAGCCAAATAAATACACCTCTACACCACTTTCATATGAACTTCACTTGGTTGGTTCATCATTCTTACATAGCAGGCCTTGTACTTTGCCCAATGAAAGTTATTACAAGCCATATTGCTTTGTAATTGGCCAGATATAACAGTAATCCTATCTTGCAAAATACTTTTGTTTATGAATTGTGAACTTATGCCTAGCAATTTTACCCCTAAAATCAGAGAGGAGTTCTGGCTGTCTGCTCCGCAAATCGCTCCACCGACGTTGCAGTTGAACTATGCTGCATCTGGTCCCGAACCTGCTCTGTAGACACAGCTTTACAGCCTTGTAGACCTCATACTTCATTTTATTGGATAAGTACTGAGTTGTGAGACCAAAACAAAGGTCTATTGTAGCACTGAAGAACGTTGCTGCTCTCATGTTTGCAAGTAAATGAGACTTTTCAACATTCTCATCATTGTTTGGCTCCTCAGGTCACCAATGACCTCTGCCTGTTACTGTAGCTTCACAGTCTATGATGGATGCCCTGTAGCATTCAAAATGTATTGTGTGAGTAGTCTTTGAAGTTTTGTAGTATAGATGCAGACCACCTTCGTTTATCATTATCAATATTTATTCATAGAGCGGCAAGGTATTTGAAAGCTCCAACCTTGGCTAACGATGAATGCTCTGCCATCAAGAAGTGCATAGTACTAGTGTTTGACATTTTTGGTATGAGTGCAGGCCACCTTTGACTATCATGATCATTTATTTATATAGTGACAGCAAATCAAATAGCCTTTTACAATTCGGTATCCACTTGTCTTAATATCTACTGACTTCTCTATCCATCTAATGACATCTGATTGTTACTGCCTTTTCACTCTCCATGATGCATGCAGTCTAACGTTCCAAATTTAGTATGTGCATAGCATTTCAACATTTTTATCTCTTGCGCCTTACATTAATAATTTTTTTGTTATTTTTTGTTTAATTTATCTAATGGGCTTGCTTCAGTTGGTGGCGTGGCAGACGACATTTTTTTGCAGCCACTGCAATGTTCTACATGCGGTCGTTGAATGTCGAAAATGCCCAGAAAACACCCTCACATGCAAACACCCTCTTTTTATATAGATGTCACTGAATGACCCTTTAAAAATGTAAGTAAAAATGTAAGTACAATGTAAAAATATAAGTTTTCAAAAGTAGAAAAAAGCTTAGAATATATAGCATTTTCTGGTATCGGCAGCTGCGTTGACACTCGTACGCAAACACCCAATTTTTTTCAAAATCAATTCAGTTGTCACTGCCCCACACAAAATAGTAGCTGTCTACATACTAGTACTATATTTATGCACTAATAACAACCAGAAGCCACTAGTCCATCTAAACTCTCTGAAATACTAAACTTAAAACCAATTGATGAGCAAACTATTCTAGCTGACTGATCTCTACAGAACTGCTTTAAAATAATCACACAATTCTATTGCTTTCTATGCCCCTCTTTCACCCTGAACGCTATTTTAAGAGCAAAGCACTGCAGCTAACATCTTCCACGCTTGGCACGCGAAACCGAGTCATGACTTGGTTTAACTCAGAATCCCAAATCTCGGATCTGTCGGATTTCTCCGAACCCGAGTGTTAAAGGACCCGTGGTAGCGCCTTACATGCATTCTGTTCTTAGATACACTCGCTATAAAACTTACACTTTTATGCACTTTTCCTTACACAGTGTTCCCTTACTCAGTTTTTTGACCACACTAAATAACACAAGTTTTACAGAACTATTTATCCAATAATTACTGTATCTCAGCAGTACTTCACAGTATATATTTGTTATAAATAACCAATACTCACAACATATGTATGTATTTAAATCAAAGTATTTTACTGTTAACACAGAAAAGCTTGTATTCATAGTTCACACATATATCATAACATTGTTCAACATAACATAGTATATCAATATAACATTAACCATAGGTTCACCACCGTTATTCCTTACACTATCCTAGCTTTACATATGTATCCTTGATAAGAATCAGTATTTATAATATTGATTTAACTATCACAGATATCAGACAATAGCTACAAATACACATATAGCTCTATGGATATATATATATATATATATATATATATATATATATATATATATATATATATATATATATTAATGATACTTATCACGTCCTTGTATCCTGGATCCGATTCTTTATCTGTAGTGTAGGGAACGTTCCTGTAGCATAGAATCCTTTCTTGTAGCTTAGTGTAGGTTTTCTGTAGTATAATGTATATATATGTTCTGTAGTGTAATGTATCTTTTCTGTAGTGTAGTGTAATCCTATAGAATAGTATAGTGTAATATATATATCTTTTCTGTAATGTAGTGTGTTTCCTGAAGTGTAGTGTAGTGCTCTTTGTCTAGGGGCAGCAGGCAGCAAGAGAGAGAGGGGGAGTCCCGGGTCTGGACTTTTATAATTAATGTTGCCATGTGGCTGGGGGGATGGGAGATACTTTAAACAATGCATGAAATGGCTTGAGAATCATATCATGTTGTCGGAAACTACAAGTTAGAAGTTACCTGTCCCTAGATTTGGTGGTGAACTAAAAAAAAAAATAAAGAGAGAGAGACCCCGATAATTTTCAACTCTCTCTTCCTCTCCTACCAACTATGGAGGAGATAAAAAAAACCCTCTTATGTTATTGGCGCACAACAGGAAAAAACCTCCTAGAGGGGGGGAACCATAGTGGAAAAAAAACACCCTTTCCCAAGGGTGTGAAGAGCAGGAGAGAAGAAAGGAGAAGAGGAAAAGAGAAAAGGCACAAAGGAATAAAAAACCCAAAAACATTTATGTAAAGCAGATCCCATGCCCGCAAAGTCCATAATCCCCGCAAAGTCCTTAATGCATAATGTCCATACCCCCCTTTCCTTAATAGTTCATCATTTGTTGTCCTTTAGTCTACATGTGATACTAATACCAATTTAATGAGAACTATTATGGGATGAATGAGAAGATGATACTTTGGCATCATGTTCCAGCTTGATTGTAACTTGATTCCCAGAAAGTTTCTGCAGTATGTCTTCTTCCATCCCAAAGTCGAGCAGTCAATTCTCAATTCTTGAGTTCTGAACCAAAACCAAGTGGAATTTTCTGAAGCCTCACAGTAGTATCTGGATGGGTACCTAGTCGCTTCTCTGGGGTCACTGGTGTTCTTCCCATCTCCTCCGCTACATCAACACCTACGGCCGGAGAAAGAGTACAATATGCTCCTCGCAGGAGTGTCCCTTCTGGAGGGCTTTTAGTTGCATATACAGTACAAGATGTAATCAGAATAGGGCTCTAGGATTTTCCTTTCCTTACATTTTGGTTCTCAATGATCAGTTAAAACACTTTTTTTTTTATTTGGAAGGGGTATGATTTCTCAATCTACCCATCTCAATGAGCACAGAAGCACTCTATTGAGTAGAGGAGGCTTTAACCTGGGTTTTTCAGCCGTTCCTCTTGAATCCGTCATCGCTGTACATGGCTTGGATGGGAATCGCCTGGATAAGGGTGAAATTCATCATCACTCACCTCTTCTGCAGTTAAAGTTGGGTGCCCTTCACTCCGAGACCATCTCTCTTTATCTCATTCACTGTCCTTCGGTTCATTTGATTTTGGGCCATCCATGGCTTGCTCTTCACAATCCTTGTATCGACTGGACTAAGGGTGAGATAACCAAGTGGGGTCCTCTGTAAACGGTAGCACCTAGGTCCCTGCCACTCAGGGTTACTCAGATCTGCCCTGAGCAGTTACCCTCTCCCTACTGTGAATTCCATGATGTTTTTTCAAAGAAAGAAGCAGCTATTCTTTCCTCCTCACCGGGAGTACGACTATGCTATTGACCTTATCCCAGGTTCTAGGAATGCCCAAGGGAAGATTATATGCTTTGTCTATTCCAGAAACCCAAACCAAGGAATTGTATGTAAAGGAGAACCTGCAAAAGGCTTTATTCGGCCTTCCAAGTCACCTGCCGGAGCAGGTTTCTTCTTTGTGGCTAAAAAAGCTGGCGGGCTTAGGCCTTGTATCGACTATCGAGGGTTAAATAAAATTACCATTAAAAAAACTTATCCCTTGCCACTTATCTCAGTCATCTTCGACCAACTAAAAGGAGCTAAAATCTATTCTAAAATAGACCTTCGCGGAGCATACAATCTGATACGTATCCAAAGTGGCGACGAATGGAAAACGGCCTTTAATACTCTAACAGGCCACTATGAATACCTCGTCATGCCTTTCTGTCTCAGCAATGCTCCAGCTGTCTTCCAAGATTTGATTAACGACGTTCTTCGAGAATTCTTGGGCTCCTTTGTAGTAGTCTATTTGGATGACATATTGATTTATTCCCGTTCATTAAGGCAACACCGAGAACATGTACGCCAAATACTCCTAAAACTCCGTCATGATCATTTGTATGCCAAATTAGAAAAGTGTGAATTCGAAGTCTCCAAGGTCACTTTTCTGGGATATGTCATTTCACCTGAAGGCTTCGCTATGGACCCCACGTAAGTACAGGCTATTCTCGAGTGGGTGCAACCCTCTAATTTGAAGGCCATCCAAAGGTTCCTGGGATTCGCTAATTATTACAGGAAGTTCATCAGTTCTTTTTCTATTCTTATCGCTCCCATCACAGCTCTGACTTGCAAGGGTGCTGATCCAAAAGTCTGGCCGCCCACTGCAGTTTCTGCCTTCGAAACCTTGAAACGTGCTTTTGTGTCTGCCCCAGTTCTGAGACACCCTAATCCAGACCTTCCCTTTATTGTCAAAGTCGATGCTTCGGATGTGGGAGTTGGAGCTGTACTATCTCAGAAAGATCTTAAAGACCACCGCCTTCATCCCTGTGCTTATTTTTACAGAAAATTCTCTTCCGCTGAAGAACATTATGACGTGGGCAATCGTGATTTACTGGCCATCAAATGGGCATTAGAAGAATGGCGCCACTGGCTTGAAGAAGCAAAACATGTTATCACTATATATGCGGACCATAAGAACTTGTCCTATATCGAGTCAGCTAAAAGGTTGAATTCCTGTTAGGAATCCCTCTAGCCGGTACAACACAACCCGGAGTCTACTCTGCCAGTCTGGTGTTCACTGGAGCCCCTAGTGGTGGGGACAGACTTGGCCGCAGACTAGCAGAGGGTCGTGAAGTGCCTCCCGGCTAGGGAGAACCCAGGAAAGCGGAGTAAAGTCCAGGCAAGGGTCTAGGGCCGGCAGCAGACAGCAAATCCAATAAACAAGCCGAGGTCAAGGGTCACGAGCAAACAGGAAAGTCTGTAAACACGCCAGAGGTCGGGGTCACAAGAAACACAGGCATGGTCCAAATCCAGGCACGGGGTCATACACAGGCAATCCAGTAGAGTATCCACATTACAGGGACAAAGGGCAGAGCAGGTCAGCAAACTGATAGCAGGAAGCTATAACCGGCAGTGAGGCTGCAGACCTCACTGCCTTAAATACATAGTTGGACTAATCAGAGCCTAGCTCTGCAATTACACCCAGGGCCCGGCTAACTAATAAATTAAAGCTTAATAGCCTCCAGGCTATTAAGACCCTTTGCACACGCGCCCGGCTGTCCCCTGTTGCCGGGACGGGGCGCTACACTGAGAAGCGTCCGGCCGTTGCCTTGGCAACGGTCGGGACCCCGGCGGAAATGACGTCCCGGTCATCAAGGTGATGGCCGGGACACCAAAGGGCACCAGAACCGAGCCGCGGCGGATGTGAGTACCGCGGCGGCTCGTGACAATTCCAGGCAAGCACGGTGGTCCCTCTTCTTCTCCCGTTTCCATTTCATCATTACCTTCTGGCCTGGCACAAAGAACCTTAGGGCGGATGCCCTGTCTCGTAGCCTCATCTCTTCTCAAACTTCAGTTTCTGAGCCCTGTTACATTTTTCCCGCTTCTTCTATTTTGATTGCCTTCACGCAGGAGCTGGGTAAAACCCTTCAGCAATGTCAACCACAGGCACCTTCTGAAACTCCAGTGGACAAACTTTTCGTGCCTGTACATCTCCGGAAGTCGGTCCTCTCAGAGTGTCATGACAACAAGGCTTCTGGACATCTGTAACAGATTCTGAATACTTCTACTACTAATCTTGATTAGCGCTGGCTTACCTGAGGTGCGGAGGCTAACGATCCCCCCGGTGTTCACCAAGAACCGCTGCAAGGCGGGGTGTGCTTCGCTGCCAGGAGTCGCAGGTCGCGGTCCTCAGGTTTGCCCCAAGATGTAGTACAGCGGAGTGGAGCGGAGGTAGCGGAGTCAGACAAGCCGGTTCGGTACACAGGAATGGAGTCAGGCAGAATCAGAAGGCAACTCAGAGTCAACAATCCAGGTTCGGTACACGTGTCACAAGAACAGAAGAATGGTCAGCAAGCCGGGTCGGTACACAGGGATAGGAGAGCCAGGGTAGTCAAACAGGCAGAGATCAGCACACAGGAAGACACTGGAGACTGGAAAACACAGCAATCCACGAAGTGCAGGAGCCAGGAACAGGTAAGTGTTGCTGTCAGAGTGAGGTTTTTATCCTGACAGGGATTCAAAATCCCCGCCTCTAGGTTGTGGTCATGTGACCGCCTCCGGGTGCGGCCACGTGGTCTAGGATGCAGAAGTGCGGCTTCCGGAGCGGCAGAGAGGTAAGTCCGTTACAACATCTCGGTATTGCCAAGACCATCGAAATTGTCTCTCGTGCTGTCTGGTGGCCGTCATTATCTGCGGATGTAAGAGAGTATGTATATGCATATGAATATGCATTTCTCGAAGTTCCCCTTCTGGGTTATTACTGCCGTTAGCTGTCCCGGTCAGACCTTGGACCCACGTGGCAATGGACTTCATCGTCGATTTACCTCCATCTTCCGGGTGCAACACCATCTGGGTAACCGTGGATCAGTTCAGTAAAATGGCCCATTTTATCCCTTTGAGTTACCTTCAGCACGCTCTTTGGCCAACCTGTTCGTCAAACATGTATTACGTTATCATGGTCTACCGGGAGATATAGTGTCGGACCGGAGTTCACAATTCATCGCAGTGTTCTGGAAGGCCTTCTGCTCCCTCCTAGGTATCAGTCTCAGTCTATCATCTGCCTACCACCCACAGTCAAACGGACAGACCGAAAGGGTGAATCAATCCTTGGAGCAATATCTTCGATTGTATATATCCAAGCATTATGACGACTGGGCTGACCTCCTTCCCTGGGCCGAATTTGCATACAACAACGCATGCCACACTTCTTCCCGGTACTCTCCCTTTTATTGCAACCTGGGGTACCATCCCAGAGTCAACTCATTATCCTCTGTCCACTGATAGACCACCTGAAACCAGGGCCACGGCCACCCGGCTTAGGAAGATCTGGAAATCAGTGCATCAGTCTTTACTCCGAGCTTCCTTTAGGTCTAAGGTCTTTGCCGATCTCCATCGTTCCACTTGTTACATCAAGGTTGTAGATTCAGTGTGGCTCTCTACTTGGAATATAAGACTCCGTTAGCCTTGCAAGAAATTAGGACATAAATTTATTGGTCCATTTACCATCCTAAAGCAAGTTAACCCAGTGGCCTTCAGACTGAAGCTTCCTGAATCTCTAAAAATTCCCAGTACGTTCCACTGCTCTTTGTTGAAACCTGCCCGGTCTTCCAGAAGATTCAAACCTCGACAGTCCTCTAGACCTCAGCCAGTTTCGGTGGATGGACATTAAGAATTTGTAGTCGAGAAGATCCTTGATTCAAAAAAGGTCCAGGGTCAGTTCCACTACTTAGTTCATTGGAAAGGGTACGGCCCTGAGGAACGGTCCTGGGTACCACAAAGAAATCTTCACTCAGATAATTACTCGCTGATTTCTTTAAAAAGTTTCCCGGAAAAGTTACCTTCCTTGACCCTCCTCAAGGGAGGGGTACTGTTATGAGCCGCCGCGACTCGCTTCCTGTACAGGCATAGCGTCCCGGCTGGGACGTCACTTCCGCATGGTCCCGGGCCATTGCCTAGGCAACGGTCGGGACGCTCTCAGCCCTCAGCGCCGCGTCCCGGCATCTAGGGCAGCCGGGCGCGTGCGCAGACTAAGTGTAGTTTATAGCCCAGCTGGGCTGATTATCTCCTGCTGTGCAGGACATTTTTTATTGGCCCCTATCTGTATATAAGGCAGGAAGGGACAAGCCCTCCCTGCCGGTTATAGTCCCTGCTTCTGTGCATACTACCCTGCTGTGTCATAGCTTCCTGTTTGCCATTGAACCTGATTATTGTTGCCGACCCTTTGCCTGGATACTGACCTTGAATGATTGCTTGTGACCCTTGACCTATTGCCTGATTCTGATACTCCTTATTGCCTGTGACCCTGAACCTTTGCTCGGATACTGACGCTGCCGTTATCTTAACTCCACTTCTACGTGTGCACCAGTGCTACGTTCTCAGGCTATCAGCTCCTACTACTAGAGTACAAGATCTGGAGGCATCAGAGTACCAGTGAACGCACCTAGCTCTACGGGAAAAGCGGTTCCTATAGGTGAAGACCTCTGAAGCGGTTCTAGGAGCTGATTCCTGGGGTGTGAGCCTTAACACCAGGATTTCAAGGACCTGATATGGTCCCTCACAGTTTGCATTCCAGGGACCTGCTTTTCGAAATGTCTTGATCATTACCAGACTATCTACTGGAGGCATGGTAGTCTCCCCCTGTAGATAGGGTTTGTTCAGCCGGATGGCTGCGTATGGCAGCAGTTCTTTCAGGTTATTTTGCACCTGTTCTAAGAACACATCTCTGGCAATCGCCTCTTTGATGGGGTTTGACAACTGTGGTTCATTGGGGAAGCAAAGTGGCATTTTACGACCAGTCATGAGCTCAAATGGAGTGATCCCTGTTGTAGTTGCCTCAGTTGCCTGAATACCCATCAGTATTGTGGGCAGAGCCACCCAAAAGGAGCCCTTCTCTAACAGTGTCTTGGTCAAATGAGATTTGATTGTTCGATTCATTTGTTCTACTATTCCTGCTGACTGGGGATGATAAAGTACATGAAATTGCTGTTTTATGTCCAGTACTTCACAAAGCTCTTTCATGACCTTGCCAGTATAGTGTGTTCCCCGATCAGATTCAATGATCCTGGGAACTCCCCAACGTGACAGAATCTGTTCCCATAAGACCCTTGCTGTGGTAGTAGCAGAGTCATTTACAGTTGGAATGGATTCAACCCATTTTGACAATACATCCACCACTACCAAGGCATACCGACAATTGCGACTGCCAGCTGGTAGTGGTCCTATAAAATCTATCTGTAGGGCAGACCAGGGTCCTTCTGCAGGGGGCACACGCTGTAGCACACACAAGACACTGTTGTGTGACAATTTCCACTGTCTTTGACATCCCTGATCAGTATAATTTGTCCTTTAAGAGGGACATGAATTTATCTCGGCCAGGGTGTCTGAGGAGCTGATGGTTGAGTCTTGTCAGCTCTACCTGAACATGTGCAGGAACAACTGGCAGGGGTTCTGAACAGATAAACAGATTGCGCATAAGATGTCCTTAATATAGAGAAATACAGTATGATAATAAGACCAAAACAGTAATGGATATAAACTGATATTTACTAGGTATACAGAGAGTTAAAACAATTTAATACATGTACCAATATAACACATGATCCAGTGCACAGGCTCAATGACCCTTTAGAAAAAAACCCAGAAAAAGTGTTTTAATTCCACAGAACTTCCAATGTTTCCAAGAAATGTCCTAGAACAATTAGATAAAAATGTTGGACAAAAGATGTATACACGGCTCCGTAATGTCAAATCACAACATAGCTTCAGATGACAACTTGCCACATACTGAATAAGGCGATGGAGGTGATTAATTATGCACCTCTTTGATATTGGTTATATCGCATTCATATGGCAGCGGTAAATTGCAAGTATAGAGAATGTATCCGTCTTGCATATCTTAATGTAGCCAAAATGGAATGAATCCAGCCATAAATAAAGGAGACTCAAGCTTACCCGCCTCGATAGTCCAGATAGAAATGTAAGTCCGCCGTCTGAGCGGCTAGGCGGTCCAAAGCAAACTTGAATATTGGTGCGCACCAGTGAATCCGTCCGGACAACCACAGACTTGGGTGGAAGGTTCCTTGAAGAAGCTTGTAACTGTAAAGAACACCTCTGGAGACAATGTAACAAAGGTCTTCACAATAAATGAGGCCAGAGAGAAAGAGTATAATTACTCCGTAGAGCCAGCAAAACCTTGCGACGCGTTTCGTCTGTCAAAGCAGACTTTTTCAAGCAATAAGCTGACTCTCTCTTCACTTGCTATTTTTTGGGTAAGAAAAAGGGGGAGGAAATACCTCATCAAATTAATAGCGGCCACCTGCAGATGTTTTAAGAATATGTTCACTCATTGGTAAGGCTCACATCTTTATGTCATTGTAGCCAAATACATTCATAGTAGTATAGACACATAAAAATATTGTGTCAAACAATAAAAAAATATATAGTTTAAAAATGAGCATAAATTCACCTGCATAGGTCTATTGATGAGCCTGTGCACAAAAACATCCATATACATTTTGAATACAAAATTTCTTCTAAAAAAGGTCGGTCCTAAACCTGTGCACATACAGAACAACAAGATTATAATAATATATGTACATAATGAAAACCATTAGTATATAGGTAAAGATAAAAATAAATATAAATATAAACAAAAATATGTATTAATATATGCGCATATTTGTACATAGACATACATAAAAACATATATATATATATATATATACATATATATATATATATATATACATATATATACATACACATCGTGAACTCCAAAAAATACATTTTATAGAAAACATATTTAGGATATCGTATATTATCTAATAGTATCAGAGTCCGGTATAAAAATAAATATAAAAACACAAATAAGACCTGGAGTAAAAGTAGATATAGCTGATTACTGAGTATGTCACTAACCAAAGATTCTATGTCTAGTACTATGGTCTTGTGACAAAAAGCAAAAAACAAAACCTCAAAACTATAAATACCAATCATTGAATTCCATGGTTTCATTTAAGCCATCTGGAAACATGGTTTGTAGTTTGAACATCCATGAGACTTCGCTTTTACAAAGTCTCTTAAATCTATCTCCTCCTCTTTGTGTATAATCAATTTTCTCAACCCCAGTAACTAATAAGCCCTGAGGATTGTTATTGTGGTTCTCATAGAAATGTCTGGACACACTATGATTTTGTATACCCTTAAGGATGTTTAATCTATGTTCTCTGAACCGGCATTTCAGAGAGCGAGTAGTTCTACCTACGTACTGGAGCCCGCATGGGCACTCCAGCACGTAGATAACATAGGTAGTTCTGAACCCTCATTGTTCATATGACACAGGATGTCCTCTTTGATTGACCAGGGATCTTGTGGCATAGTAATGTGGGGTATAAGAAGAGGATCCTTTGCTTGTTCCTCTTCAAATGACACTGGGCTTTCATCCAGAGTCTTGTTTCGTATCGTCATTTATAAGATGATACTTCCTTGTAATCTGGGTCTCGGAAAAACCCAGAAAAAGCAGCCAGTTTGGCTGCTTCATCTGCAGAGCTATAACCAAGGACAAGGGGATCATTCCCTTTCTGGTGAGCAGGAACTTTAATGATCGCAGCCTCTTCAGGATGCATCATTCCCCATTCCCATAACTCTTTGAGCACTGAAACGTGCACCAGGGGTTTATTCTGGCTGTCCACAAATCCGCATCTGTGCCAGGTATCCAAGTGTAATGTCAGGGACCAAACTACATATGAGCTGTCGCTATATATAGTACGTGGTCCTGAAGGTGGGAGTAATAAGGCTTCTTTTACTGCCTCCAATTCTGCCCTTTGTGCTGACAGGTGACCAGGTAATTTAACGAGACTCTGAAGCCCCATAGTCTTATCCAAGACTGCATAACTTGTCACACATTTCCCATTCATGTGAGACCGAGACCCATCAACAAAGATGACTCTGTCATCTGGATGTGTTGTTTGTCTAAACAAAGTCATTGTTTTATCATATGACAATTATCCACAGTCGTGTTCCGTCCCTGATGTGTTTAGCAGTTGAGACAATACATATTTGGCCTTGTGACTTACTTGGAGATTGTGTCCACTCAAATCCATTATCCATCTTCCAAACCTCTGTTGAGAGACACCAGGCAGCATGTCCCGGAGTAGAAGGGTTAATGGAGAGTGTGGGGTCTGTATAGTAAGGGGTCTAAAGCCCACAATATGTTCTGTCACTTTGACAGCATAATGTATTGCAGCCAGTTGTTTTGCACATTCATCAAAACCTCTTTCCACAGGAGAAAGAAGTCTTGAGAAATAGCCTAGTGGTCTAGTCACAGATCCTACTTCTTGTAGTAAGACTGTTGATATGGACTCTGGGGCGGCGTGCGCCTGAATTGCCAGCTCACCCTCTGGGTGTGGAGTGGCCAAAACTGGGACAGAAGAGAGATCTCTTTTCAGAGTAGAAAATGCCTCTTCCTGTGCTTCTGCCAATCCTTTCAATGAAGGTTCCTCACCTCTGAGCAATTCATACAGAGGTTTAGCTTTTGTAGCAAAATCCTCTATGAACTCCCTCATAAAGTTTGTAACCCCAAGAAATTTTCCCAAATCTTGAAGGGTATTCGGTCTAGGTAATTTGACCATTGCCTCAACTCGGGCAGCCATTATACCTTTTGTCTCATGAGCGATCTTGACTCCCAGAAATATAACCTCTGACCTAGCCAGGTTTGCTTTGTGAAGACTCAGTTTGAGCCCTGCACGTACAAGGAGGGCTAACAATTCCTGTAACAGTGTCAAATGTTCCTCCATAGTCTCTGTATGGAGTAGTAGATCATCCACATATTGCAGCAGGCATTCTGGGTGTGAGACCTTTGAGTTTTGTGGGCCCTTCCATGGCAAACAGTTTGCTAGATCTAAGATTCAGCCATTCTGCGTCATTACATCAGTTCCGATAATGTTATCAGAACCTGAATAATACCACATAGGATTTTTTAAGGTGAAATCATTGTTGATTTCCACAGTGACTTCCTCAATTCTTTGGGCTTTTACCCCCCCTTGTTGGTGATCAAATCCAGTCACCACACACTGAGGGCTGTCTGGTAGTAAGTCATGTTCTAGATTAGTGATTGAAATTTCTGCCCCAGTATCAACCAGAATTTTCAGTAATTAATTTTTTATTTTGGCCATTATGTGGGGTCTCCCTGAGGAATCCAATATGATATTGCATATTGGTGCCAGATCCTTAGGGGTCCCTAACCTTCAATCTACTTGCACCAGATTCCCAGTAGGGACATCTGCTGTGCAAATTGCTACTTGTGCTTTCTGTACGTCACAATTGTTTACCTGTTCTAAAGAGTTCTGTGTCTGTGGGGTCACTGAGTTATGTGACTGTACATGAGACTGTCCTGTTTGGCCAGTATGTGTACTTTCAAGCAACACACATTTTTGCATCTGATTCAGGTGCTGCAGTTTTGACTGGGTATGTGTTTGCTCATCTAACTCTCTAACGTGAGGCTTGTTTTTAAAGCCATTGATATTGCCCAAGTATTCAGAGTCCCTTGTATACTCTTTGCGAACACCTTGTGGACAGTTACGTCTTACATGGCCAAACTTAAGGCATGCATAACATTGCACATTCACCCATTTCTCCTGTGGAGGAGCTGCAGGGGTAATATGTGTCTGTCTGCGCACATTGCCATATGTTGTGTAACGGTTATCTTGTAATCTGCCATTTACCAAAACATATTCCCTGATCCTCAGTGACTTCCTGTCACTCACCGGACTGTGAGTGCTACTTCTAAGGTAGCTAGGAACCGTGTCCGTCCATCATAATGAGGTACTGCGCATGTGCAGTCCCTTCTAACCTTCAGTTCTGTTCCTTTAACTTAATTGGCTGATCAGGCAACACTCCCTATATTAAGCACCTGTGGTCAATACCACGTTGCCTGATCTTGGAGTCTCATTCCTCATAAGTCTCTGAAGGTGTTCCAGTGCCTCCTCGTGTGTTCAGCTTATGCTGATTCCTGTTTGCCGTTTGTGGTTTCCAGACCACTTCTACTCCTCGTGTTCCTAGTGTCTTCAGCAGCTGATTCCTATCCGCTGCCTCCGTATATCTACAGTTACAGATTACTGCAAACTCTCCTGTGTTTCATCGTGACTCCAGCAGCTGATTCCTATCTGCTGCCTCCGTGTGTCTAACAAGTTACAAATCTCTCCAACTCTCCTGTGTTACATCGCTACTGTTCCAGCTGATTCCTGTTAGCTACTTCAGCGTGTCTACAGAGTCCTGCTCGTCTCAGCGCTCCAGTCTGCATTCTACCTGCCGTCAGCTGACCCGCTGCCTACTGCTTCTACAGTGTGTCCATTCGTGTCAACTTGCCTGTTAAGCATCGAGTCTACGCTCCTCGGCTTCCAGCTCTGCTACATCGCTTCAGCTCTCCCGTGGTCTCCTGCTGTTCAATTCGATATACTAATGCTTCCTGAGTATTTTGTCGTCCTTGCTGGCCTACCTACAGTGCGCTGCACCTACCTGCCGCTTCCATTCTGCAAGGACTTCTCATCTCGTCAGTTCCCTGCCGCTCAGGTATCCCTGCAGCTATTTCTAACAGCCTGCTCATCTGAACCACGGTATGCATACTTCTCATTGACTGTGCTGGTGTATTGCATATCCATCTGGACTGAGTTGTTCTCCTCCGGAGTTTCCATCCTCTGAGACTATTGCTATTGTTGACTGTGTTTCCTTTTGCTGGACTATTCTAGTGACTTTGTTTATCTGTGCAGTGCTGTTCTTTCATTATTATTATTGTGTGCAGTTCAACGTGGGATCAAGTTCAGTGTACCCATGTAGACTCTGCATTGCATTTATCTCCTCGTGTCCTTCCTCACATATATATTCAGTGGTACAACTTGCTAGAGGCAGACCACTGATTCCTGTTTCCCTGTGTCACCAGTTGCATATATCCTCTCACATAAGCAGTGGTACAACTTGCTACACGCAGACCACTGACTTCCCCGTTACCTTCACCTGGATTCCATTCCTTCACTACAGACAGCGGTACAACTTGCTATACGCAGACCGCTGACTTCCACCTCCTTATTACTCCTGGACATTCCTTCTCACTATAGCAGTGGTACAACTTGCCGTGCGCAGACCACTGACTACCCTCACGTGTCCTTGTCCATCCAGATCCTCGTGTTCAGTTACCTATTGTTTACCAGTGCTGCTAGTCATAGACTTTCTGAGCATTCTCTAACCATCTGCTGTTTCCAGTTCCATTATCACCCTGCCACCAGAGTATCATATACCAACTCTACTGCTCTGATAAGACCATCAGCGGGTGATACTGGGTAAAGACTCCTAGTGCCCGTGACACTTCCTATTTTTCATCAAATATTGTCTATACTCTTCTATAACAATTGCTGCGTCTGCAAGCGTTGGTTCTTTATCCGCAGTTAAGCGAATTGCTGAGTCAACGTAAGGAAACTTTTCCACAAACATGCGTATCATGCCTTGTGGAACGTCTGTACCTTGATCTTTGGTTACTTTTCTATACATTGTTTCAAACCTACCACATAGAGACAATGGCTCATCGTGAATGGTTGGTTTAAAGTTAGATAGGATCTCTGGGGTAAGTTCCCAATGGCCAGTTGCCAATTTCATGAGAACAGAAAGTCTCTCTTCCTCATCGTGAAATTGACCATTTTTGGGAGCAGTTTTTCCAGTTGCTGCATACCTCTGATTGAGGTGAGTGGGTAACCACAATTTAAACAAGTCCATTCGATGTTCTGGGGCGACACTAAATTTGTCACAATGTCCCTCAAAAATATCGCAGGAGGTAAAAGGGTCTATAATGGGATCATATTTTGAAATTTCCTTACGGATTTTCAACATAAATTGAGTCTTCTCCATACTATAATTTCGATGAGGAACATGCAATCCTGTGCCATTACCGTGACTTGTTTGTGGTGTTGGAGCGGTTTGTACAGTTTCCCAACCGTTGCCTAGGCCAAAAACTTGTTCATCCAAAGATTGTGCACGACCATTAGATCCATTCCCCATGGGTGTTGGGGAATAAGTTAATGTGTGTGCTACAGGGTCAGCCACTGAGGCTATTGGATTTCTCTGATCTATCACAGGAGTAAGTATGGGCATATGTATATTATGTCCTATACTCCCTGTTTCACTGCTTCTCTTATCTGTTATGCATACCTGCTTTCTAGCCATGGATGTATTATGTGTTGTGGAGAAGGATGATAACTCATTGATCATTTTTTGCATATTGGTTATCATCTGTGCTCTATTGATTAAATCACTTTGTAATTCAGCAATTAGAACTTCATTAGATGCTACCTTATCCCTGAATACATTGATCTCTGTATACAGTTCTGCCAATTCCTTATCAACATCTGTGTAATATTTTTCTTTCTCTAATATTTGGGAATTGAGCATACAAATCTGCCTTTCCCTATCTATATTGGCCATATCTTTGTCTTCCAATTGTGCTTCAAGTATGGAAACACTTTTAACCTTTTCAATGCAGCACTGGCAATGAGAATTTGCATCAGTGCCCTTTTTGTTTTTAAGTACCATCTAGGCGTGTTCAGATGTCCAAATCCTATCTTCATAAGCATATACCAATTTAGCTAACATTTGGAAACGTTTAGTTTTTTTGTTGAACACGGTTCTCCTGTTAATACACAGTGTATCATGTGTATAAGCCTGTTCTAAAAGTGTTGCCCATAATGTTTCAGAAGATGTGTCATTATTAGGAATCACTGGGTTACTATTTGCTGACAACTTCTCAATGGTAATAAAATTCATACTCGCCTGTCCAGATACAGAAGTCATTTTTGTTCTGTGTTCAGTGTTACTTCTCACTGTAGAAATACCGGTCCCCTTAAGCCTCTGAGACTTAAAAATGCTGCTTCCAGAAAGATCCTCTTCAGTTCAGGAACGTCTCTCTCCTCTCAGCAGGACCCCTCCAAAGGACTGTTGCAACCTTGAAAAGTGAATCCACGTTTCTCACAAACGCTCACAGTGCGACAAACCGTTCCTTCTTAAAGAAAGAAATAAAACAACGAGTATCCAAGAAACTTTAAAAAAAATTTTTTTTTTTTTTTTTTAATTCTTTTTTTTATTGAAAAGAAAATTAAACAGCTTTTACAAATATATCTGTTTTGCATTGAACGATGCATTAAAGTCATTAATAAACATTGCATATAAAGATACAGTTACACGAATGAGGTGTGTCATTGCACCAGTATAAAAAAAACAAAGTACCATTTAGTATACTATAATACATCATGTAGGGATAGGGGAAAGGTCAAGAGGAATACAGACAGGGAAGGAGGGATAGATCAGAGATGAGAGAGAGGGGAAAAAAGGGGGGGGGGGTTCACCTATTCCACTGAGAATATAGTGGCGAATCCTTAAATTCAAGCCATTTGAACCATATATAGTAATACTCCCTATATTTGTCTCTTGATGAATAGAGCATGTCATCCATTATTCTGTAAGATTCTAGACGGGCAAACCATTTTTTGATGGTAGGAATATTCTGTGATCTCCAATGCACCGGGATCACAGCCTTTGCCGCGTTGCTAAGGTTTTTAATTGTTGATTTTTTATATTTTGAGATGGTCAATTTATTAAGATTCAATAACCAGTATTTGGGGCAATTAGGTGGTTCAACGCCCATTATTTCTTTTGAAATCAAAAGAACTGCGTCCCAAAAAGTTCTAAGAGCTATGCACTCCCACCATATATGCAACGGAGTACCTGGTGCTGACATACATCGCCAACACAAGTTTGACATCCCAGGCACCATTTTAGCCAGCAGGTTGGGGCATCTATACCACCTAGTCAAAATTTTATATTGTGTCTCCACCACCCGTACACTGACCGAGCTTGACTGAGTGCGTAAGAGGATATTTTTCCAATCTTGCTCAGGAATCGTGCAAGCCAGCTCCCTTTCCCACTCTCTAATGAAGGTAGGTTGTTTGTTATAAGCATGTTCAATGAGAATACTGTAAATGAGAGACAAAGTATGATTAGGATATAATGCAGTGGTACATATAGATTCAAACTGGGTAAGCGACCTCCCCACCGACTCTCGGACCTCCGAAGACCCCAGAAAATGGCGGAGCTGTATATATCGCCAAATCTCCGCATTTGGTAGTTCCCATTTAGCTTGGAGAATGTTGAAGGGTAAGACCCCAGACGCGTCCACCAGCTGGCCAGCCCTGCGGAGTCCTGCCCCAATCCAACATCTGAATGTCTGTCTAGTAAGTCCTGGAGGAAACTCTGGGTTGTCAAATATCGGGGTCAAAGGCGAGTGTCGTGAGGAAATATGAGGAGCCGCGCGTAATTTGGCCCATCTAGCTAGGGTTGGCGAAACAGTCGGGTGGATGATTTTAGGGAGTGAGTGTAGCCATGATGAGAACTTAAGGGCCTTGCCTGCGACGTAACTCTCTATCCAGACCCACTGCTTGTCCAGTCCACCACTCTATTTAGTATGACCGCATCGTAGTATAACGCGAAGTTGGGTAGTTGTAGCCCCCCAGCGTGTTTCCGCATATATAAAATGTCATGTTTAAAATGTGGGCGCCTCCCATTCCATACAAAATCCCTAACTGCTTTATGTAGCGTCTTGAACCAGGAGGTGGGAAGGTGTATAGGGAGAGTTTGGAGCAAGTAGAGAATCCGTGGTAATACATTCATCTTGACCACGTTGACTCTGCCTATCAGAGAGAAGCCTTTTGGACACCAGTTTTTCAGGTCTCTACTAATTGTATTGGTGATGGGGATAAAATTGTCCTCAAAAATCTTTTTGTTATCCTTATTGATAAACACCCCCAGATATTTAAGTCGTGAGGAATGCCACGTGAATGAGAATGCTGGCTTCAGGCCTTCAACCACTGTCTCGGGCGCAGAGATGTTGAGTGCTACCGATTTTGAATAGATTATTTTAAAGCCAGACAGCTCGCCAAACTGCTGAAATTCTGACACTAAGTTAGGAATTGAAACCACAGGATTAGTGAGGATTGCCAGGAGGTCATCCGCGAAAAGCGCCAATTTAAAGCTTTTGTCTTCTAACCGTAGACCAGAGATATCAGGGTTTGCCCGAATGGATCGAGCCAATGCTTCCATACACAAGATAAAGATCAACGGAGACAAGGGGCATCCCTGTCTGGTACCGTTGGATATTACAATGGGTTCTGATAGTTCCCCGTTAACCCGGACTCTTGCCGTTGGTTTCATATATAAAGCCTCTATTCGGGCCATACTCAAAGGACCTAAACCCAAGTGACTAAGGACCCCCCTCATAAATTCCCAGTCCACTCTATCAAACGCCTTTTCGGCATCTGTGGATAGTAAAACCGTAGGGATGTTGGCGGTGTGTGCGTATTGTACCAAATTAATTATCTTAGTGGTATTGTCCCTTGCCTCCCTTCCCGGAACAAACCCCACCTGATCAGAATGAATGATTTGGGTCAGATATGGTTTTAATCTATTTGCAATCAGTTTAGCGTAAAGTTTAATGTCCCCATTAAGTAGAGAGATGGGTCTATAACTAGCACATGAAGCTGGATCTTTCCCTTCTTTTGGCAATACAGTAATCTGGGCAGCTAGTGTTTGAGGGGAAAAGTGTTTCTGGGCAGAGACAGAGTTAAAGGCCTGGAGCAAAAGAGGTACTAATTGTGTTTTGAAAGTTTTGTAGTAAAGAGTGGTAAAACCGTCCGGCCCCGGGCTCTTCCCTGATGGCGTCGTCTTGATCGCCTCCTCTAGTTCCTCAGTCGTAAAGGGTTCTTCTAACAGTTGTACAGAATCCTCATCTAGCGTGGGAAAATCTATGCGTTCAAGGTATTCTGCTATGCGGGTCTGTTTGGTCGGGAGGCTAGATGTGTTAGATGTGTCAAACAGATTATAAAGCTTGGTGTAATAGTCCCGGAACGCCCCAGCGATATCAGAAGTGTGAACTAGTGTGGACCCTGCGTCTGTCTTGATCTGGGGAACATATAGTTGAGCTCTCTGTTTGCGCAGAGCACGGGCCAGAAGCTTCCCTGGCTTATCTCCCCACTGATAAAATTGGTTCTGACATCTACGGAGGTCATATTTAATTTTATCTGACATTAGTTGATTTAAGGCCTTCCTGGTTTCTGTCAGTTCTGTCATAACAGAGGGATCCAGGTCTGATTTGTGACACGTTTCAAGTGTCTTTATTTTTTCTAGGAGCGAGTCCCTATGGGCAATTTTTTCTCGCTTTCTAACCGCACCCATTTGAATAAGTTTACCCCGTATAACGCATTTGTGAGCTTCCCATAAGGAAATCTTTGAAATGTCGGGTGTGTCGTTGGTTTGGACATAATCCGTGATGGCCTCTTCTATCATTGTCTTGTTATGCGCTTCTTGAATTAGGAGTTCGTTTAGTCTCCAGGTGAAAGGTCTCTTAACTGTCTTAGAAATAGAGAGCGTCAGGTACACCGGCGCGTGATCTGACCATGTGATCTGGCCTATAGTTACCTCTGAAATCAGGGGCAAATGGTTATGGGTAAGGAAGAAATAGTCCAGTCTCGAATACGTGTTATGTGGGTGCGAGAAGAAAGTATAGTCACGGTCTGTGGGATGTTTAAGACGCCACGCGTCAACCAGCTGGTGTTCGTGCATAGTACGTCTCACCCTTCGATACAGCTTACCGGCCAGTCTAGCGGATCCCGAAGATGAGTCCGTCGGAGGATGTAGAACCCAGTTGAAATCTCCGCCCATTACAGTGATGCCCTTCTTTAACGATTCCACTTTGTCCAGAAGCTTTTCTAGAAATACAGGTTGATTAGAGTTCGGACCATAAATATTAACAAAGGTATACATTTGGGTGGATATCATACATGTCACTGCCAAACCTCTGCCTTCCTGTAATGTATGTGTGTCTATGTCCTGAACAGGCAAACGACTGGACATGAGAATTGCCACTCCCAGGGACTTATTTTCCGCATTGTTGCTCATAAAGACATGTGGGAATTGGCGGCTGCTCAACCTAGGAGCAGAACCTTGCTTGAAATGTGTTTCCTGTAAAAAGGCTACGTCAATTTTTTTGGCCATAAGGTCGCGCAATAAACGGGACCGCTTTTCCGCGACATTTAGACCCTTAACGTTAAGGGTAACGCATTTAAGTCTACCCACCATTACCAAGCAGTTCTAGGTATTTACCTGTGTACCACCACAAGGGGAAAGTGTGTATGAACCCATAGGTGAATTGTAGTGGGGGGGAATTGAAGAAAGTAGGAATGAGGGGGGAGGGAAGAGGGTCAGGAAGCCATAAGTGCTTAGACTGAAGTATCAGTATCAGCAAAGAGCTACTAATCATTGGCAATTTTGTAAGACCGTTCCGGCATACCATATAGGATCGTGATCCAAACATGGTCCGGAATATAGCACTCGGTCTTGGAGCCCTGAGGAGGGCAGTAAACAGCGACAATCAAACATACATAGATAGATGGTCCGCATCTCGTCCTCAGCAGAGTCCCGGGTATTCTCAGCCCAGGTCCCTATCTTCCAGGGAGGTGTAGGACCTCTGTTACTTATATGTACTAACATATTCAATTTTTGTAAAGAGAACAACAAACAACTATGCATGAACACACAGCTAATCGAAAATACTTGAACATTGTAATATTGGAAAACATTATAACACTATAACCTTAGAAATCTATAAAAAAACTTTTAGAAAAATATTGATGAGCTAGGCAGATCTATATTGAACACTAACAGTTGTAAATAGCATATCAGAGATGAAGGGGATAAGGTAGGCAAAGGTAGGATAGGAATATTCACGCCCAAGGGAAGCTATTCACGGTAGCAGGTCTTTAGTTGGGTCTTATGAGAGGTTCTCCTCCTAAGGGTGAAGTCTCGCACTCATTTGTGCGTATTCAAGTGTTCCCTTGTGCCTGCTGATTCAGACGCTTTTGGGGTGACCGCTTGGATCTACTTGGAAATTGGAACCTATCATCGTGTTGGGACTCCATTACCGGATACAAACGTTGATGGGACTCCTGCCATTCAGCTAGAGTGATTAAAGGAATGTTCAGAGTGGTACAGAAGTCTGGCAAGTCTGGTGGAATCCTGAGGACCGTCAGTTTCCCTTCATGTGTAACTTGCAGTTGGAGCGGGAAGCCCCATCTGTATTTAATCGATTTTTTCCGGAGCTCCTCCGTAAGGGGTTTAAGTAACCTCCGAAATTGTAGGGTTTGCCAAGATAGATCTTGGAATATGTGGATTTCCTGACCGTTGAATTCCACTCCTTGGAGACCCCTTAGCTTGCGGACGATTTCATCCTTCTGTGTGTAATAGTGGAGACGGCATATAACATCTCTAGGCCTTTCCGTTGGGGACCCCCTTGGGCGTAATGCTCTATGCGCCCTGTCAAATACGATTATATTGTCGGATGGTAATTCTAGGACCTCATTAAACATCTTTGTCAAAGCATCAATAAGGCCCTGTGGGGGGACGTCTTCTGGCAAACCCCGTATCCGCAAGTTATTACGGCGACCTCGGTTGTCTAGATCGTCCATCTTTTGCTGGAATCCCTGCAAGGCCTTTGCCTGCTCCGCCACCGTCTTTTCTAGAGCTGTAACACGTTCATCACCTTTTTCTTTGTGTTCCTCGAGTGCAACCAATCGATGGCCAAGGTGGGCGATATCTGCTTGCAGTGTGACCACTTCTTGGTGTACAATCTCTTGTAATTTTGCTTCTAACGCTTTAAAGTCTTTTTTAGAGGGTAGCTCTTGCTTAGTTGGGAGGGACTTAAGCATCCTTAAGACTTGTGACAAATCAGGTTGCTCTGTTATCCCAGTCCTCTTCTGGCGACGTGTTTCGTCCTGTCGTGGGTCAGGTGATGTTGATCCAGAAGCAACGGAAGGAGATGCCATTTCTGGTTCTTCCGTGGTCACAGGGGTTTTTAAATATGAGCGAAGGTCAGAACGTTGAGGGGTCTCTTGGTATTTTCCTTGATTTTTCTTAGCTGAGTTTTTACAGTCTTTGCCCATCAAGACGATTCTATGTGTGTTCAGCAATTTGTTCAAGGTATAATACTCATTGCAGGTAGTACATAATGTTGAGGTAAGACTGCCGCTATTCACCTCTCCTCATGATTGGTCTAGGCGGCCATCTCGCAGGACGCGATCCGTGGTCTGTTTAAAGGAATATTACCATGTGTCCAGTGCGGCCCTATTCTGACCAAAGAGCCAGCTTCCCAAGAGCAGAATTTATATACTAGTTGACTTTGTAAACTTAGGTTGAATAATGTAGTGTAGTAGCGAGAGTCTGCCACCGGATGTCAGTGTTGCTACATCAGAAAGACTCAATCCAGGTCTGTTACACGTTAAATCTGAACAGAAATATTTCCACTGGATGTAGCCTGGTATTTAGCAGGTGATTACTCCTTTCTGTAAGGGTTCTATATTACAGCCCTGCTATCTGTAGGAAGCCAACTTCTCTCCTTCAGGCATCCCAGACATACAAACAGCTTGTACCTTATTTTGGTGTCTCGCGGCGTCAGTGAGGCCAAAGTGTCGGCAGCTGAGGGATCTGTTTTGTGCTGCAACGAGCGTTTGAGTGCTAGTATGCAGGGGGGGCCGGGGCTGCCCCTTTCAATCCAGACCACTGATTGACGTTGGGGACTCCCAGCGGCGCCGCCGCAACCACCCACAATCTCCCCTTCGTACCTCCAGACACAATCCTGTGTGCAGAAGGAGCTCTCCGTCCGCTTGTGGCTGACAGGCTGCCGCGTCCGCTAAGCTGCCCCGCCAAGAGGGGTCCTGACAAGCGGGGACGATTGGATGCCCGCCAAATAGGTAAGCCCCAGATCCGGATATGTATGGACCCGCTTGTGATGTTCAACCTTAGGATGGAGGTGGGGATGTGGTGGAGGCTCCTTGATAGCCACGTGGAGATCCAGGCCGCAATCCCGACACTCGGCTACACGACAGGTCCACGGGCGTCCGAGGGCTCAAAATGCAGCCCAGGTTCTCCCCGGTGCAGCTCCGTCCGAACACAGCTGATGAGCGCACCCCCAACTCGAAGCACCGAGGGGTACACTACACGTTGGAGCAGGAGCTCACTCCCAACACGTCCAGCTCGAATGGCCGCCAAGCCACGCCCCCGAAACTTTAAATTTTAAACTAGATTTGCTGTAATTAATTGTATTTCTTCTAGGCCTCAAGTAAAACAATGTTATCTGTCCAAACCTCTTTCCAGAAAAAGCGTACGCTAATAACACATAATAATAATAATAACACATAAGTATCACCTCCTTAAAAAGAGGTTGCTTTTAAAGAAATGAACACAATGTTTAATATTATAGCCAGACATACTTGGTGCATGCACATTTTAATTTTTTTTATATGGAAATTCAGTCCTGTATACTAATAATAATAATAATAATAATAATAATAATAATAATAATAATAATTGGACTTTAAATTGATTATCTTTTTTAAAAATTTTTTGGGCACTTAGGTTTTTTTTACCTTTCATCAGTGGATATTTCCTATGTCTTTGCAATCAAGTTATTTTGAACAGCTGCTTCTCTGTGTTGTAGTTGCACACAATTTTCAACAAGCCATTTAGCCATATTCCACAAAATGTAGCAGAAATCAAACTCATGAACCCACTGATAAAAAGTAGATTGTCTACTACGCCAACATGCAGGTGGAAACAGTATGTGCATGAAACAGACTCGAAGGAAAAGCTGAACATAAATGTCTCTAATAACAAACAGTTGTGTAATGTAACAATCAATTAATTATATTAATATTATCAATTCTACAATGAAATATTGGAGCCCTCAATCCTTGGTACATGCACAATTAAAATTTTTGGATAGGGAAATTCTCAACACAACACATGCATTACTGCCAACATGAAGTTTTAAGGATAAACACTAAGAAATACACACACACATTCTCTTGTTCTCCATCACGAAAAATGTGTCATAGGAAATTTATAAATGTAAATAAATGTGTATGCGAATTTAACGGCTAACAATTCACAATCATAAATATGCGCGACACTAGCCCTCGAAAATGGCGACACATATACTAGCGTACTCTTCTATAAGTGACACATTGGAGTACATCCAGAGGAACGTGGGGAAATACAAAGTCAGCACAGATACAGACTGTATTCTGGTTTCGAACTCATGACTCATGGCTGTTGCCAGGTTACGTCTCTAACCATTAAGGCATACTTCAGATGAAACAAACATACAACTCAACACATGCATTGCTGCCAACATGAAGGTTGAAGGAGAAACAATAAAGAATTACACAAATATTTCTCTTGTTCTCCATCATGAAAATTGGGTACTAGGAATATTAAAAATGAAAATAAACATAGATACAGATGTAAAATCTAATAGTACGCAATGTGACACATGTCCATATACTTGCGTACCGTTCTTTCAGTGACACATATGGTGACATGCAAAGTCTGTACAGGTACGTTCTTCATTTAGGATGCAAACCTAGTACCCTACTGTTACTAGATGGAATGGCTAACCACCACACTAACAACCAGAGTAAAGAATGCATATGTTATATAGACTATACCGGCGGTTCCCAAACTGTGCGCCGCGGCTCCAAGGGGTGCCGCGGCGCTGTCACTGGGGTGCCGCGGGCCAGACATAAAAAAAACCCAAAACACTGAAACTTACCAATCCGCCGGGCGCCGGGACCCAGCAGCCTCCTCTCTCCTGCAGCTGTCACTGAATATCGACGTCAGTAACAAGCTGCAGGAGAGAGGAGTTTGCTGGGTCCCGGCGCCCGACGGATTTTTACGTTTCTGTGTTTTGTTTTTTTTTATGGCTGGCGCGGGGCAGAGTGAGAGGGATCGTGTCAGAGGAGGGGGACAGAGAATGGTGACAGCGGGACAGAGGAGGAGAGCAGAGGATGGTGACAGTGGGACAGAGGAGGGGGACAGAGGATGGTGACAGTGGGACAGAGGAGGAGAGCAGAGGATGGTGACAGCGGGACAGAGGTTGGTGACAGGATGGTGACAGCGGTACAGAGGAGGAGAGCAGAGGATGGTGACAGCGGGACAGAGGAGGAGAGCAGAGGATGGTGACAGCGGGACAGAGGAGGAGAGCAGAGGATGGTAACAGCGGGACAGAGGAGGAGAGCAGAGGATGGTGACAGCGGGACAGAGGTTGGTGACAGGATGGTGACAGCGGGACAGAGGAGGAGAGCAGAGGATGGTGACAGCGGGACAGAGGAGGAGAGCAGAGGATGGTGACAGCGGGACAGAGGTTGGTGACAGGATGGTGACAGCGGGACAGAGGAGGAGAGCAGAGGATGGTGACAGCGGGACAGAGGTTGGTGACAGGATGGTGACAGCGGGACAGAGGAGGAGAGCAGAGGATGGTGACAGCGGGACAGAGGAGGAGAGCAGAGGATGGTGACAGCGGGACAGAGGTTGGTGACAGGATGGTGACAGAGGAGGAGAGCAGAGGATGGTGACAGTGGGACAGAGGAGGGGGATAGAGGATGGTGACAGCGGGACATGGGAGGGGGACAGAGGATGGTGACAGCGGGACAGAGGAGGAGAGCAGAGGATGGTGACAGCGGGGCAGAGGAAGGGGACAGAGAGCAGAGGATGGTGACAGCAGGGCAGAGGAGGGGGACAGAGAGCAGAGGATGGGGACAGCAGGGCAGAGAAGGGGGACAGAGAGCAGAGGAGGGGCACAGTGGGGCAGAGGAGAGGCACAGCGGGGCAGAGGAGGGGGACACAGCGTGAGAGGGGCAGTGGAGGAGGACACAGTGTGAGAGGGCAGAGGAGGGGACATTGTGAGAGAGGGCAGAGGAGGGGGGACAACGTGACAGAGCAGAGGAGGGGGGACAGCGGGGGCAGTGTGAGAGAGGGCAGTGTGTCTAGATGCAGAGGGGGCAGTGTGTCTGGATGCAGAGGGGGCAGAGTGCCTGAGGGCAGAGTGTCTGGATGCAGAGGGGGCATTTTTGCATACAACTAAATAAGTATTTCTGTCCTGACCTAAATACTTATTACAATTTTTTGACCCAACTACTTCTAAAACAGGACTGCTCAATAATTATTTTGGAGGGGTGCCTTGAAAAAATTTGGGGACTCTAAGGATGCCGCGAACTGCAAAAGTTTGGGAACCACTGGACTATACTGAAACAATAGATCATGCAACATATCTGCAATTGCGAAACCTGATTCTTTACACAGAAGGAACCTCTAAGTATATTAGCAAAATATGTAATCAAAACGAACCACATACACTTACATCATTTTTGGTAATTCAATGCAAAAATATGGATGGTGGTTTTTTAGGGCAAAACAAACACACGCGCTCTCTAAACACACCTGTGTCTGCCGTCATCTGAGCAGCGTCAGCGTATGCACATGCAGATACTTCTTTAATTATGCTTTCCTTTAAAACAGCATTTGCTGCACATGTTTTTTGTTGGGAGTTCAGTGGTTTTGGTGAGTAAGACAGACGAAGAAGTGCTGCTTAGAGGTATTTGGAGCAGTACCTTTCACAAATCAAAGTATGTTTTATGAGCTAAAATAGCATTCCGATGCGTTTTATTGTTTAATAAACCAATGCTAATTTAACTATAAGCGTCTCTACTTTTCGAAGTAAGGTGTATACATTTGCTTTTTTACATTGGATTTTGGGTGGTAGGAGTGAAGTATTGTAAACTATTTAGGATTGACTACCTTCTTGCACTGTGTCTTGTCACTTTGAATAGGGACTAAATCTTCACAGAATTATTTTTTGCTTGCTTTAATTTGTGGACCCTTTTCTTGTCTCTCTTTCTTACCTGCCCTAACAGATTATCTGATACAAAGTTTCAGAAAATATTTTGGCCTTGCCCAAGGTGCCTTTTGTGTTTTTGTGTGTGTGGTAAATATCCAGTACCACCCACTCTTATGTCTGTTGTGTTTCTCTTTCTGTCTCTTTATGGTGAGGTGGTCTCTGATGTGGAGTTTTTGCTCTTTCACTGTGCCTTAAGTATTGACGCAAATTTTGCTTTTATTTTTATTTCAATAAATCCTGACTGCACTTGCAAAAACAAAGATTGAAGATGAATCGCAATTTTGTTGTAGTATAAGTTTCATGTTTGGAGTCTACAGTGAAAATGCAAAGCTGTAAAGGCCTCAGCTAATGTTTTTGTTTGTTTGTAAACTCAGGCTTTTGTCACACATTGTTACGAGCCGCGGCGTGCCCAGCCGCCGCGACTCCCCTGTCTCCGTCCCGGCCGTCGCTATGGCGACCGGGACGTCACTTCCGGGGGTTTGTCAGACGTTGCCATGGCAACGGTAAGAAGCTCTCTCGTCCAGCGCCGCGTCCCGGCATTACAGAGCAGCCGGGCGCGTGCGCAACAGCGGGGCAAGCCTGAAGGCTAATTAGAACAGCTTGTGGGCAATTAGAGAGCTAGGCTCTTATTGGTCTGCTTCAGTATTTAGGGCAATGAGGCCTGCTGCCTCATTGCCGGTTATAGCGTTCTGTCCTCAGTTCTGCTGCCTGCTTGTGCTATCCATTTTGGTTCCTGCTACCTTAGATTTGATCACCCGTGTTTGACCCCTGCTTGTTATTGGACCTGTGACCCTTCTCTTCTGACCTTGACCTTTTGCCTGGAAATCGGATTTTGCTTCTCTGCCTGTGAGTTTGACCCTTCGCTGCCCTTGGATATTGCCTCTTTGCCTGTGACCTTTTGACCTAGGATTCTTCTTATACTTCAGTCCACCAATCACTCCCCTCCTGGGAACTCCTTTAAGTCAGTATACGTTACTCGACCCTCGGTCGGCCCGCAGCCCAGTCTGTCCCCACCACTAGGGGCTCCAGCGAACACCTGGCCTTCTGAGTAGTTCCCGAGTTTCACTGTACTGACTTGGGAGTTCCTAACATTATAACCGGCCAAGGAAGATTGGTATCATACGGCTATGGATGGAGAAGAATCGAATCTGTCCCCAGCCCAGATTCTGGCCAACCAGATACAGGCGGTTTCCCAAGTGGTGCAGACGTTATCCCAGCGTCTGGCAGTCCAAGAAGGGGTTTCCAGAGACCGGCAGCTCCAGCAAGTTCCTGCTGGTGATGCACCAGAGCCTAAAATGAATTTGCCTGACCGATTCTCTGGAAGCAGGCCAGCCTTCCGTAACTTCAAAGAGAGCTGCAAATTGTACTTCCGTCTGAAACCACGTTCCTCTGGTTACGAACAGCAGAGGGTAGGGATCATCATCTCAATACTCCAGGGCGACCCACAGTCTTGGGCCTTCTCCTTCCCTTCCACAAGTCCAGCCTTGCAGTCTGTGGATGCCTTCTTTCAAGCTCTGGGGTTATTGTACGATGACCCGGACAGGGTAGCCTCAGCTGAGGCTCATCTCCGTACGCTAAGGCAAGGACGTCGCTCAGCGGAAGAGTATTGTGCGGAATTTCGGCGATGGTCCACTGATAGCGCCTGGAACGACCCAGCATTGCGAAGCCAATTTCGCTTAGGACTTACTGAGCAGATTAAGGATTCCTTAGTTCAGTATCCGATGTCCGACACGCTGGAGAACCTGATGCAACTTGTCATAAAAATTGATCGTCGGATCAGAGAGAGAAAGGCTGAACGGGAGTCCGCTGCTCCGATGGACGTTTTCACAAGCTCTGATAAGCCCTTGCCCGATTCCTCTGAACCTATGCAATTGGGCGCTTATCGCTTGCCTTCGGAGGAAAGCTCCAGAAGACGATCACTAGGTTTGTGTATGTATTGTGGTCAACCAGGCCACTTAGTCCGTTCATGTCCCAGCAAGCCGGAAAACTCCAAAGCCTAAGTGCAGGTGAAGAGGTGCGCTTGGGTCTTCAGATTACCTCTTCAGACAATTCCTTATTAGTCCCTGGACGTCTAACTTTCCGTGAGAGATCCATGGACCTGAAAGCTTTTCTTGACAGTGGTGCGGCTGGTAATTTTCTGGATATGCATTTGGCTCAGACACTTGATATTCCACATATCAGGTTAGGATCAAGCATCACCACGTGTGGTTTGGATGGTAACCCGTTGCCTGGGGGAAGGATTCTCGCCAGGACTCCAATGGTTTGGTTGTCTGTAGGAGTCCTCCATACGGAGGAACTCTCCTTTTATCTCATCTCTTGTCCCTCTGCTCCTTTGATATTGGGGTATCCATGGCTTCGCAGTCATAACCCCCTTATTGATTGGAAAACAGGGGAGATTGTCCGTTGGAGTCCCGGGTGCTCTACGTCCTGCTTGACCTTGCCTCTTAGAATTGTACAGCCTAGTCCAGAATTGTTGCCGGTACCCTATCAGGACTTCAGTGATGTCTTTTGCAAGAAGAAAGCTGATTCACTTCCACCACACCGGGAATACGACTGCGCCATTGAATTGGTACCCGGTTCTAAGTTGCCCAAAGGGCGTTTATAATCGCTATCCCTTCCTGAAACTCAGGCCATGGAATTATACGTAAAAGAAAACCTGGAGAAAGGGTTCATCCGCCCTTCTAAGTCCCCGGTTGGCGCAGGTTGTTTTTTCGTTTCTAAAAAAGATGGCAGCCTGAGGCCTTGCATCGATTTCCGTGGACTAAATAGTATCACGATTAAGAATATGTATCCGTTACCCTTGATCTCTGTTCTGTTCGATCAATTAAAAACAGCTACTCTATTCTCCAAAATTGACCTCCGAGGGGCCTACAATCTTATCCGAATCAGGAAGGGGGATGAGTGGAAGACTGCCTTTAATACCCACTCGGGACATTAAGAATATCTCGTAATGCCATTCGGTTTGTGCAATGCTCCAGCAGTCTTTCAGGATCTGATTAACGATGTATTACGTGAGTTCTTGGGAAAAACAGTGGTTGTTTATTTGGATGACATCTTGATTTATTCCGAATCCCTATCTCAGCATCGTCAGCACGTCCACCAGGTTTTACTGAGATTGCGTGAACATCATTTGTACGCAAAACGGGAGAAATGCGAATTCGAGGTGTCCACAGTGGCATTCCTGGGTTATATCATCTCCTCATCAGGATTCACTATGGATCCCGCCAAGGTGCAGGCAATTCAGGATTGGGTCCTACCTACTAACTTGAAGTCGACCCAAAGATTCCTTGGCTTCGCCAATTACTACCGTAGGTTTATTGGCTCATTCTCCTCGTTAGTGGCTCCTATCACTGCCCTCACTCGAAAAGGAGCAAACCCAGCGGAGTGGTCCGCAGAAGCACTGGCGAGTTTTTCAGCTCTCAAAGCTGCATTCATTTCCGCCCCAGTTCTTAGACACCCTGACCCAGGACTTCCGTTTATTGTGGAGGTGGATGCTTCGGATGTCGGTGCTGGTGCCATCCTCTCTCAGAAAGACTCACAGAGTAAAAAACTACATCCTTGTGCATTTTTCTCGAGAAAATTTCTGCCAGCGGAATGTAATTATGACGTCGGAAACCGTGAATTATTGGCTGTTAAGTTGGCATTGGAGGAATGGCGACATTGGTTGGAGGGGGCTGCACACACCATTACCATCTTCACAGACCATAAAAACCTCCAATATATTCAGACTGCAAAAACTCTGAATCCCAGGCAGGCTCGCTGGGCCCTATTCTTCACCAGATTTAGGTTCATCATCACATTTCGTCCAGGTACAAAAAATATTAAGGCTGATTCTTTGTCCCGAAGTTTTTTGGCTCAGCATCCTCAAACTCCTGACTCGCAGTCTATTATTCCTTCCACTTCAATACATCTCGGACTTACCCAGGATCTGGGAGCCACTATCCAACACTTCCAGAAAATTGCTCCCGTTCAGACACCCCTCAACAAGTTATTTGTCCCGGTTCATCTAAGGAGACCTGTCCTCATAGAGGGTCACAACAACCGCTCTGCTGGTCATCCGGGAATTCATTGGACTATTGAAATCCTTTCTCGCTGGCTTTGGTGGCCCACTTTATCGGATGATGTGGAGACTTACGTTCGTGCCTGTCCTGAGTGTGCTAGAAACAAATCTGCTAGGAACCGTCCTGCTGGTCTACTGCTACCCTTGCCTGCTCCAAGCAGACCTTGGTCCCATCTTTCGATGGATTTTATTGTTGACCTTCCAGTATCTACAGGCCATAACACCATTTGGGTAGTCGTGGACCGATTCAGTAAGATGGCACATTTTATATCCTTACCCAAACTACCGGATGCCAGGACTTTGGCTACGTTGTTCCTGACCCACATCTTTCGTCTCCATGGTCTTCCTGAAGACATCGTCTCGGACAGAGGATCTCAGTTTATTGCACGATTCTGGAGATCTTTTTGTAAGTCCATTGGGATCACTATCAGTTTGTCCTCAGCATATCACCCGCTGTCGAATGGACAGACAGAAAGAACCAACCAGTCCTTGGAACAGTTTTTACGCATCTATGTTTCAAAATTTCATGATAACTGGTCCTCTCTCTTGCCCTGGACGGAATTCGCTTACAACAATTCCTGCCATTCCACAATACACACATCTCCGTTCTTCTGCAACCTTGGATTTCACCCGAAGTCTAACTCTTTCTCTACTGCTGTTCCCAGTGGGGATTCTGGAACACCTGCTTTTACGGCTAGGTTGAGATCTGTCTGGAAAAAGGTGCACTCTGCTCTGGGTCAAGCCTCGCAAAAATCCAAGGCTTTCGCTGATCGCCATCGTGTGCCATGTTCTCTGAAGGTGGGAGATCGAGTTTGGTTGTCCACACGCAACATCAGGTTACGGCAACCTTGCAAGAAACTGGGGCCCCGATACATTGGACCATTTTCGAGAAAAAGATAAATCCAGTGGCGTTCAGGCTGAGACTACCACCTTCCTTAAAAATACCCTCAACATTCCATTGTTCTCTTCTAAAGAAAGCTGCGGCTCCCAGCAAATTCAGTCAGCCTTCCTCTAACAGGCCCAGGCCTTTGATTGTGAACGAGACCAGGAATACATCGTCGAAAGGATCCTCGACTCTAGGATGGTTCAAGGCCAAGTTCAGTTCCTGGTCCACTGGAAGGATTACGGCCCTGAAGAGAGATGTTGGATACCACAGAAGCGTTTCCATGCTGAAAGGCTCATTAAAGAGTTTTTTAATAAGTTTTCCACGAAACCTGGATGTCGGGGTTCCTTGACCCCTCCTCAAGGGGGGGGTACTGTTACGAGCCGCGGCGGCTGGGCACCGACAGACTCCCCTGTCTCCGTGCCGGCCGTCGCTTTGGCGACCGGGACGTCACTTCCGGGGGTTTGTCAGACGTTGCCATGGCAACGGTAAGAAGCTCTCTCGTCCAGCGTCGCGTCCCGGCATTACAGAGCAGCCGGGCGCGTGCGCAACAGCGGGGCAAGCCTGAAGGCTAATTAGAACAGCTTGTGGGCAATTAGAGAGCTAGACTCTCATTGGTCTGCTTCAGTATTTAGGGCAATGAGGCCTGCTGCCTCATTGCCGGTTATAGCGTTCTGTCCTCAGTTCTGCTGCCTGCTTGTGCTATCCATTTTGGTTCCTGCTACCTTAGATTTGATCATCTGTGTTTGACCCCTGCTTGTTATTGGACCTGTGACCCTTCTCTTCTGACCTTGACCTTTTGCCTGGAAATCGGATTTTGCTTCTCTGCCTGTGAGTTTGACCCTTCGCTGCCCTTGGATATTGCATCTTTGCCTGTGACCTTTTGACCTAGGATTCTTCTTATACTTCAGTCCATCAATCACTCCCCTCCTGGGAACTCCTTTAAGTCAGTATACGTTACTCGACCCTCGGTCGGCCCGCAGCCCAGTCTGTCCCCACCACTAGGGGCTCCAGCGAACACCTGGCCTTCTGAGTAGTTCCCGAGTTTCACTGTACTGACTTGGGAGTTCCTAACACACAAACAGGCGATCCTGGAGTTGGATGATCATCTGGTTCTCGAGGAGGCTGTTCCTCCACAACAGGGAGTGTGTCTTTAGGCCACGTGTCAGCCTCTTTGGGATGTCAGATGCTGAGGTTGTCCGTCGCTATCAGCTTACACCTCATGTCATCTTGGACACCCTGCGCATTGCGCAGAGTGACCTTGAGCCAATGCGCCACATCCCGACAGCAGTACCGCCTTTGACCAAGCTGTTGGCGGTACTGCACTTCTGTGCATCTGGTTCCTTCCAGACCACAGTGGGGATTGCAGCAGGTATGTCCCTGTCACACCCCGGTCCCATAGTTAGGTGCCGGCGCTATGACTTTCCCTTTAAGAACCATGAGTCTGCTTGCTTCTGCCTCAGAGACATTACTTTCACAGGCGTTCCTGGCTACTGTGATCTGGACCTCCTCCCAAACCTCATTGGTCCTGGAGCACTATATTAACCTCCTATGGTTATGGGCTCATTGCCTGTTCTTCATGTTACTCTGATTGCATTTGGATCTGGCTGTATACCTCTCCTTCCATGTGCTGTTCACCTGCAAGCTGCAAACTCCTCACTGCTGTTCAGCTGCAAGCTGCAAACTTCTCACTGCTGTTCACCTGCAAGCTGCAAACTCCTCACTGCTGTTCAGCTGCAAGCTGCAAACTTCTCACTGCTGTTCACCTGCAAGCTGCAAACTCCTCACTGCTGTTCAGCTGCAAGCTGCAAACTTCTCACTGCTGTTCAGCTGCAAGCTGCAAACTCCTCACTGCTGTTCAGCTGCAAGCTGCAAACTCCTCACTGCTGTTCACCTGCAAGTTGTAACTTCTTACCGCTGTTCATATACAAGCTGCAAACTCCTCACCGCTGTTCACCTGCAAGCTGGAACTTCTCTCCGCTATTCATCTGCACGCTGAACGAGTATCGTAGTTGTTGCTAAACCTGTGCTTTATCTATTGGTTCAACTTTACTGCTGGCTGGCTAAGATCGCTGCATCTCACTGTTAGAGCTACTATCAAGTTACCTGTCACCTGTAGTTCCACGTCTGACACGGGTTATCCTTACTCTGCTGTTACCTGGTTACTGGACTGTTATTGTGAACTACTTGTTGTGCTGGTGGCTAGTACTTGGGCTCAAATTGCGTGTCTCTGTTCAGTTGCTCCATACTACAGCGAACTTACCACTGCAGTTACAACGAATCCTGCTACCTGTAGTTCCACGCATGATTCAGATGCTACTCACGTCTCTGCTACTTCTAGGCAACATTCTACTGCACATGTCAGTGTTCATCCAAGTCCTTGGGTGATGTTTAACGCTCACTGCTTTACTTAATAAGAATCAGTACCACCTGCTATGTTGAGTCATCTCTACTCTCGGATCAGCTAAGTTCTATATACTACTCTGTTTGGACTATATGCTGTACCAGTGATTCACATTCATCTGCTGTGTGGTTCTCTATTGGATCCTAGTGTTCTTGTTTATCATCACTGCGTTGAACTGTATATCATCTCATCTCATGCTGTTGCCAATGGTTACCGACTATGAAGTACCATATGTGAATTGTGTCTGCATTACTACGAATTGCCGTGTATTCATTTTCTGCCAATATATATATATATATATATATATATATATATATATATATATCTATTCCTGTTGTACCAACATTCAATATACTATGTTGCAGCACTACTACTTTCTCCTGTGTTATTATTGATGGATGTAAGCCGTGAACTTATCCTGTGAGTATCAGTGTATTCTGCCTCCACCATCCTGATAGTGAGGCAGGGGATCTGCAAAAAACCTCAGAGCCGTGACAGTCCCAGACCACCTTCAGTCGTGTGCTGAAGGTTGTGCTCCAGGCATTTCTGTCGCGGCTATCCCAGTTTCTATATCTGCCACTCAATGAGGAGTCCCTTGTGCGGATTAAGCAGCAGTTTGCCACCATTGCTGGCTTTCCGCAAGTCATAGGGGCAGTAGTTGGGATGTATGTGGCCTTGGACCTGTCGAGTGGGGATGCTTCTCTGTATTTGAACAGGAAGCATTTCCACTCGGTAAATGTCCAGGCTATATGTGACCCGTCTCTTCAGATTCGTTCCATGGTTGCAAAATGGGGTGGGAGTACCCATGACCCCTGTCAGAATTACTCTGTGGAATTGATGATACCTGCCAGCAGTTGGTGCTACTGAGTACTGAGGCGCGGAGTCTAACACGCCCCTGGTTTTCACCAGGAACCCCCGCAAGGAGGTATGGACTTTGCTGCAAGGGACGCGGCCCTCAGTATCAGTCAGCTGGCGAGGTAACAATTGAGGCAGCGGTGACAGCCCACCAGGATGCAGGATGGAAGAGTAGTCAACAAGCCGGGTCACAACCATAGGAACTGATATAGCCAAACCAGAAGCAGGAGAATGGTCAGGAAGCCGGGTCAATACCAAATATCAGTCTAAGCCAGAATCAGGAACCGAAGGAGAAGTCAGGAACAAGCCGGGTCAGAATCCAAGTAACAGCAACACAGGAACAAACGCTGGAGCAAGGCTGAAGACCAAATACTCTGGCACTAGACATGTGTCAGAGGCTGCTTTATATACCCTAAGGTGCCTCCTTATAGGGTTAAGGAGATTATGGTGGTAACGCATGTTGGCTGCAGACAGGTGAGCAGAGATAGCATCCCGCTGCTAGGCAACGGGACGTGGTTGCTGAGAAGATGGAGGCGTCCGTCTCCTGCACCAAGTGTCAGTGCGGCGACCGCGCCTGACAACCCCTTTGCGTTTAGGCAATTGAGGGTGTGGTACAGATTGCAAGAGAGGCAAGGGGGTGCAAGGCCACATGGAGACGCGTGGCTTCTTGGTAATTAGAATAATGTATTTATTCAATTTATTGCTAACTGTCACGAACACGCTCCCAGCTGCCGTGACTTTGGGGTGTTCGCTGTATGAGGTCACACACGATTTCAGCCCGCAGTCTCTCCCTACCTATCACACAGGTTATAGACCTACGGAATCGCCTCCAAACACAGCGCTCTCACACCCCAGACACTTCAGGTTTGCCACCACCTATTGAATACGGGCAATAGGACCCCAATATACTGTCCCACACTGGCACACAGGGTTCTAGCTATTCCCAGACTAGCAAGACCCACACCAGCAAGCACAGGGTTACCGCTTAATACCTCCAGACTGCTACACAAATGTAAATGCAAGCACACACAGCTTGTTAATCAAATATATCAACAAATCACACTGGCATTCCAAGGGTTAACTTGGTCGAGCAATCTCTTCTAACAGGCTAATGGATTCCTTAGAGTATCAAGTATGCAACATATTAAATTATAGATTTAATATGCAAAAGTACATGGCAGTCAGATATAAAGAAAAATAATGAATAAACAATTAATAGATTGACATAACAAGCAAAACTGTTTAAAATAAAATGAATTAAATTCAGAGCATACCTTACAGAGAAGTGATATATTCTGGCCAAGTGAAATTGGCTTGGAAGATGGACAGCTTATCAATGTGAATTGATTTCCCAAAGTATGCCCCTTACCCCTTCCCAACACAGGTTTTTTAAGCAAAATGAAATGGGATGATCTTCAAAGGGGCAGTGTTTAATGCTAATAGGGGGCAGGGATGTCCCCTGGATATCACTATACTTTGCTCACAAATATTCCCAAAGTTTTGACCTTTGGGTAATTCTTCACAGATATATCCCAGAGAAATAACTCCCCCTTCAATAAACCGGTCATAATCTCCCGCACATTTAAATAACAAACATGATGGAATTATGACAATGTGACATACCTTTTCCAAAGATATGTGATTTTAGCTGTTCACGGATACCACCCGTACCTGTCATTCACAACCCTGGTGTGATTTTTGCTCCTCAGTATGGAGTGACACGCAGATTTCCCAAAATATGAACTATGATGACATTTTCCTTTGAAGGTCATATTTCTATATACCTGTATAGGCTTTCACATGCTGCCTACAAGGATCTCCAGCTGTGATCGGCCCCACACAGTCTGTTCCAGTGTCCAAAACTCCCTCCCAGGCCAGGCTGTCTCACAGTAGGAGCCCTTTGAAGCTGTCACAGGTGACACACTTATCTTTTCACACTGGAATGTGCAAAGCCAGCAAATACATTTACAGCAGACTCTCTGTCTTTACATTTTACACTTTAACTAACTTATCAATGGATTCATTTGATATAACATATTTACACTGCAGTTATGGTTTATCCCTTATAAATAACTGCAAGCTCTCTATGTTCACGACACTAACCTTTTATCAACAATCATCAACTTCAAATTTACTGTACTCTGAATGTGATCTTTGTCCTCAGATGTTATGTTTCCACACTGTGTCATATAGTGCATGTGCCCTTTCTTTATAGTTGTTACAAAACTGTGGATTTTTTAAAATGTCCACGTTTTTCTAAATGCTCCTGGTAATGTATCCAGATTTCATAAACAGACTTAACAACTAAGGTTACATGATGTTTTGAAAGTGACTATTTTGTCACACACGTTAGTAAACTCTACAAGGCCATATGCCTAAATCAAGTTGCTTTGAAATGTGTCTATTCAAATTGTTACATTATATTTGTTTTGCTTAAATTGTTAAAGAGGTGGTTAGTTTAAAAGTATTCACTACATGTAAGATAGATATTGGCCATGCAATCCCTCCAAAATAACGTAGAAGACATGTTGTAAAAATCCTTCAGCCTCCTATGGTTTGTGTTTTCCCAAATGTGATTAGTTTACAATGTTTTGTTTATTTAAGGTAATATTCCTCACTTAGCTGTCAATTTGTCTTTGCTATAATGTACTAGACAGATTTTTGAATGGTAGCATTTTGAGGGTGATCATTTGCTTGTGTTACAGTGAATTAATGTTTGTTTCTTATGTCTTTCCTCTCATCCTACATAGGAGACAGTGCTTATCCCTTACGCCCTTGGCTTCTCACTCTGATGTTGAGCCCACATACAGAGCGTGAGGTTGCATATAACTCGGCTCATACAGCCACCAGATCGGTCATTGAAAGGGCAATTGGCCTATTAAAGGCCAGTTTCAGATGCCTTGACCAGTCTGGTGGTGCACTGATGTATGGGCAGAGTAAAGTATGTGACATCATAGCTCTGTGTGTGGTGTTTCACAATATTGCCATCCGGAGTGGGGCTCCAGGGGTGGTGGACGAGGTTGCTGGGATGGACGAGGTGGGGGAGCCTGAAGCCACACTGCGAGAATCAGATGAGGGGGCCAACTTCAGGCAGTATATAAATTTAAGTACTGTTTCCTTTAAAGGTCAAATGTCAAAGACACCAATGCTATCTGATTTAATAATGAGCAAACTAAAAATATATGTAAACTTACATTCGAAACAATCAAATGGCTTGCCAAACATACATGTGGTGTTGTCCTAATGAAATTGTATCCATTTGACATGCTTGTAAAATCTATGCCAACCTGTAATTGTACTTGAATGCTTTAGGAATTCTCCTTAAATTAGTGTAATTTTTGGGAGAAGCATTTGGCCCCCCTCCCAAAAAAAAATTGTGAAAAAAAACTAATGGCTAATGTGCAAACATCAACGTCCTTAAGTGTCGAAATTAAGACTTAGCTTGCAACTGTCCTAACATGACCCATGTGCTGTTTGAATAATATCATTGATTAATGGCATAATGGTTTGGTAAGACAATGGCAATTACCTTACAAATATTATTGTCTAACATTGTTAGTAAAAAACTAGGATAACAGTGTTCATCAAGGAATCTAAAGTATATATTATAATTTGTTGGCATTAGACTGAAGAAAATGCAACATTTGTACAACAAGTAACGTGTTACCTTTGTAACCACAGGCTGTTTCACCCACATGCCACACCATGTAGGTGCTGGCAGGGCTAAGGGCCCACAGCACTTGCCTTTGGAGTTGCAGGGGGTGGCCATGGTGTCATAGCCAGTTGAAAAATGTAAGTATCTATCTATAGTGTTCTGATAAATAACTTTTAATATTATTGTAAAGTGTGGGTGCTGCATACAATATTGCTGTAAAAAACCTTTGAAATTGTGATGGAGATTTGTGTGTCTGCCTAGGCAACATTATCCAATCCACATTCTTAATAGCTGATAGTTTTTTGGGTACTCTTTAGACACAACCACCACAAACCACACTCCTAAACCAAGATATAGCTGAAACCCACAAGCCACTATTCCAGAGAGTACTGTGTTGAGCCTTACAAGACCCTTTACATGTTAGGTTACAGTGGCCACCTTCATGTGCACAAAGGCATAAACTAAGTACATGCAGTAAAGTTATATGTGAGCTAATATTGTAGTAATTTTTTCTTTTCCATTCAACAGCCAAAGATGACATGCATTTAAGAGCTTTTTTTAGAGCATTTTTGGTGTCATACATGTATACTTGTACTATCTATTTGTAGCCATCCTTGCTTATTTTGACATTAGCCACATACAGCCCTTCCCCTTAACTCACACTAAGATTAGGTATATTTGTGTGGTTAGTATGTATGCTCTCTTTTCTTTGTCCACATGTTAGGATTTTGTATTGTGCAAGTTCAACATGGTATGTGAACTTAATCCTATATATTTTTCAGTAACCTCTGTAAATGTGGTCAAAGTAGGGTCCTTAAATGTTAGATTCGTTGCCCACTTCCTAGGCTAGGACATGTTCAAACCACAATGCAAAAATTAGACTCCAGACATAATCACCACTTTGCTCGGAATCGTGGCCACAGACAAATGCAAAGCACAAAGTCCACACAATCAAATCCAATGCCTTGGTGTCATATGCAAGTTCAGCATCTGTTGGAGTCCTTATAAAAATTTCCTTTAAATCCGGTTTTGTCCAGCAGTTAAACAATGACACTATTCACCATTTTCAGATTTGACCGGCTTCCTAAGGTATTTTTGAAATGCTACACATCAACTATATTGTTTTTTGCCCAGTCATGCAATGTTTCATTCCAGCCACACACATATACATACTTCTAAACATACAAAATTTTCGGTGAAGACACAGATTGTGATCTTGCACACACCTGTCATATATGTAACTCAGATAAAATCTGGTGCACACGACACGTTTGACTTTTGTTGAATTTTGTTATGTTCACCAACATGAAATCTCAACAAACCTGCACTTTGTCACTTATGTAGTATTAGCCTGAATGACCCTGATGTTTAATGACCATTATTGTGTGGGCTGCTTGCATTGGGTTTTTTTATTTTGTAAAAACTTTTTGGGCTGACGATGGTTAATGATGTAACCGGACAGAATATATAGTGCGAACGTGTTTACAGTATCACATGACTAGGGTTTTTGAAAAAGCAGTATTTATGTAAACTCAAATGTTCATATCGGATCTGGGTGTGAGAAGTTAACATTGATTTTCAATAGCATTCACATTGCGAATGGTGCCGGAAAGAAACAAACATTAGACTTAAGCCAGAATCAGGATGGGAATATCTGCAAGTAGGATCTGTAAATGTGTGTGTAATTAATAGGTTGTCCCGCTTTTTGCAATAGTAAGACCATTGTCTGCTTTAACATGTGTCTAAATGTAATGTATCACAAGTACTTGCAAAGTGTTAGACATAATAGCACTATGAGGCAACAATTTCATTCTCCACACACAGCAGAGTGGCCATCCTCCAGAATGACAAGCAAGCAGTAAGTAATGACCACTGGCACACAATCCCTAGGGAGATGTCAAACCCCACTGCCAACATAGGGTTTTCCACCCAGATGCATTTATAATTATCTCCATTCACTAAGCAAAGTTTTGTGTGCCTAAGTAGCTATTAGTCGAGGAATATGCCATGGCTGCATGGCCATCCTGTGACCTAGAGGGACTGTGTTATAAAGGAAGGAAAGCACTACCAATCTGTCTAATTTTAACTGTGCGCAACCCTGTCACAAAGCGATGAAGACCCAAAAAAAGGAAAAATCAAAAATTTATCACAAATATGCAAAACAAAATCACATTGTTCACCCAAAGCACTAAACACAAATTTGTACAGTTAGACTCGGACAAGCCCTAACACTGTTCCAATACTTCCACCCATTCCATAAGTATTTTTCTAATATATTTTAATACAGGTTAACTCAAGGACCAAAATGTCACTATACCTTTAAGATGTACTTTTTACCCCCATGTCCCCCTAGAGTGTCTGCCCTAGCACACATTATCACTGTGAATTCAGTATGTATGTGTTCATTCCCAGAGCATGTCTGTGCTCAGCACCATACTGTGGTTGGATATGAGCCTTAAGATTGGTCAGATATGAGACGGTGTAACATGATCTAATACACTGTAGGTAATGTATTCATGTTAGTATGAGTCTTCCTATTGTTCACTTATGGCAAATGAGTAAGTGTATGTGTATTCTTGATCTGGAGAAACATACATCATTCTATTTTCGTGTTTGGACCATTTTGGCTTAACAATACCTATCTTTGTTTATATAAACAACAGGAGATCAGGCTATGGCTAATGACTTGGCCTCTGTTAAAATCTAGTCAGGCAAGTGTTCTGTTTCAAACACAATGGAATGAATAGGCAAAATTATATAATGCTTGAACCATTTATATAGATTGTGTATATTTAGCCCTGCTATTAACATTGCTAATTATTAACACATTACAGGCTAGGCAAGTTATTTTTGAATATTGTGCTTGGAAATACATCACTAGGCTAACTAGATAATGTTTTGTCGTATAGTTACAAGCACAACAGGGTGTTTTTCTGTGCCTGATGTAATCATCTTAATTATGAAATGTCTTTTATTCCTAGGTCTTAATATCCTGAGACACAGCAGACAGTCCACACACCCTTACAGCCTGAGGCTCGTCTCAGAAATATCTGGCTGCTGTAGGAGGTAATGGTTTCGCCCAGCTGACGGAGGATGGAGATTGGAAGAAGGATTGCGATGACCCTTGTTCCTATTCCTTTGGCTAAAGTTACCCCAGGTCTGGTGATTCAGTGTGCTTGCAAAAAGCATGGTGACAGTGAAGGCAGAACAGTGGCCTGCTGGCAGGTACTGGGGCTACGCACTACCAGGAAAGGGTAAGCCTTTACTTGGATTTTCAAAGATTCCCATAATAGGACCAGCATTGTATTGTAGGTACGACTCTCGTGTCCATTGTGCATACCTGGAATTGATATTCCTGAACCATATGTTGTTTTTGTGCATGCTGTTGGTGTTACATTAATTAAAGATAACATTGGTAAAGTAGGATATCTGCCTTGGTGGAAGTATTTTCACACATACCGAGGAACACTGTAGGCTGTTCAGCCTTTGGTAGACACCGTTCCCTCACACAAACCATGAGACACTGCAACTGCTGCAAATTATGTCTCTGTTTAGAAGCTAAGTTACAGTATGACAGTTTAACCACAATTCACTAAATGTCTCTGGCTTTCACAACACTCAATTTCCAATTAAAGCACACTACATGGCAAAATTTTTAGGCCTAAGTGCCTAATGGATTATTTTTGAAAGTACTAAATTATGGACCTAAAGGTCGAAACTAAACATGTACATGCAACACAGAGGACAATGAAACCTTAGTTTGCACTACATTTAAGTAGCACACACATCTCTGGACCACGCAATAAGGGACAGACAGCTCTAAATGTTTTGAGATTGGTCAGAAATGCGGAAATTAAGCAGCCATCATGCTCACTTTTAAATGTTGTAGTGTACTCTGATGTTACACACTCTTCCCTGTGGATCAAACTATTTGAGTGTCCTAAACTATGGCTCGTAGTTTACTAGGTACCTTGGAGTTTGGGGGTATTGTCTTGTTGTGGGTGAATGCTTGAGTAAGTGTATTATTTCACTCCACCAAAACTTTGCCCAAATAAGACATAGGATTAGAGTTTGCAAACACTTTGCAGGCCCATTTTGAACTGAAATGTAGTTTAAGACACTTGGAAATGAGTTCTTTAAGTGATGTAGACTCAGTGTACTAATGTTACAATGTCAAGCACCAATATGTATGAATTTGTCCAGAAAGAATAATATGTCTATAATAACTAACAACCAAACAGTTATAAATTCCAGTGTAATTTAATTGTCATTACACAATGGATTTACCATTTTTTAAAATTGACAAATAATAAAATAAAAAATATACATTATTTTCCCCCCGTTGTTTTCCCGTTGTATTGGCACGTGCCTGGCTTCGAGTAAGCCGTGATATGGAGAGCTCAGAGCAAGCATCAGAGCTCTCTTGGTCAGCAGGTTGTGACTGACGATGGGCCAGGGGTATAGGCAGGGGGATAGTCAGGGGGATCGGCAGAAGGATGAGCAGGGGGATGGGCAGGAGGATGAGCAGGGGGGTGGACAGGCTCAGCAGACACAGAAGGGGCAGGTTCAGCAGACAAAAAAAAGGGGCAGAGGCAGCAGACATAGAAGGGGCAGGGGCAGCAGACACATAAAGGGCAGGGGCAGCAGACACAGAAGGGGCAGGGGGCGGAGAAGTTTACATTGTAGAAAGATTATAAGAGAGCTGGTGGTCTGGGGGGGAGAGGGTATTGTGTGTGGTATGTGTGGACATGAGTGGAGAAGTGACAGTTACTGGAGGGCGTTGGGAGTGGGCTTGCAAGATGTTTTCGAAGAGGGTGCCAATATTTGAAAGTGTATTATTTAAAGTGGACAGGTGGGTGCCAAAATTGGTAAGTGTATTATTTAAAGTGGTGAGGTGATTGTCGAATTTGTTCTCCATACGGGTGATGGTGGATGAAATTTGTGCATGCATATCTACGGATTCAGTGGCGGACTCAAAATGGTGACCGATGTGCGATAGTGTCTGCTGCCTCAAGAGTCACGCATGCTCACTCTGAGGGCCCTCCACATCACGGCCAGGCACCCCAACTTCAGGGCTGGCACCAGCCACCTCCTCTGCCTCAGCCTCACGTTCTGTATATATAGAGAAAAAGAAAATAACATCAAAAATTACCTTCTAAACTAAGCAACTTAAAAGAATAAACATTGGCCAAATATTATTTCTGGCAAAGTGTGATGCATCCATTTTGACGAGGATGACTACAGGGAATTTAGACACAAACTTGACTTGGTATTCCCAAATAGCAACCATGTCTATTAAGTAAATGTGGTTTTGACATTGCGAACGAGCCATATTTAGGTTTTGAATTAGATTGGAAAAACAGATTAACACATTTTCTAATCAGTGTGGACATTTCATTCCCTATTATTTGGTGTACAAACAGAGTATGACTGGAAAGGTTGCATTAGGGCACGTACGGATAGAGGTGCCACATGTTCCTAAACACAACATAAACATTAACAGACAGAAATATTAAATATTCCTAATGTACCTAGGGGAGATAGTGGCCGTGTTAGGGGTGGGTCACAGCCTGTATCATTCGGCCCACCCCAAGAAGAGACTCCTCAGAAAGAGCCACTCTTGCACGCTCCTCTAGGGCTGTTAGCTGTAGATCTTGTGGAGGCCCCCCAACAGTTTGTTGAGCATGCCTCCTTGCATCAGCGATTTTTTTTTTTTAAGGCGTTGTTTATAGTCTGCCCATCTGTAGAAATTGGAAATAAAAATATGCCTTTAAATGGTTTGATAGTCAAAACCATGCCACATAGTCTATTTACTATTTACACACAAATCCACACTACAACTACACTGTAAAATGTGTGTGGTTTTTCAAGGGTGGATAATGGACCAAACCTGACCTTTAAATTTGTATAAGTACACTTTGAGGCAACCATGGGCATTTTGTAGTTTCAAAAAGGGTTTGACAGACAAATGACTTACACAGACACAATATGTGTCAAGCTTTGAGTCGTCAGACTTGTACTATGTTTTGAGGCATCAAAATTAAAGTGTAGTTTAGAACAAGCAGTTTCATTGTACTGTTTCTGGACTTCATGGGTCAGACACCGAAAGGGGGCTATGGCGCAAACTTGTACGGTTATCTCTTCCCATATCCTCGATTTTTCACCAGCTGACAGCCGTCTGTTGGTTGCATGTAATTTGTCCACCACTTGCTCAACAAGCACCTGTAACTCCCTGTCGGTGAAATTAACGTGCTGCCTGTTTCGTTCAACTGGACATGTTGACGAGCTGGTCCCAGCATCAGACATTGTGATCTATAATAGATATTGAGTGTGAACATTGACAAATCCAACACTCATGTTAAACTTTGCAATTTTGAAAACCCCACCCCCTTAATTGAGTTTATTGCATGCTTAAACTAAACTATTAATTCCTCAGACTCCTACACAGTTTGCAAGTACATGCACCTTAATATATAAATGTTTGTGCTTTCTAAATATACAATTGTAACTTATAAAACAGGTAAAAAGGGGGTTATGGAAAGTCACAGAATCATCATTTGCAAAATACTTGTTACGATTTTGATGACTTAGTCAGTATTTGCACAGGCTTACCTAGGGCGCGGAGTCTAACGGCCTTCCGGTCTTCACCAAGAACCACCGCAAGGTAGTGGGGTCTTTGCTGCCGAAGAACCGCAGGTCGCGGCCCCCAGGTTAGCCTACTGATGTAAGGGAGAAGGTTCTAAGTGATGGATAGTCAGACAGGCAATATTACAAGTGATGTAAGTACAGGCACTAACCGTGAATTCCAGGGATTGAAGGTCTGGAGCAGTAAGCGGTAGATGCACAGAGATGAGTCCAGGAACTCAGTCGGTTCGGTACACAGGAGATATCAGGTATACGGTGCCAGAGGGGAATCCAGAGAGTAGTTGATAACACAGCCGGGTCGGTACACAGGAGATATCAGGTATACGGTGCCAGAGGGAAATCCAGAGAGTAGTTGATAACACAGCCGGGTCGGTACACAGGAAAGACAGTCCAATACGAGGTGCCAGGAATAAGCCAAAGAATAGTCAGGTCACAGCCAGGTTGGTACACAGGGGTAGGAGGAATAAAGGATTACACAGGGAGCAGGTTCACAGGAGTCAGGAACACAGGAACTGTTAGCCAGGAACAGGAAACACATTGCTCTGACACAGGCAGCGTATCAGAGCAGAGAAGATATAGTATTTGAATTCCCCGCCCAGGAGTCACATGACTAGCTGCAGGAAGAACCCGGAAGTGCGGGGACGCCATCAGGAGAAGCGCTGCACAGAGCGGACACAGCTGCTAGAACCACGCTGACAGCGCAGCGGAACGGGGATCAGGTAAGTTCATAACAACAGAGCGGACACAGCTGCTAGAACCACGCTGACAGCGCAGCGGAACGGGGATCAGGTAAGTTCATAACAGTACCACCCCCTTCAGGGGTGGCCTCCGGACAACCTATAAGGCTTTTGAGGGAACTTGGTATGGAATTTCCTCAACAAACTCGGAGCATGAAGATCTCGTGCAGGAATCCAAGAATGCTCTTCAGGACCGTAGCCTTTCCAGTCAACCAGGAACTGCAAGGAACCTCTGGAAATCCGAGAATCTAGAATCTCCTTCACCTCAAATTCCTGATCTAGCGCAGAAATAGCAGCAGGAGGTTTTTTGAAGAGAAAAATTTGTTAATAAACAGTGGTTTGAGAAGGGAAATGTGGAACACATTGGGAATACTCAAGGTAGGAGGTAACTTTAATCTAAAGGCCACCGGATTAATGACCTCTATGATCTTGAAAGGACCAATAAATCGGGGAGCGAATTTCCTAGAGGGGACCAACAAGTGAAGATTCTTCGTAGACAACCATACTTTGTCACCAGGAGTAAGTAGTGGAGATGGTCTTCTTCTTTTGTCAAATGCTCTTTTACTGATGGCAGAGGTGTGAAGCAATTTGCGTTTAATAAGATCCCACCTAGCCGAGAAGTCCGATAGAAGGGAATTGTCACTCCCCAGACTGTGAGTGCCATTTCTCCTGTGTTCAGGAACCGTGGTCATCCGCCATCCTGAAGGTCTGCGCATGTGCAGCCCTTATGAAACCTTCAGTACCTGTTGCTTTTAATTGATTGGATGATCAGGCAACCCTCCCTATTTAAACCACCTGTGATCATTACCTAGTTGCCTGATCTTTGAGTCTCATTCCCCATGAGCCTCTGAAGGTGTTCCTGTGTTTCCTCGTGTATTCAGCTCCAGCTGATTCCTGTCTACTTCGATTGTGGTTTCCAGACCACTTCAACTCACCTGTGTTCATCGTGTCTGTACTCAGCTGATTCCTATCTGCTTCTGCTGCCGGATTCCAGTCCGCCTCAACTCTCCTGTGTTCAGCGTGTCTGCTCTCCGCTGCCTCCGTTACTACTGCCGGGTTCCAGACCGTCTCAACTCTCCTGTGTTCATCTTGTCAGCTCTCCACTGATTCCTATCTGCTACTGCTGCCAGATTCCAGACCGTCTCTACTCTCCTGTGTTTAGCGTGTCCCCCCTCCGCTGCCTTCACTACTACTGCCGGATTCCAGACCGCTTCTACTCTCCTGTGTTCAGCGTGCCTTCCCTCCGCTGCCTTCGCTACTACTGCCGGATACCAAACAGCCTCAACTCTCCCGTGTTCATCATGTTTCCAGTTTTACTTACTACTGCTTCCTGAGTATTGCTCCGTTGATTACCGGTTACCTTCCGTGCGCTGCACCAACCTGATTACCGCTTCCATCCTCCAGTGGTCTCTCCTCCTGCCGGCGTTCAGCCGTTCAGGTATCCCTGCACGTCTCCTTGACAGCCTGCTCTCCTGAACCGCGGTATGCATACTTTCCATTGACTTTGCTATTGTATTGCATATCCGTCTGGACTGTGTTGTGTTCATCTCCGGAGTCTTCCATCTACTGAAGCTATTGTTACTATTGACTTTGTTTCCTATTACCTGGATCTCTATAGTGACTTTGTATACTTCAAGCAGCGCTTGTCAGTTATTATAGTGTTGTGGTTATCATCGTGGGATCAAGTTCCGTGTGCCCCGTGTATCCTCTGCATTCCATTCATCTCCTCGTGCCCCTCCTCACATATATATAGCAGTGGTACAACTTGCTGAACGCAGACCACTGACTCCTGTTTCCCATTGGCACCAGTTTCAAGTATCCTCTCACATAAGCAGTGGTACAACTTGCTGTACGCAGACCACTGACTTCCCCGTTACCTACTTGCACCTGGAATCCATTCCTTCACTATAGACAGTGATACAACTTGCTATACGCAGACCACTGACTTTCACTACCTCCTCTCTACTCCTGGACATTCCTCCTCACTATAGCAGTGGTACAACTTGCTGTACGCAGACCACTGACTCTCCTCACGTTTACTTGTCCATCTGGTTCCTCGTGTTTATACATCTAAGTCATTACCAGTTGCTGCTAGTCATAGACTTTCCTTGAGCATTCTCTCACCATCTGCTGATTCTCCTGTTCCGTTGTCACCCTGCTACCAGAGGACCATAGTACCAGCTATATTACTCTGGTAAGAACGTCATCTGGTGATATCCTGGGCAAAGACTCCTAGTGCCCGTGACAGAATGGTTCTCATTCCAATGACGTAAGTGAGTTCATACGGAGCTGACAGTATATAAGAACTGTCAGCTCATTCTGTCCGCTTGCCTTGAATAAGCAACACAGCGAAACGCGCGTCGGCGTTACCGCTGGAGACACATAATCCTTTTACTTGAAGAAATTTAATCTTGCAATTTATACCCCGATATACCCAAAGATAGAGGGGATTAGGAGGCAGTTAGCAAGTCACACCCCATAATTTCTGCGCATTTAGGAGCGAGATTTGCTGAGAATATTTAGAATAGATCTATAAGACCCACTGACAGCTGGAGTGTGTGTTGATCATATTACTATTTATACTCATCGGAAGGGTGTGTATATCCAGATCTGCTATCATACAGACTGGAGACTACTATATACTATAAATAGATTATATCATATATATATATATATATATATATATATATATATATATATATATATATATATACATATATGTATATATGTAAATAAATGAAGCAGTCAATTACATTTCTTGCAACTGTAGGTCATATATCTAATTGACCCCTCCATTTAACTGCAGGTTAAATTAAACTATTTCTTCATACCATATAGTCCATGAATTAGGAGTATATAGGTACAGGATTATAGTGCATCCAGCTCATTTTATTAAGATCACTTTTTTATGAGCACATTTTTATTCCATATTTCGCTTTTTTAAATAAATATGTCAATAAAGGTTATATTTTAATAAAGGATGGTTCTAATACATGTTCAGTAAAATGACAAGTCATAGAGGATTTGTGCACCTAAATAAAGAAACTTCTGTTCTTCCTCCTTCCTACCTATGATATTGTTATGTTTCTAGGTAGCACCAGGCCCGGCGCTCCCATTAGGCAAGGTTAGGCACTTGCCTAGGGCGCCGGGCTCTGGAGGGCGCCACAGAATTCTAAAATACTTTAAAACTGTGCGGCGACCGCTGACCATACCTGTCACGGCCGCCGCACAGCATTCAGATGCACGGGGAGGGGGGGACGCCTCTCTGCTCCGTCTCCTCCCCTCCACTTACTAGTGTCAGTGAGTGGAGGGGAGGAGACGGAGCAGAGAGGTGGAGGTGGTGAGACAAGGTAAGGAGAGGAGGGAGGAGGGCGGCGATTTTTGCGGGGGGGGGGAGCGGTGGTCGCCGCTTTTTTAAAAATGCCTAGGGCGCCGTGGACCCTAGCACTGGCCCTGGGTAGCACCCCAGTCAAATAGATACATATGATATATATAATTTGGTAGCATATACTACTCATAAACATCTTTTTTATTAGACTGGGTTATAATCCTATAGTTGGTGCGGTAGAACAACCCCCTGTTACTCATATTTATTATTAACAGACATTATTACATATTTGCAGCACAATACATAGAAAGTAAGACAGTGGTCTTTGACATAAACTTCCTTGGATGAGGAGCAAACAATCAGGGCCAAGTGAAGAAACACATAGGCAGCGTTTTAGCATTGGATAAATACTTCAACGTGTGATAAGACAAGAAATGAAGAGCTCTAAAATGCATGTCATCTTTGGCTCTTGAAAGGAAAAGAAAAAATTACTACAACAATATTAGCTCACATCTAACTTTACTGCATGTACTTAGTTTATGCCTTTGTGCACATGAAGGTGGCCACTGTAACCTAACATGCAAAGGGTCTTGTAAAGCTCAACACAGTACTCTCCGGAATAGTGGCTTGTGGGTTTCAGCTATATCTTGGTTTAGGAGTGTGGTTTGTGGTGGTTTTGTTTAGAAAGTACCCAAAAAACCATTAGCTATTAAGAATGTGGATTGGATAACGTTGCCTAGGCAGACACACATTCCAAAGGATTTTAACAGCAATGTATGCAGCACCCACACTTTAAAATAATATTACATGTTATTTATCAGAACACTATAGATACTTACATTCTTCAACTGGCTACTACACCATGGCCATCTCCTGCAACTCAAAAGGCAAGTGCTGTGGCCCCTTCGCCCTGCCAGCACCTACATGGTGTGGCATGTGGGTGAAACAGCCTGTGGTTACAAATGTAACACATTACTTGTTGTACAAATGTTGCATGTTCTTCAGTCTAATGGCAACAAATTATATTATATAATGTAGAGTTCTTCGTGAACACTGTCATCCTAGATTTTTACTAACAATGTCAGGCAATAAAATTTGAAAGGTAATTACCATTGCCTTATAAAACCATTATAAAATTTAATCAATGATATTCTTCAAATAGCATATGGGCAGGGCCGGATTAAGGGAATGGAGGCCCCTGGGCTAAGGGGGCCTCCATTCCCCCATGAGGGCCCACCCCCCTCCCCCCCGTGATCCGAGCCACCCCCAAGGCACTTACCTCCTTCTCCTGGCATTGCGGTCCTTCCCCAGCACACTGTACGCTCTTTACTGAGGAGATCTCATGAGAGTGAGACTCACAAGATCTCCTCAGTAAGGAGACTACAGCGCGCCGGGGAAGGACCGCAGTGAAAGTGCTCAGCAGCATTGATCGGGCTGGGGGCGCCCCCGCCCCCGACCGATCAATAATGCTGTTGAGCACTTTCAAGGGCCCCCTGGATGCCCGAGGCCCCTGGGCTGTAGCCCAGTTAGCCCTATGGTTAATCCGGCCCTGCATATGGGTCATGTTAGGCAACCAGGATGCGAATCTGGAGAGACGGGTCACATATAGCCTGGACATTTATCAAGTGGAAATGCTTCCTGTTCAAATACAGAGAAGCATCCCCACTCAACAGGACCAAGGCCACATACGTCAAATCTACTGCCCCTATGACGTGCGGAAAGCCAGCTATGGTGACAAACTGCTGCTTAATCTGCACAAGGGACTCCTCATCGAGTGGCAGATGTATAAACTGGGAGCGCCGCGACAGGAATGCCCGGAGCACAACCTTCAGCACACGACTGAAGGTGGCCTTGGACATAACTGCTGCGACCCCCACTGTGGTCTGGAAGGAACCAGACGCACAGAAGTTCAGTACCGCCAACAGCTTGGTCAAAGGCGGTACTGCTGTCGGGATGTGGTGCATTAGCTCAAGGTCACTCTGCACAATGCACAGCCTCCTCGAGAACCAGATTATCATCCAACTCCCGGATCGCCTATATGTGTGACCAAAGCTTGAGTTTACAAACAAACAAAAACATTAGCTGAGGCCTTTACAGCTTTGCATTTTCACTGTAGACTCCAAACATGAAACTTATACTTACACCAAAATTGCGATTCATCTTCAATCTTTGTTTTTGCAAGTACAGTGAGTAATTATTGAAATAAAAATAAACGCAAAACTTGGTCAATACTCAAGCCATAGTGAAAGAGCAAAGACACCACATCAGAGACCACCTCACCCTAAAGAGACAGAAAGAGAAACACAACAGACATAAGAGTGGGTGGCACTGGATACTTAGCACACACAAAAACACAAAAGGCACCTTGGGCAAGGCCAACATATTTTAAGAAACTTTGTATCAGATATTCTGTCAGGGAGGAAGGCGCCGCTTCCTTAAGTGACCACCTTAATAGCGAGAATGTCTAGGTTGCACTTTAACATGATGTGATTTGCAGGTGCCGGGATGTTCATTTGGCGGAATTCTTTTAAGAGTGATTTCAAGCAGTCATCCTCACCTCCAGGTAGGACACAGGAAAATCTCACTTCTCCTAACGGTCAAATTGATGTCGGATTTACTAGAGTCGTTAATTGGTACCCAACCCACTGTTTCAACTTGCACGTTGGTGTAGTGGTTAGATAGACAATCCCCTTTTCATCAGTGGGTTCATTAGTTTGGTTACGGCTACATTTTGGGGAATATGGCTAAATGGCAAGTTGAAAATTGTGTGCAGCTACAGCACAGAAAAGCAGCTGTTCAAAATAACTTGATTACCAAGATATAGGAAATATCCACAGATGTAAGCTCAAAAAACCTAAGTGCCCCCCCCAAAAAAAGACAAAAAAATTAAAGTCCTATTATTATTATTATTATTATTATTATTATTATTATTATACATGACTGAATTTCAAAATCCAAAATTTTAAACTGTGCATGTACCAAGGATTTAGATTTATAATAGTATAATTCTTGACATTAATAAAAATAAAAAAAAAATAAAAAAGCTTGTTATGAGAGAAATTGATGATCAGCTTTTCCTTCCAGTCTATTTCATGCACATATTGTTTCCACTTTTATGTGTGGCGCAGTGGTTAGACAATCCACCTTTCAACAGTGGAAACCTGATTTCGAATGCTCTTATCTGGAGTTTATATATCCTCCCCATGTTTGTGTGGATTTCCTATGTGTCCCTTATGTAAGCATACGCTTGGTTTAAGTCCGTACACATTAACTGAACAATTTTCTTAAAGTATGCTGTTATATTAATAATGGTGTATTGTTAGCTGTTTTTTTAACAAATATCAGCAACAAACTGTTAACACTGTTAACACATCAGCCACTTTACAATGCGATTTATTACAATGGTGATTGTAATTGAAAAGAGGTTGCTTTTAAAAAAATTAACACAATGTTTTATGTTTGATATAAATGTAAAATATTTTTTTTTTACAAAAAAAATATATTTTTCTGGTGAAGTGTATTAAGATGTATGTTGTGCATATTTAATTGTGAGCGTTTTAAACGAACAATGCTTTTAGAACAGTTTATTGTTGTTACTCAGCGCTGCTGATGTAGCTGCTTTGGATTTAAACATGACCCTGAGCTTCCTTAAGTTTAAGCAAGGAGTTAAGATAAAACTCACTCACAGGTTTTTTTCTTAACTATCCGATGGATCCGGAGGTAACACCTTGTCACATGTTGCTCATTTGGCTTCCACAGACAAAGACTGAGACACTCACAGGTGTCTCATTAACAGACTTCAAACCTCCAAGTTCTGATCTGCACAGGTGCAAACTGATTACCTGTCTACTTCTAATTAAGATTCCTATTGGTTCCTGCGTTGGCTCCAGACTTGAAAAGGCACTTCCCTCCTTTCCTCTGGGCCTGTTGATCATGTTACCAGTCTGATTAGGTTCCTACCTACTCTGTGAGCTCTCATCTGGATCGTCAGTGCCTTGCTGTGTTGCTGTTAAAGACCATACAGATCAAACTGCAACTATCTCTGCTGTGTACTACTCCACAGACTATTCAGCTCATGCTGCAACTATCTCTGCTGTATGACACTCCACAGGTCGTATCATCAAGCTGCTTGTGTTGCTGTTAAAGACCATACAGATCAAACTGCAACTGTCTATGCTGTGTACTATTCCACAGACTATTCAGCTCATGCTGCAACTATCTCTGCTGTATGACACTCCCCAGGTCGTATCATCAAGCTGCTTGTTGTTCTTTTCTCTGGCTGAACTGTTAATGTATTATTGAAAGCATTAAGGCATTATTTGGTCCCTGATTGCTGCCGCATCTATTGTGCATATACTGCTACCTGGACAGTTAATCTCTCCTCTGATGTGGGCTGTTCAACTGTGATACCATATACCTGCTGCCTTATTCTTTCCACCTTATTGCTGGACTGTGCATTCAAAACCATATCTAACTATATGCTGATTGTTCATATTGCATATGATATTGCCGGTGGCTCCGCCCACCTTGTACTACGCTCCTAGTGTGTATATATATACATATATCAAGACTTTCCTGTATATTCATCCAGTCATCATTAAACCTCTGATTGTACTTTTATCCTGCATCTGGCATCTATTTGAACCTCAGGCTATCATTACCACTTACCAGTGTATTACCATATTCTCACTCCCGAGGATCTGTTCCCACAACATCTATGAACAGATCCAGAGTCCAAAATACCAAACCGTGACAGTATCAATAGGCCACAATGGACTCCCCTGGGGAACCGTCGGCTAAACAGACTCTGCGGCTGTTACTCCATAGGATAGAACAACAGGATGAAATTCAACACCAACTCCTTCAATGTTTCCAGACATTGGCCTCTAGAGTGGATTCTATTCAATCTGCTATATCCTCACTTCTTCCGCTCGCTCCTCCATCGGAACCACCTGCACCAGAGCTACCCAGTAATTCTCATTCTACTCTCTGGATTCCGTCTCCTGCTAAGTTTGATGGCGACCCTAAAGCCTGTAGAGGTTTCCTCAATCAGTGTTCGATTCAATTCGAATTACAACCTCAGAACTTTCCTACTCAAAGAATAAGAGTTGCTGTCTTTTCGGGATGTGCTCGACAAGGCCAGATCTGAACAGCTTCCTCCTCACCGAACATGGGATTGTCCTATCAATCTGTTGCCTGATCAAATCCCTCCACGAGGTCGTGTGTATCCTTTATCCTTGCCAGAGACTCAAGCCATGTCTGAATATGTCCAAGAAAATCTTCTTCGTGGATTCATTAGACCTTCATCTTCTCCTGCTGGGGCCGGTTTCTTTTTTGTTAAAAAGAAGGATGGGTCCCTTCGCCCATGTATTGACTACAGAGGTCTTAATGCCATCACCATTAAGAACCGGTACCCCATTCCTCTCGTCACCGAACTATTCGACCGTATAAAGGGGGCGAAGATTTTCACAAAACTAGATCTCAGGGGAGCTTATAACCTCATCCGAATTAAAGCCGGCGATAAATGGAAAACAGCGTTCAACACTCGCAACGGCCACTACGAATACCTAGTGATGCATTTCGGTTTGTGCAATGCCCCTGCGGTGTTTCAAGGTTTTGTGAATGAAATCTTCAGAGACCTCCTCTATGATTGTCGTTGTATATTTGGATGACATTTTGATCTTCTCCCAGGACATTCATTCTCACCGCCTTCAAGTGGCAGAAGTTCTTTCACGTCTTCGTAAGAATCAACTTTTTTGCAAGCTAGAGAAATGCTTATTTGAAAAGTCCCAAATGTCATTCCTTGGCTACATTGTCTCAGGCTCAAGATTAGAGATGGACCCAGAGAAGGTTCGAGCTATACTCGAGTGGCCTCTTCCCTTAGGATTGAAGCCTGTGCAACGCTTCTTAGGGTTCTCTAATTATTATAGACGTTTTATCAAGGGATACTCAACTATAGTGGCACCCATTGTGTCTCTCACCCGGAAGGGTGCCAATCCCAAATCCTGGCCGCCAGAGGCCTTAAAGGCTTTCGAATTTCTAAAAGAAGCATTCTTCTCGGCACCTATACTTCAACAACCTAACATGTCTTTGCCATTCTTCCTCGAGATTGATGCTTCAAGTGTGGGAGTAGGGGCTGTGTTATCTCAGAAGTCTCATCTTAACCAGTTCCATCCCTGTGCATTCTTCTCCAGAAGATTTTTACCTGCAGAGAAGAATTACGCCATCGGCGATAAAGAATTACTGGCCATAAAAATAGCATTGGAGGAATGGCGTTATCTTCTAGAGGGAGCCAAATTCTCGGTTACCATCTTTACGGATCATAAAAACCTATCATATCTGCAATCCGCTCAATGCTTAAATCCTAGACAAGCTAGATGGTCTCTCTTTTTCTCTCGCTTCAATATTCGAATTACATTCAAACCTGGTGAGAAGAATAAACGTGCAGATGCTCTTTCCCGAGCCTTTTCCTGTGATTCCAAGACCGAAGAGGTCTTGGAATCAAGCTGCTTGTTGTTCTTTTCTCTGGCTGAACTGTTAATGTATTATTGAAAGCATTAAGGCATTATTTGGTTCCTGATTGCTGCCGCATCTATTGTGCATATACTGGTACCTGGACAGTTAATTTCTTCTCTGATGTGGGCTGTTCAACTGTGATACCATATACCTGCTGCCTTATTCTTTCCACATTATTGCTGGACTGTGCATTCAAAACCATATCTAATTATATGCTGATTGTTCATATTGCATATGATATTGCCGGTGGCTCCGCCCACCTTGTACTACGCTCCTAGTGTGTATGTATATATATATATATATATATATATATATACATATATCAAGACTTTCCTGTATATTCATCCAGTCATCATTAAACCTCTGATTGTACTTTTATCCTGCATCTGGCATCTATTTGAACCTCAGGCTATCATTACCACTTACCAGTGTATTACTATATTCTCACTCCCCGAGGATCTGTTCCCACAACATCTATGAACAGATCCAGAGTCCAAAATACCAAACCGTGACACACCTGCAAATAATGCCTACTCTTGTTAACTACTTTTGGATCTCTGCCCATTCCCCTCCCATTCCCAACCCTATTTTCTTAAGTGGTCAGAAAACTTCTTAAGTGCAGTTATGATGGATTTTCATCTTAACTTAAGAAATTCTTAGCATACGCATCAGAATTTCCTTCGTATCTCCCTTTTCTGGGCATGCGCAGAGAAGATTTTCGTAACATCCACAAAAAACGGCAGATCCGATCGCTAATGAATCAGGCCCAAGATTATTAGCAAAATACTAAAATGGAGTAAATTAAATACCTATTTGAGAACAAACTGTTAAAAATAGCAGTTACACCTGCTATGCCACGTCACTGCAGATATATAATGTTTGATATTTGAGCTATTATATTAGATATCTCTGTATTCCTATAATGAGAGTTATGATAAATACATCAAAATTAGATGTGAACTGGGCAATAGAGGATAGTAAAGTCTAATTCCTATCCTTTATATCATTTATTTTTTAGCATTTTATATTTTACACAAATAAATCAATTCAATTTATTTCTGCAGTGTATGCTTATGTGTGGTTTAGGTGCACATTGCACTTGTGGTTTTTCTGGTAATTGTTTTGTTGGGGGATCGCAGATTGGTGATCCTAACCACAACCGCGCCGAATAATATATATATTTTGCTTATTTAGCTTTTCTTCCCACCTGTTCGGTGTTGAACCCATGTCCCCAGCACTTTGAAGCAGTAATTTGCATCCACTTTGAATCCCATGAACTCATACTTTACAGCAAAATCATTAAATATATGCAGCTCTTCTCTGAGTCATTTGGTTAATAACTGGATTGAATTAGCTTTAATTATATCATCAAAATATGGGACTACGTCTGAAATATCATCCATTAGTTTTTGGAATAGACCAGGTGCAATGCAGACACTGAATTGCAAATGGTGGCCCTGAACACACCTCTGTAATTATTGTTTGTGCTTTAGCAGCAAAGTTTTCAACAGGCAGTTGTTAATATGCTTGTGCTAGGTATAACTTTGCAAAAACTTTTACCTTTGTTAGAGTAGGATTTGATTAACAGTGAGAATTTGATATGGTGCACTTATAATTTATTAATTGTGCATTTATTTGCAGTTGGCACAGATTCCGTCTTCCCCATTCCGTTTCATACCAGGTACAATAGGTGTAGTGTATGTTTTATACAATGTCTCTATTAAGGTACCTTGCTCCACCACTCAATTAAGCTCCACATCTATCTTTGGTCTTAAAACAATTTGAACACTTTGTCTTCATACAATTGAAGGCATATTGACATCAAACTGAAATGATGCAAGAGGCCTTGTAAATTTGCCAAGACTTCACTCAAAAACATGTCTACAGTCTTAATTAACTAATATGCAATTCACAAATCCTGAAGCATAAGTCATAGTGGTTACATTACTTTCAAGAGTGGAATTTGGTAAATGAACTGTATGTGCTGCATGTGATTATGATACTATCTACTGTATATAGAGAGGCAGATTAAAGGGAGCACAGGGGGCACATCATGCCCCTCTCTCTCATGGGGCTCTCTGGACCAAGGGTGGACAGCATGGTGGCACCTGTCTGGGGACAGGTGTTGCCAGGGCTGTTAAGGCAGCAGTAAATCCTGCTTTAACAGCCACGGTGGCATCTGGTCCTGGACATGACTATCTCCCTTAAGCAGAGACTTCTTGCTCCCTTAAGTGTTGCAGCTTTATTACGTCAGGCCTGCAACACTTAAAGGAGCCAGAAGCTTCTCTGCCTACAGTACGGGAACAGATGTTGTACAGAAGATAACAAAGAAGAAAGAAACCTGAAGGCAAATATATCATGAAGGAGGCACTATTATTAATTACGATAATCGAGGGGACATTATTATTAATTACTATCATCAAGGGGGCGCTATTATTAATTCAGATAATCAAGGGTGCACTATTATTAATTGAAATATTCAAGGAGACACTACTATTAAGTAAGATCAATGGTCAAAGTTGAAATTTAGAAGTGGTGTTATGGAATTTTAGAAGTGGTGATATGTAAAATGTAAATGAATGAAAGTGAATGGTATTAATGGTTATACAATGAAAGGACTAGTAGAATTGGCAGTATGGAATACCACTTTGACCACAGAGCAAGCTCATCAAGGGGGGACTATTATTAATTATAATCATCAAGGAGGCACTACTGTTTAAATCACCAAGGGTGCACTATTACTAATTTAGATCATCACGAACACACACACACACACACACACACACACACACACACACACACACACAAAGCAGGCTTAAGAAATCTATGATACTTCATCAAACTTTTAAACTACTTGCAATGTGACCTCATGCTAAAACTCTAGCCAAGAAGAGTAATAGTATAGTTGTACAGCTAGCAATATAATTAACTTAATGGAGGTGGCCTTTTGTTGAATGGCTCAGGTGTTCAGTGCCTTTCGCTTCATTAAGGGATACGGTATGAAGATGGTGAATTTTTCACTTACACTACAATAAGTCTTACATATTAAGACTGACACATTGGCATGTTGGATTTTCACATGCACTATCACCCTGGGATTACTATATGTTGTATGTTTTTCTGGAACTCTGCCAGTTCTGTAAAACACAGTACTAGCTCAAGGCATAGCCAGACTGAGTAACCACAGGGAGGCAGCAGCAAGACCACCCCTGCAATTGGTTGCACAATGCCTATTGCCGCATAGAGTGCACAGCCACTAAGTTTAAATAAAGGAGCATCTTGCTGCACACAGTGCACAAGTGTGCCACTGAACCCCATCTCTACTCTTTCTCAAGAGAGTGCACAACATCAGAGCACCTCTCTCCTACTCTGCTACCTCCATTGTCCAGCTGTCCCACCGTTCTGCCCTTCTATTTCTGTCTTTATCACACCCTGTCTGTTTCCCCCTTTGTGTTTGCCTATCGGTCTCCATTTTTGTGTACACCTCTCTCTCCCTCTTCATGTGTGCTCCCTTTGTGCCTGTGTATCTCTATCTCCTGTTGTGTGTGTCTTTTCCTTTCTTTCCCCAACTTTGTGTGTATGTCTCTAATTTTGTATGTCATTATATTTGCTCATCTCTAAGGCAATACAGACTCTGGTTCTCTATATCAAACCTTATAGCTGCTAATGCAACTGAGGCTGAGACTCATAACATCACTATACAGTACATAGCTGTGACACTGTTGATTGCTTCCAGCCATTGAAGGGTTAAATCACGTTGTTTGAACTCCATCTTAGATATTCTCCCTTAACAATACATCCACAGCAACTGCCATCTAGTGGTATCTTAGTAGACTACAGTGTCATTTATGTCTTGGTTTTCATATTGAACTACCATTCTCTGGACAAGCTTCCTTTTCTCATCTGACACCCGGCAGGGTCTGATGTCTACATAGTACTACCAGACTCTCCCTCGCCTGTCCGCTGCTAAATGACTGCTTGACAGCCAAACCTCGCGACCTCACCTCCAATATGAATAAACCAGCTGGCAGAGGGCGCAGGGGTACGGCTGGGGAAATTACGCAGCACTTTTCCCATCAAGACAAAGCATCCTTATCCTCTCCTCCTGACTCTCCCCCCGAGGTACAGACTGACTAAGCCCCTCCACTTACCACGGCTCCCTCCACTAAAGCCGACTTCTCTGAACTGTGAAACTTAATTGTGGACCGCACCAATTCTTTCTCAGCAGATCTCCAAAGAGCCATAGTGGACTGGAAATCAGAATTGATTACACTAACCAAAAGAACATTGGCTCTTGAAACCAAGGTGGACTCCACTCTAAAATTTCAAGGCGAGGCGGCACAGGACCTTGACTACCTCCTGAAGGAGCATGATTTTCTAAAAGATAAGTTAGAGGACCTGGAAAATAGAGAACGCCGCAACAATCTTCATTTACGAAACATTCCTGAGTCAGTGGAGCCGAAAGATCTTGAACAGTATGTCAGCAAATTTCTCTCATCACTGGACCCTACCTTATCTGCTCACCCAATACAGATATAGCGGGTACATAGAGCACTGAGGCCCTGCCTGAAAGACTCTGATCCTCCTTGTGATGTTATTCTGCCACTACTGTCCTTCAAAACCAAAGACACAATCTGTTCCGCGGTCAGAAAATCCCCTGCATTTGCTCTACGAAGGATGCCGTATTCGAGTATACCAGGACCTTGCCCCATCAACGATTGCCAAACGCCGGGACCTCCGGGAAGTGTCCCGTGCTCTGAGAGAAAATGGGTATAAATACCAATGGGGTTTCCCTTTTCGCCTCTTGGTGGAGATTGAGGGCCGGCAAATGTCTATTCATACTTTACCTGAGGTCAAGGACTAGATTCATCAGCTCAATCTCTCACGCCCTGGAAGAGACACTGGTGAATGACCCTAAAGCTCACCACTACCACATCCTCCATGATTCCCATTTATGCACCCTTAAGGTTATTCTTATTCTCTTAATTTCTATGGGATTTTTCCCACTACGCACCCCAGTGTGTAGACGTAGTTGGTTGTCTAGCAAATATGTTTTTACTTTTTTTCTTGGACAGGCAGGGGGTCTACCCCTACCACTAGGCCACGCACCCACATACTTTGGGGTACTTACAAACTCTTTCATTCAGTATAACACGTGTTTAATTGCACACCCACGCCTTGTGCCTTGATACAGTTTATTATATAGGTGGGCACCACCTAGTTAACATATACACAGAAAAATTACATACGCAAGGCGCTTCCTTCCCGCACTCTGAATGTTGTATAAAACGATCATAAAAGGATCAATAATCTTGGGAAAAATCTACAATAAAAAGACTTATCATGGTGTAATATATCTTGACAATATCTAATTCACCATTAATAAAAAGTCTCTAAAATTCCCGTGCTCATGTATGTCGTTGAGATGTAAATCATCCGTGTTCTCATGCATATTCAGCACCCATTTGGATGTATGTTTACTAGATTTCAGTTGAAATGTCGCCTATATTGGCTATAAAGGTGTCTCTCCAAACTCAGCGCCTGCCTCTTCTGTTGTATATTCCACACTCAGAAAAAGAGAGAGAAGCAATCTTGCGCATTAACCTTTTAATACCAATCACATAAAACATGTAAAAAGGGGACTCGTACCGGGAAGCAGCTGTAGTATTACAGGTAAGTCTCTATAACAGAAATCCACTCTCCTGCCCCATCAGTCTCACGCTCTCCATGGTCTGCAATCCCTGCTTAATTGTTATAGCAGGAAGTGAGGAGGATAGAGGAGGCATTTTTGCAAACATTACCTACAGTTTGGGGTGTCATATTCCTTTCTCCAGAAACTATTTTCTGGCTGCAGAAAGTCTTATCTAGCAGCACTATCTATTGAATATTTTGCACTACAAGTGCTTTGGGGTGTCCCATATTCCCCAGTGTGAAACCACAATTTTTCTGGTGTTGAAAGTAGAGATGCTCACTGACCCCCGTGTTTTGGTTTTGGTTTTAGTCACATGTGAAGAGAGTGCAGACACGGTTAGCTTGAGTCAAGTGATTGCCTTAATAATACATTTTGACAAGGAGCTACAGAAATTTAACGTGTGAAATAAAACAAAGTAAATGTGCTAACTATATATTAATTGTAGATTAAATACTTCATTTGCTTCGCAAGGATCCAAGAGTTATCAACATCTTGTTTGGACGTCTTCTACTTCAGTTTCTCTGACAAATGCTTGTAAAAAAAATTGCTTTCCCCAGACACCCAGTGGTGATGCAGATGAGTCCGCACAACATTTTGATAGTTGCTCTGCTGTAAAAGAATTGGCCAACAATCGCGACAGCTCTGCCCTAAAATCAACTAGTAATTCCATTTTAAAGGCCATTATCGGCAATTACATCATACTACACAGACTTCTATGAGGGTGAGATGAATTAGTATTGTTTGAGGAAGATTATCACTAAACCCTGCCACCTCTCCTGTTTCTGAGTGAGCTATGGTACAATAAAATGTAACTGCAGATTTAGACCAAGACTGTCAGCCCTATTATTTCTATTTCAGCAATTACAATTAGCAATGGAGCAATGGAGCTCTTCTCTTTGGGTGTTACCTATATAACGCAGTAGAATTTGCCTGCACATTCTACAGACAAGCCTGCTTGTCTTTCTCTTTGTCAATGACTCTTCGCAATTGAGCACTCGACTTTGGGTGTATGTTACACCCAAACCTTATTAGTGCAAATTAGGAAAAATACAGTTTAATCCCTGCTAGGCCCTCCACCATCCTTTGCATGTTAATAGTAGGATTGGTTGGAGTTATGGTCAAGGTCACACATTTTTTTGTCAAATCCTTCAAACCAGCCCAGATGTCAAACTGTTGTGGTCTGCCACCTGCGTCATCCCTGCTTGTGTTTGGAAAGTGCAAATTGGTACCAGAACCTCACGTGCCAGAACTGCTGCCACTGGTGCCACACTGCTGCCTCTGGTGCAGGACTTACACAATCAACCGCATCCTCATCAGCGCCCTCGTCGGCTACCCAAATCTCCCCCTCCCCATCATCCTCTTCTAATTCCAAACTGTCATCCTCACTTGGTGTATCACCGGCTACACTCGGGCTGTTCAGGCACACATCGTCAGAAATGCTGAAAGGGCCCTTCTTTATGGGTACACTATCAAAATGGTCACAATTACACATACCACTCATGGGTGAACTCTCCTCAGGGATTGGTGTCATTTCTGATTCTGAGCATACATTTTCCTCTAATGCCTTACTCTTTTCTTTTAGCTCGGCTTTCACACGTAACAGTAGTTGTGCACCACTTTTGGACTCCAAATTACTTGGTCTTGCTTGATCACGAGTGACTGTACAAGAAGAAGCCTCAGTAACCTTTTTTGATCTGGCACTAATAGAGAAAGGCGAAGGCCTCATTCTTTCTTTGCCACTGCGTGAGTAGAATGGCATGTTGGTAATTTTTTTTTTATCGGCAGTTAACTTTTCCTCAGTTACACTTCTTTTTCGCTTCAACACGGTAAATTATTTTTTGGTGTGTGTTTTTTTCCTTGATTTAAAAAGACTATGTACTTTTACATAGGCTTTACCAGATGACGTACTGGGAACACTACCATCAGGACTGGTGCCAGCACCTGCTTGCTGATTCTGCTCATATGTGGACTGCATTGTATCCATTTTAATGAGCCCAAACCACTTGTAGTGCAAAATATTGTATTAGATAGATACTGCTGACAAATATGACTTTTTGTGACAGCCAGAAAAATTTGTGTAAAACACTGGGGAATTGTCACGGGCACTAGGAGTTTTACCCAGAATTCACCAGGTGTAGCTACAGTTACCAGAAGTGCGGACCTCTGGGTAGTGTGGTGAATCAGTGGAACCATACAGTAGAATAGAGGAAAGGAATGTCAATAGTATAAATGCTGAGTCTTGGCACCGTGGAACTGTGATGGTACAGCAGTTTAGTAAACAGGATAAAATGAGAAAAGAGTCCAAGTGCCTTAGCACGCAAGTAGCATATAGCAGGCCAGTACTTGATAACTCGATAACATTAGGCAAAGACCAATCAACAATATAGTAAAAAAGTCAGCGACTTGCAGCTACAATACAGAGGCACTTGTAGACTTTAGTCCAGCTAATAGGTACCATACAAAGTAGTAGCTATATCACAAGAAAACATGAATAGTCTACAGCTGGTAAGTTTCACCACGGCTATGTAGAGAAGACTTGTCCAGTGCAGGTGTGTAACAGAATAGCGTGAGTGGTCTGCAATTGGCAAGTTGTACCACTGATGTGAAGGTAAGATTTGTCCAGGCGCAGGCATGGAACGGAGTAACGTGAGTGGTCTGCAATAGGCAAGTTTTACCACTGATGTGTAGAGAAGACTTGTCCAGGTGCAGGCGTGAAACGGAGTAACGTGAGTGGTCTGCAATAGGCAAGTTGTACCACTGATGTGAAGGGAAGACTTGTCCAGGTGCAGGTGTGGAACAGAGTAACGTGAGTGGTCTGCAATAGGCAAGTTGACCACTGATGTGAAGGGAAGACTTGTCCGGGTGCAGGCAGGGCCGGACTAAGGGAATGGAGGCCCCTGGGCTAAGGGGGCCTGGATTCCCCTGTGACGGCCCCCCCCCCCGTGATCCGAGCTGCCAGCACCCCCCCTCCCCCCCCGGCACTTACCTCACTCTCCGGCGCGCTGTACGCTTTTTAATGAGTAGATCTCATGAGCGTGAGACTCACAAGATCTCCTCAGTAAGGAGACTACAGCGCGCTGGGGAAGGACCGCAGTGAAAGTGCTCAGCAGCATTGATCGCGCCGGGGGCGCCCCCGTCCCCGACCGATCAATACTGCTGCTGAGCACTTTCAAGGGCCCCCTGGATGCCATAGACCACTGGGCTGTAGCCCAGTTAGCCCTATGGTTAATCCGGCCCTGGCAGCGGGTAAGTTCTACTACCGATGTGGACAGGAGACTTGTCCAGAAGCAGGCAGGTAACGGAGGTAGCGAGAGTAGTCTGCAGCGGGTAAGTTCTACTACCGATGTGGAGAGAAGACTTGTCCAGAAGCAGGCAGGTAACGGAGGTAGCGAGAGTAGTCTGCAGCGGGTAAGTTCTATTACCGATGTGGAGAGAAGACTTGTCCAGAAGTAGGCAGGTAACGGAGGTAGCGAGAGTAGTCTGCAGCGGGTAAGTTCAACTACCGATGTGGAGAGGAGACTTGTCCAGAAGTAGGCAGGTAACGGAGGTAGCGAGAGTAGTCTGCAGCGGGTAAGTTCAACTACCGATGAGGAGACTTGTCCAGGAGCAGGCAGGTAACAGATAACACGAGCAGAAATAGGAAACACCTCAGAGTCTCAAGGAATGAGAACCAAGAACAGGCATAGGTAATAGGGCAACAGGTGCCTTAAGTACTGAGAGGTGATTAATTAACCAATGAGACTAGAGGCGAGGTATTAACAGTTCAGGGTTTCTGCACATGCGCAATCTTAGTCAAGATGGCGGACGGCCGCGGCTCAGGAGAGGCGCCGGCAGGAGCGAGAAAGACCCATGTCCCAACCTAGAGGCACTAACAGTCCGGTGAGTGACAGGTACACTATCAGAATGCTCACGATTACACATACCACTGGTGGATGTACTCTCCACAGGGATTGGTGTCATTTCTGATTCTGAGCATACATTTTCCTCTAATGCCTTATTAGTGCAAATTAGGAAAAATACAGTTTAATCCCTGCTAGGCCCTCCACCATCCTTTGCATGTTAATAGTAGGATTGGTTGGAGTTATGGTCAAGGTCACACATTTTTTTGTCAAATCCTTCAAACCAGCCCAGATGTCAAACTCCACTCGCTACCTGCCTGCTTCTGGACAAGTCTTCTCTCCACATTGGTAGTAGAACTTACCCGCTGCAGACTACTCTCGCTACCTCCGTTACCTGCCTGCTTCTAGACAAGTCTTCTCTCCACATCGGTAGTAGAACTTACCCGCTGCAGACTACTCTCGCTATGTCACGGGCACTAGGAGTCTTTGCCCAGGAAATCACCAGATGGTAACTTACCAGAGTAATATAGGTGGTAATAGATACTCTGGTAGCAGGCTGACAATGGAACCGGAGGAACAGCAGATGGTGAGAGAATGCTCAGGAAAAGTCTATGACTAGCAGCATTGGTAATGAGTATAATGAGTATAACTGTACACGAGGAACTAGATGGACAAGGAATCGTGAGGGTAGTCAGTGGTCTGCGAGTAGCAAGTTGTACCACTGCTATAGTGAGGAGGAATGTCCAGAGGTAACGAGGAGGCAGTGAAAGTCAGCGGTCTGCGTATAGCAAGTTGTACCGCTGTCTAGGTGAAGGAATGGAATCCAGGTGAGTTGAGATGAGCTAGAACTCTGTAGAAGCAATGGAGGCAGCGGATAGGAATCAGCTGGCTGCAGACACGATGAACACCGGGGAGTAGAGGTGAGCAGGAACTCTGTAGACACCACGGAGGTAGCGGATAGGAATCAGCTGTTGCAGACACGATGAACACGGGAGAGTTGACGTGAGTAGGAACTCTGTAGAAACAACGGAGGCAGCAGATAGGAATCAGATGTAGTAGACACGATGAACACGGGAGAGTTGAAGTGAGTAGGAACTCTGTAGACACCACGGAGGCAGCGGATAGGAATCAGCTGCTGCAGACACGATGAACACGGGAGAGTTGACGTGAGTAGGAACTCTGTAGAAACAACGGAGGCAGCGGATAGGAATCAGCTGTAGTAGACACGATGAACACGGGAGAGTTGAAGTGAGTAGGAACTCTGTAGACACCACGGAGGCAGCGGATAGGAATCAGCTGCTGTAGACACGATGAACACAGGAGAGTTGAAGTGAGTAGGAACTCTGTAGCAACAACGGAGGCAGCGGATAGGAATCAGCTGTTGTAGACACGAGGAACACAGGAGAGTTGAAGTGGTCTGGAAACCACAATGAAATAACAGGAATCAGCAGGAGCTGAATACACGAGGAAACACAGGAACACCTTCAGAGGCTCATGGGAATGAGACTCCACAGGAATCAGCAGGAGCTGAATACACGAGGAAACACAGGAACACCTTCAGAGGCTCAAGGGAATGAGACTCCAAGAACAGGCAACGAGGTATTGACCTCAGGTGCTTTAAATAGGGAGTGTTGCCTGATCAGCCAATTAATGAAAAGCAACAGATACTGAAGGCTTGAAAGGGCTGCACATGCGCAGACCCTCAGGATGGCGGACGGCCATGGTTCCTAAACATACGAGGAGTAGCACTCACAGTCCAGTGAGTGACACGCTACCTCCGTTACCCACCTGCTTCTGGACAAGTCTTCTCTCCACATCGGTAGTAGAACTTACCCGCTGCAGACTACTCTCGCTACCTCTGTTACCTGCCTGGTCCTGGACAAGTCTCCTCTATACATCAGTGGTACAACTTGCCTATTGCAGACCACTCACGTTACTCCGTCCCACGCCTGCACCTGTACAAGTCTTCCCTTCACATCAGTGGTACAACTTGCCTATTGCAGACCACTTACGTTACTCCGTTCCACGCCTGCACCTGGACAAGTCTTCTCTACACATCAGTGGTAAAACTTGCCTATTGCAGACCACTCACGTTACTCCGTTCCATGCCTGCGCCTGGACAAGTCTTCCCTTCACATCAGTGGTACAACTTGCCAATTGCAGACCACTCACGCTATTCTGTTACACACCTGCGCTGGACAAGTCTTCTCTACATATCCGTGGTGAAACTTACCAGCTGTAGACCTATCATGTTTCCTTGTGATATAGCTACTACTCTGTTTGATACATATTAGCTGGACTAAAGTCTACAAGTGCCTCTGTATTGTAGCTGCAAGTCGCTGACTCTTCTACTATATTGTTGATTGGTCTTTGCCTAATGTTATCCAGTTATCAAGTTCTGGCCTGCTATATGCTACTTGCGTGCTAAGGCATTTATCCTCATTTATCCTGTTTACTAAACTGCTGCACCATCACAGTTCCACGGTGCCAAGACTCAGCATTCATATTATTGACATTCCTTTCCTCTATTCTACTGTATGGTTCCACTGATTCACCACACTACCCAGAGGTCCGCACTTCTGGTAAGTGTAGCTACACCTGGTGAATTCTGGGTAAAACTCCTAGTGCCCGTGACAGTAGCCATAAAGAAGGGCCCTTTCAGCATTTCTGCTGATGTGTGCCTGAGCAGCCCGAGTGTAGCCGGTGATACACCAATTGAGGATGCCATTTTGGAATTAGAAGAGAATGAGGAGGAGATTTGTGTAGGCGACGAGGGCGCTAATGAGGATGTTTATGAGGATGAGGTTGTTTGTGTAAGTCCTGCACCAGTGGCAGCAGTTCTGGCATGTGAAAAGAAAAAGGCCATTGTCATGTCTGGGCATAAAACAAAAAAATCAACTTCTTATGTGTGGAATTGTTTCTACCCAAATCCTGACAACAGTTGTATAGCCATTTGTAGTGTATGTCAAGCTGCAATCAGTCGAGGCAGGGACCTTAACCATTTTGGAACCTCATCCATGTTACGCCATTTGATCAGAGTTCATGGCAAGGTTTTGGGAAAAGCTGAAAGTTCTGGCAAAAAAATTACAAGCACTCCATCATCAGCTAGGACCCTTCTGTCACCTACATCCCGACGGCTACAATATACACCCACAACACCACCCTCATCAACATCCTCAGTAGCGCTCGGAGTTAGCCCTGCATCCCATTTAGTAAGGCTGGATGATTCCTGCACTATAATTGATTCCTATGAAGAATGTTTAAACGTTAGTCCCACTGCTGCTGCTGTTGCTGCTGCTGGGGGTAAATCTTCCTCCCATAAGAAGGCCAAGAAAAAGTGCAGTCCTACATTACAACAATTAACTGTGAAGCAATCATTTGCTAGGGGAAGCAAATATGACAGCAGTTACAAAGTCGCCAAGCTAATCACAGATGCCATGGCTACTATGTTAGTGTGAGATCTGCGTCCAATATCCACAATAAACGCAGCTGGTTTTTCACAGTTAATTGATGTTTTGTGTCCGCGTTACAAAATTCCATCGTGACACCATTTTTCCCGTAAAGCTATTCCACAACTATACCAAAAAGTCTTCACAAGCAGGAACAGCAGCAGCATGTACACCACTACGTAACATTTCACACAGGCAGGCTACTCTTTGTATCACCGGCTTCACTAACAGGCATAGAGCTGATAATTTGTTATGAAAACTAAGAGATGTGATTAATACATGGCTTATACCACTTGGACTCTCCCCAGGATATGTAATTTCTGATAACGCCAACAATATAGTGCGAGTATTACAGCTGGGTGCATTTCATCACATTCCCTGTTTTGCTCACACCATCAACTTGGTGGTGCAGACCTTCCTAAGAAATAACCGTGAGGTGCAGAAGATGCTTTCGGTGGCCCGTAAAATTTCAGGCCATTTCAGGTATTATGCCACAGCATGTAGGAGATTGCAGCAGCTCCAAGAACAGTTTAACTTGCCGTGCCACCAACTTAAGCAAGAGGTGTTAACTACGTGGAATTCCACCCTGTACATGCTTCAGAGGATGGAAGAACAACGCAAAGCCATCCAAGCGTATTGCACAAGCCATGACATTGGGAAAGGAGGGGGGGTGTATTTCACTCTTGCACAGTGGGGAATCCTTTTTGTGCTGTGCAAGATACTGACACCATTTAAAGTTGTGACATGTGAAGTGAGTGCAGATTCTGCTAGCTTGAGCCAAGTCATTCCTTTAATTAGACTATTGGAAAAGCAGCTTGAGAAACTGAAGGAGGAGATGAAAGCAAGCAATTCCGCCAAGTATGTTGGCCTTGTAGATCAAGTACTTAATTCGCTTCACAATGATCCTCGAGTAATTAAAATCTTGAACTCGGATCACTGCATTTTGGCCACTGTGCTTGATCTAAGGTTTAAGACCTACATTGAGTCTTTGCTTCAATATGAACTACATCTTCCATGAGGAAGGCCTTTACCATCAAAGACATCCAACCACTGACAGTTCTCTAATGGCGCATTCAAGCGGAGATGAATTGATAGTCTGTGATGATGATGTACACACTGATGAGGGTGAGGATGATGCTGAAGATGATGACGATAACATCTTTTTAAAACTTTCTATATAAGTGTAGGGTGTAATCTACCCCCAAAGAGGAAAGGGACTTGGGGCATTTCTATATCACGTAGTCTTGAAAGGATGCTGTTTTGTCAATTTCACGATAAGGGTAGGGTGTCATACACAGACAGCAACCAAACTGCCTTTGTCCATTTCTATTTATATTGTGCAGTCTATACCGGCTGAATCTTTTCTATTTAACTACAAGTGGAGGGGGGGTCTGATACAGACTGACACCAAACTGCCTTTGTCCATTTCTATTTTTATTGTACAGTCTATGCAGGCTTTCTTCTTTTCTATTTAACTACAAGTGGAGGGGGGCGGGGGGGCTGATGCAGACAGAAACCAAACTGCCTTTGTCCATTTCTTTTTATATTTACTATAAGTGTAGGGTGTAATATACACCCAAAGGCGATGGCTGCATTGCCAATAGGCTAAGATGGAGAGGAAGACAATCAGGTTTGTGTGCAGAATTAAGGACGGCCTACCAGGGGTTAAACTGTTTTTTTTCCCTAATTTACTAGCTTTAGAATTACCTTACTTATCCAAGACACAGGTGGAGCACTAAATTAGATTAATTTGATTTTGATTTTTAAACAAAATTGCAAAACAAAACCAAACAAAACCAAAACCAAAACACGCAGGGGCGGTTTTGCCAAAAGCAAAAGCAAAACCAAAACTCGAAGGTAATCCAGATCCAAAACCAAAGCCAAAACCAAAACATAGGGGTCAGTGACCATCTCTAGTCCGTGTGAGGTTTGAGCCTACACCTCTCCCCCCCCCACACTCTTTTTTTTCTTCTTTTTCCCTCTTTTTCTCCTCTTCCCCTCCCTTGCCCATCCCCCGCCTTGCCTTTCCTCCCCTTCCTATAGAACTCCCTTCCACCTTTTTATTTATCCCCTTTATATCTTCACCCTTTCGGGGAATCCCCCCTCTTACATTCACCATGCCTCTCACATTTCTCTCACTTAATGCCAAGGGCCTTAACACTCCCCAAAAATGCTCCATGCTTTTTAATACTATTCACAAGCTTAAAGGCTACGTTATTCTTTTACATTTCAAGGCTGGTAGCCATCCCTCCCTGTCTACTCATAGATACTCCTCGGGGTACTACTCCTCTCGATCCACCAAAACAAATGGGGTGGCAATCCTGCTGGGTAACTCTGTCCCCTTTGTTCTGTCAGAAGTCAAGGACGATACTGAGGGCCGTTTTCTCATCCTCACGGGGAAGATCTTGACATAACTCTTGCTAACATCTGCGCGCCTAACACTGGTCACAAATCTTTCTTCTTTCACTTTTTCTCCACATTACACAATACCCATACGGGATTGCTTGTCCTGAGGGGAGACTTCAACACTGTTATGTCGCCCTCCCTGGACAAGTCCACCACTAAACTCCCCCTATCCTCGTCCCCCCACACAAAAACTCTACAAAAACAGATTACCGAGGCTGGGCTCTTTGATATTTGGCGTGCGCTCCACCCTTCTTCTAGGGACCATATATTTTATTCCTTCCCTCACCATTCGTACTCACTGATTGAATTGTTTATGGGCTGTTTGAATATCTTCCAACATATTATGCAGGCCGACATCATCCCTAACACTTGGTCCGACCACTCTATTTTATCATTGACAGTTGACCTCCTCCATAATCCAAGAGGCAGGACCTCCTGGAGGTTAAATGAGACCTTTCTTAGGCTACCCCCTCTTCAAAGAGAGCATCTCTGTAGCTATCAAAACATACTTCGACCTCAACTTGAACTCGGATGTCACGGTCCCCACTATTTGGGAAACCCGTAAAGCAGTGATCCGGGAGATTATTATTCAATTTGCCTCACATAGGAAAAAGGAACGCTCTGAAACATTTCACAACTTATCCGCCCAACTGAAAGACCTAGAAGCACAGCACAAAAAATCCAAATCCCGTCCACTATTCCAGCGCATCCAAAAAATTAGAGGGGAGCTTCAAATGATTCAGGCGGCGCGCACTGAATGTCAGTTGCACTGGCTTAATCAGACTTTCTTTGAAAAGGGGAATAAAGCAGATACACTACTGGATGATAGACTCAGAGCAAAAAAGGGTCTCTCAGGCAATTACCTCCCTCAGAGACACCACCTGGAAATTTGTCCTACGACCCCAGGGTTATTAACACTATGTTTCGCTTTTATTACGAGAAACTGTACAAATTAAATAAGGGGCAACAAACCCCAGAAACAGACTCTAAGGCTATCCACACCTGCTTAGATAAATGTTCATTGCCCAAACTGTCCACACCACAGGCATCTTATTTAAACCGTGACATCACTGATTAAGAAGTCACTTTAGCTCTTAAATCACAGAAAAGTTGTAAAGCACCTGGCCCGAAAGATTTCATGATGTCATATTACAAGACCTTCTCAGACGAACTGGTGCCCCACTTGACCCATATGTACAATAACATATTACAAAGGGGGAATTTCCATGACGAATCCACTCGTTCTACTATAGTGGTCATCATAAACCAAATAAAGATCTGACCTGATGTTAAACTTTTTGCCAAAATCCTAGCAACCTGCTTAAACGCCTATATGATGACTCTTATTTTTCCCGACCAAGTAGGCTTCGTCCCCACCAGACAATCCCTAGACAATACGAGGCAGACTATAGACATTATCTCACATGTTAACACACCCAGAATGCCCTCTGTTGTATTGGCATTAGACACAGAGAAGGCCTTTGTCAGGCTCTCGTGGCCTTTCATGTTCAGTGCCCTCAGGCATTAGGGTCTTCGTGGTGCCTTCCTAACAGCTATCCACGCACTCCATCATCGCCCCTCCTCAACTGTATTAACTAATGGCTCTTCGTCTTTCGTCTTCACTTTGAGCAATGGCACGAGACAGGGGTGTCCACTTTCACCATTACTATATGCACTTTGCATTGAGCCCCTGGCTGCCGCCATCCGTCAGAACCCGGATATATGCAGGATCCAAATAGGCCCGCACCATTTCAAATTGTGGTTCTGCAGGATAAGCGTTATCAAGATGAACGTCCTACCCCGGATCTTATACCTGTTCCAAACACTGCCGATCCCAGTCCCGTAGCATTCCTAATCTGCAATTGATCTGTGGTAAATTTATCTGGCAAGGGAGGAAATCGCATCTTAAACGCTCTTGCATAGCCAAGTCTACTCAATCCTGAGGATACGGACTACCGCTCTTTAAACGTTATTATCAGGTGGTCAACTTTAGCCACATCAATTCCTGGCAATCCACCCTGGGAACAAAATTATGGGTTGACCTGGAAAACGCATTTACTACAGCCCATACACTAAAATTCCTTCCCTGGCTCCCCCGAAATCAGAGACCAGCCTCAGTCTACTCTTTCCCTACTATACAATTCACACTCGACATGTGGGACAGACTCCTAAAGCTTTGGAAGGTGGTACATGGTTCCCACGAAGCTACAAAAAATGTACCTGGGCACGTCGGAACTCTGCTGGAGGGCCTGTGGAGACATGGGGACATTCTTCCACATCTGGTGGCTATGCCTCAGGATCTCAGATTTATGGCTCCGGGTGTCTGCTCTCCTCACCCAGATTCTGGGTGTTGAGGTATCCCCAGACCCATTGACTATGCTGTTATGTTCACCTGTGAAATCTCTCACCAAATACAGTGACAAATTCATTCAACATTTATGCAGCACGCATGCAGATAGTGAAGGCGTGGAAGACCCCCTGAGCCCTGGGACTCCAGGAAGTGATTTCACGAGTCTGGTATGTGGCTTCCATGGAGTTCCTCACAAGCCTACTCCATGACAAGGTCTCCAATTTCCATAGAGGACCCCTGGTATGCCTGCCATCGCTCCCAAGCATCTGCTTGTCAGTAAAACACTTTGCTTATTCCTACCATGAGACTCCCCCTTCCCCTGCTCACTGATAACCCCGCGAAGTTGGTCCCCCACCGACCCCTCCTATTCCCCCTGGTGGGACCCACTTATCTTTTCGATCCTCCAGCGACCCCGATTGGCAGACACGGTACCAGCCAGAGTCATTCCCAACTTCTTCTCTTTTCCCTCCTCCCCCTCTATCCCCCCTCCCTCTTTCACTTTACCCTCATCCAGTACACCCCCCGCCTCTATAAACACAAAAAACCCAATAACATGTACCGTAACTCTGTATAATGGTCTCTCCATGATGCACCATTAGCCACAGAACAGGGGAAAATCAGGATGTTCATAATGTTTGTATTTTGAAGACCTGGATTACCCCGCCTCTGTTTAGACCTAAGGTTTTGTATCCCACCTTTCGGAGAACCACAACACATTTGTATTGCATATTGATTGCCTCATTCTCCCATTTTTGCCGGTATCCAAACTGTTGTACATGTTGTTGTTGAAAATAATGAGATTTAAAAAAAAAATGCTAGGTGCTATTCTCATGAGAAATAGAGATAAAATTCCCATAAAACTAATTGTTTAATTAATCCTCCTATCATAGATATATAAAATATTCCATACAACTAGAGCCTCAAAATAATATTAGTGATCGGAACATATCCCAAAGTGATCCAGAATTAGCATATTATTCATCTAAACCAAACCGTTGGAATGCCAGTATACTAGAGATGCTCACTGACCCCCGTGAAGTGGTTTTGGATCTGGATTAGCTTAGTGTTTTGGTTTTGGTTTTGGCAAAACCACCCTCATGTGTTTTGGGTTTGGTTTTGGTTTTGGATCTGTATTTTTTTAGACAAATTGCTAAAATATGCTAAAATCACATACATTTGCTCTTTTTTTGATCCTACATTATTATTAACCTCACTAACACTAATTTAAATTCATTTGCAGTCAAAATTGACCACCTCACAGGTCACAATATTATTTTCATACACTTTCAAACAAAGATAGCAGCAGTTCTTGGCAGTAATAAGAAAAACACTATTGTCATGCCTGGGCATAATACCAAAAATCCACCTCTTATGTGTGGAATTATTTTTACACAAATCCTGACAACAGTTGTCTAGCCATTTGTAGCGTTTTTAAAGCCACTCTCAGTAGAGGTAGGGACCTTAACCATCTAAGATCCTAATCCATGTTACGGCATTTGAAGCGAGTTCATGGAAAGGTGTTGGGAAAATCAGAAACTTATGTTAAAAAAATAAGAACAAGCAATCCAGCATCATCTACCTCCTTTCTCTCATCTAGATCCCAGCACCTGCAATCTACACCCCCAACACCTTCATCATCAATATCCTCACAAGTGATGGGAGTTAGTCCTGCATCCAATTTGCTAAGGCTAGATGACTCCTCCACTAACCATGATTCCTCTGAAGAATTATTGAGCATTAGTCCCGCTGCTGCTGCTGCTGGGGGTGGATCTTCAACCCAGAAGAATACTACTAGTAGTTTACAACAATTGACTGTTGAACAATCCTTTGCTAGAGGAAGAAAGTAAGAAAGCTGTCACCCAGTCGCAAAGCGGATCACAGACGCCATGGGGACTATGCTAGTATTAGATCTGCATCCAATGTCCACAATTAATGCAGCTGGTTTTAGACAGTTACTTAAGGTCTTCTGTCCCTATTACCAAATTCCATCCCAACGCCATTTTACTAGAAAAGCTATTCCTCACCTCTACCAGAAAGTTCGTAAAAATTTAATTATTGGGCTACAAAATGCCATTCAACCCATTGTACACTTAACCACAGATATAGGGACAAGCTGAACAGGGCAAACTAAAGATTATATGACTGTGACAGCCCACTGGGTTGGGGATTCGCCTTCACCAGCAGGAACAGCATCAGCATGCACCCAAGTACGTCACATTTTTCAGAAGTAGGCTACTCTGTGTATCAGCGGCTTCACTAAGAGGCATAAAGCTGACAATCTGTTACACTAAGTAAGGGATGTCATTGCAACATGGCTAATCCTGCTTGGACTCTCCTGAGGATATGTGATCTCTTTTTTTTTTTAAATTTCAATTTTATTGGGCTTTACACATATATATACAGGTTATACATGTACAACCAACAAGATGGCATGGTATGTTATTGACAGTGAGAAAATTACATCCTGGCACCAGTCCAAAATGTACTCAGAAATCTGTAAAAGAGATATGCCAACCCTTACACATACCTGCTAATAACCATATAACCAATAACATATAGACAAAGACAAAGGGAAATAAGGGAAGGGAAGGGGGAACCACATTAGGGGGGGGTCTAACAAAATATCTCATTTAAGCTTCAGTTTAGTTTAAAGCTCTGTTAACCCAGTAGGTTATGTATCTGCCAGGCACACGACGTGCCCAAATGGTCCATACAACCAAGCCAGCCCTCGGGTTGCAGAAAATGGGGGGGAACAATACCACTCAATCAGTCAAATTTGAAATCGGGGACTCTGGAGAGTCCAGAAGTTTTAACCATGGAACCTAAGTAGCATAATACATTTCAAACGAGTCTTTGGTTGACAGGTGCATCTCATCCATGATCCTATTGTGTTCCAATCTATTAGACCAGTCCCGAATACTCGGAGGCGTGGTTGATCTCCATTTCACTGGGATTACTGCCTTCGCTGCCAAGATAATACATTTTAAAAGAGATTTTTTAAAACTTGATAGAGGCATATCAACTTTATTTAACAGCCAGAACATCGGAGTGTTGGGTATGTTTTGACCTAGCAACTTCTGCGTGGTGCTCACCACCCGGGACCAGAACGTTTGCAATACGGGGCAGTCCCACCAGATGTGCAAAAGAGAACCAGAACCCTGGCTGCATCTCCAACAAGTATCGGGCACCCCGCGGAAGACCTTCGCCAGCTGCGCCGGGCATCTGTACCACCTGGTAATTACCTTCTAGTGGGTTTCAAGGATTGAAACATTAGGAGAGCTGCCTGAAATATTTTAGACCAGTCTGCCTCTTGTAACTCAACCCCTAAATCTCTCTCCCACTCTTTGGTAAATTTTGGAGGGGATACGAATAGATGTTCTACCAAAAGCTTATATATGGTTGAAAGGGAATGTGAGGGACATGGTGACCTGAAACACAGAGATTCAAACACTATTAAACTCCTAGAAGTGTGTTGTTTTGGGAGACCCTGTGACAGAAGGTGTTTAATCTGTAGGTATCTCCAGATCTCTTCATTAGGCAAATCCCATTTGGATTGGATCTATGTGAATGAGAGGACCCCCATAGCACCAACCAACTGGCTGACACGATGGATCCCTGCTTGAGACCACTGTTTGAAAGCTAGCAGGGTAATCCCCGGAGGGAACATAATGGGGTTAGTGGGGAAATTGGAGAGGATATACATGGAAGGTGTCACGGGCACTAGGAGTCTTTACCCAGGGATCACCAGGTGGTAGGCTTACCAGAGCAATGTAGGTGGTAATAGGGTACTCTGGTAGCAGGGTGATCACGGAACAGTAAATAGCAGATGATGAGATGCTCAGGAAAGTCTATGACTAGCAACACTGGTAATATGGAGGTAATAGTACACGAGGAACTGTATGGACAAGGACACGTGAAGGTAGTCAGTGGTCTGCGATAGCAAGTTGTACCACTGCTATAGTGAGGAGGAATGTCCAACAGAAACGAGGAGGTGATGAGAGTCAGCGGTCTGCGGATAGCAAGTTGTACCGCTGTCTGAGTGAAGGAATGGAATCCAAGTGGAGGTATCCGGGGAGTCAGTGGTCTGCGATAGCAAGTTGTACCACTGCTATGTGAGAGGATACTGGAACAGGTGAAACTGGAAACAGGGATCAGTGGTCTGCTACTAGCAAGTTGTACCACTGAATATATATGTGAGGAGGTGCACGGGGAGAGACTGCAACACAGGGTAAACACGGCACCTTAACACGATCCACAGTAATATGCACAATATAGATATATGAATGACTGAACAGCACTGCAAATATGGAAAGTCTCTTGAAGTAATCCGGAACAAGATAGTACAGTCAATGATGGCAACAGACTCAGCGGATAGCAGACTCCAGAGGAGAACCAACACAGTCCAGCAAGATATGCAATACACCAGCACAGTCAATGAGAAGTATGCATACCGTGGTTCAGAAGCAGGCAGTCAGACAGGAGTGCAGCGATACCTGAGCGGCAGGAGGCCGGCAGGATGAGAAGTCCCTGGATGGAGGAAGCAGAGGTCTAGTAGGTGCAGCGCACAGGTAAGTAAACCAACAGGGACACGAATCCACAGGAATCGGTAGAACGCGGAACTGGACTCTTGGAGGACCCAGGAGAATGGTGATGATCTAGCAGCAGGATAGCGGATGAGACACGAATCCAATGCGGACAGGCGGGTAGAGACCAGCGGAACACAGGAAGGCGTGGAGAGCGGATCAACAGTAGATGGACGACTAGCGCTGGCAGCAGCAGCAGGACTCTGCGGACACACGGAGGTAACCAGTAGCAACCAGCAGATGCAAATAGCGATGGAACACGGGTGAGCAGAGTAGACCAGGGGCTGTTGATCACGGAGGGTAGCGGATGGCAATAATAGCAGCAGTCTCGAGGAAACACGGGAGAGATGAGATGAAGACTGCAGTGCACAGAGGCAGCGGATAGGAATCAGCTAACAGTCACGATGATGAAACACAGACGAGTTGCAAGCTGGAGTCTGTAGTGCACGGAGGCAGCGGATAGGAATCAGCTAACAGTCACGATGTTGAAACACAGACGAGTTGTACGCTGGAGACTGTAGTGCACAGAGGCAGCGGATAGGAATCAGCTAACAGTCACGATGAGGAAACACAGACGAGTTGCAAGCTGGAGACTGTAGTGCACGGAGGCAGCGGATAGGAATCAGCTAACAGTCACGATGAGGAAACACAGACGAGTTGCAAGCTGGAGACTGTAGTGCACGGAGGCAGCGGATAGGAATCAGCTCACAGTCTTGATGATGAACAGGTGAGTAGATGTGGAGAGTGGCTGAAGTGCACGGAGGCAGCGGATAGGAATCAGCAAACAGTCACAATGATATGAGATAGAGTTGAAGTGGCTTAGCAGACTGTAGTGCACGGAGGCAGCGGATAGGAATCAGCTAACAGTCACGATGATACACTTGATGGTAGAAGTGGTATGGGAACCACAGTAGTAGAAGTGGTTTGGAAACCACAGAGGTAGAAGTGGTTTGGAAACCACAGGAATCAGCAGCGCTGAATACACGAGGAAACACAGGAACACCTTCAGAGACTCATGGGGAATGAGACTCCAAGATCAGGCAACGTGGTGTTGACCACAGGTGCTTAATATAGGGAGTGTTGCCTGATCTGCCAATTAAGTTAAAGGGACATACACTGAAGGGTAGAAAAGGGCTGCGCATGCGCAGACCCTCAGGATGGAGGACGGCCACGGTTCCTAAATGTCCGGGAAGAGGCACTCACGGTCCGGTGAGTGACAGTACCCCCCCTTTTAAAGGTGGGCACAGAACGCCTGGAACCGGGCTTGTCCGGATTTTTGGAATAAAACTTCTTCAAAAGGGCAGGAGCATTAAGATCTTCAGCTTTGATCCAAGAGCGCTCCTCAGGACCAAAGCCCTTCCAATGAACGAGGAAACGGAGGACTCCTCGCGAAATTTTTGCATCCAATACCTCAGTAATCTCGAAATCCTCCTCCTGGTGAACTTGAACTGGCTGCGGAGCTGAGGGAGGAGTTGAGAAACGGTTGATGATAAGAGGTTTGAGTAAAGACACATGAAAGGCATTGGAAATCCGAAGATTCTTAGGAAGAAGAAGTTTAACACATACTGGATTGATTATTTGAATGATCCTATATGGACCAATAAAACGAGGGGCGAATTTCATAGATGGGACCTTCAAACGAATATTTTTGGTAGATAACCAGACACGATCTCCAATTTTTAGTGGTGGAATAGCCCGCCTCTTCTTATCTGCAAAAGACTTATATTTGTTAGATGTCTTCTTTAAACAGGTTTTGACCTGAGACCAGATATTTTTGAAGGTCTGACAAACAGTCACCACAGCAGGAACTTGGGTGGGCGGGAGGGCAGGAAATTCCGGAAAAGACGGATGGTGACCGTAGACCACAAAAAATGGAGTTTTGGATGATGACTCATGGTACATGTTGTTATGGGCGAATTCAGCCCAGGGAAGCAATTCTACCCAGTTGTATTGATTGGCTGAAGAGAACATCCTTATAAAAGTCTCAAGATCTTGATTGACTCGTTCCGTTTGTCCGTTAGATTGCGGATGGTAAGAAGATGAGAGTGCTAATCGTATGCCCAAGGTTTTACAAAGGGCTCGCCAGAATCGGGAAACGAATTGTACTCCTCTATCAGACACAATCTCCGACGGACATCCATGGATACGGAAGATCTCTTTAATGAAATGTTCAGCCAGAATAGACGAGGAAGGCAAACCAGACAGAGAGACGAAATGAGCCATCTTCGAAAATCTGTCCACCACCACCCAAATAGTATTATGATTCTTACTAGGTGGTAAATCAGTGACGAAATCCATACTAATATGGGTCCATGGTTTGGACGGAATGGGTAGTGGTCGCAGCAACCCTGCTGGAGTTCTGCGGGAGGATTTGAACTGGGAACATAACTCACAGGAAGCAATGAACTCTTTGACGTCTCTCCTCATTGAAGGCCACCAGTAATTTCGAGAGAGAATCTCAAAGGTCTTGTGTTCACCGGCGTGTCCAGAAAAACGGGAGGTATGGAACCACGAAAGGATTTTCCTCCTTAGAGTAGGAGGCACAAGGGTCTTCCCAAATGGTAGCATTTTGGTGGAGGAGGCAGCCAGTGAGATACATTTGGGGTCTAGAATAGTATGGTTGGAAACCTCTTCTACATCAGAGGACGTCACAAAAGCTCTAAATAGAGCGTCAGCTTTTTTGTTCTTGGCAGCTGGTTTGAAGGTTATAATTAATTCAAAACGGGAAAAGAAAAGAGACCATCTTGCTTGACGAGGGTTCAAGCATTGGGCAGACTGGAGATATGACAAGTTCTTATGATCCGTGAAGATCGTCACCGGATGGCGAGCTCCTTCCAATAAGTATCTCCATTCCTCTAATGCAGCTTTGATAGCCAGTAACTCCTTGTCCCCGATAGTATAATTCCTCTCTGCGGGCAGAAGACCCCGAGAATAGAAGGCACAAGGATGGAATTTTTGCTGTTCCGAGCGTTGGGAGAGGATGGCTCCCAAGCCCACATTAGAGGCATCTACTTCTAGGAAGAAGGGAAGTGTCACATCAGGCTGTCGAAGAATTGGAGCCGAGGAGAAGGACTCTTTGAGAATTTGAAAGGCTTGGAGAGCCTCAGATGACCATTGCTTAGGATTAGCCCCTTTCCGAGTCAGGGCCACAATAGGGGATGCAATGGAAGAAAAGTCTTGAATGAAGCGTCTATAGTAATTGGCAAAACCTAAAAAACGCTGGATAGCACGAAGAGTAGTTGGCTGGGGCCAATGTAGTACAGCATTCACCTTGTCTGGATCCATCTTCAGGCCAACTCCGGAAACTATATACCCCAAGAATGGAATCTGGGGCAATTCGAATGAACATTTTTCTAATTTACAGAACAATGAGTTTTTCCGTAGCCTGGAGAGGACTTCTGCCACATGTTGGTGATGAGAAGGCAGGTCCTGTGAAAAGATCAATATGTCGTCCAGGTAGACGACGACACATACGTATAATAAGTCCCGAAAGATCTCATTGATGAAGCCTTGGAAAACAGCGGGGGCATTACACAGCCCGAAAGGCATTACCAGATATTCGTAATGCCCGTCTCTGGTGTTGAACGCTGTCTTCCATTCGTCACCGGAACGAATTCTAATTAAATTGTAGGCACCACGAAGATCCAATTTAGTAAAGATACGGGCTCCCTTGATGCGATCGAACAACTCAGTGATCAGCGGAATGGGATACCGATTCTTGATAGTAATGGCATTGAGTCCACGAAAATCTATGCAAGGGCGTAATGATCCATCCTTCTTTTTGACGAAGAAGAACCCAGCTCCAGCGGGAGAGGTGGAAGGTCGAATAAACCCACGCTGGAGGTTCTCCTGTATGTACTCAGATGTGGCTTGAGTTTCAGGTAACGAGAGTGGATAGACCCGGCCCCTGGGAGGAGTCTTGCCAGGTAGAAGGTCGATCGGACAATCCCAAGAACGATGAGGAGGAAGACGTTCAGACTGAGCTTTATCAAACACATCAGTAAATGAAGCATACTGAGGAGGGAGTCCCGGTGAGGAAGATGAGATGGAAGATTGCTGTACTTTGAGAGGAATAACTTGGGAAAGGCACCGATGGTAACATTCAGACCCCCAAGACGTAACTTGAGGAGTGCGCCAGTCAATCTGGGGAGAGTGACACTGAAACCATGGAAGGCCTAAGACAATCGGACTTGTCGTAACTGGAAGGATTAAAAACGATATTTCTTCATGGTGCAGGGCACCAATCTGAAGTGTTACTGGAGACGTACTCTGGGTGATGAGACCGTTGATGAGACGTGATCCATCTATAGCCGTCACAGTAATGGGTGTTCTTAACGTAATTACTGGTAGAGACCATTGATGCACTAATGATTTGGAAATAAAATTTCCTGCTGCTCCGGAATCAATCAATGCCTGTGACTCAAAGGTTTTGGTAGCAAAGGAAATCGTAACATCAAAAGCGCAGACTTTAGATTTCATAGAAGATGGAGAGGACTCCAGGGACCCTAACTTCACCTCTCCAGAACTAGTTAGGGCCTGGCATTTCCCGATCTCTTAGGGCAAGAGCTGAGCATATGAGTGGAATCAGCACAATAGATACAGAGTCTATTCTTGACTCTTAGTTTCCTCTCCTCTGAAGATAATTTGGAACGTCCTATCTCCATGGGAATCACAGAGGGTGAAACTGGACGAAATTGAGGGTTTGAACGAAGAGGTGCTTTAGCAGAAGTTGTTTTTTCAGCCTCTCTTTCCCGAAATCTCATATCAACACGATGGCAAAGAGAGATCAGATCTTCAAGTGACGAAGGAAGCTCCTGGGTAGTCAGTGCATCTTTAATTTTATCGGAGAGCCCCTGCCAGAAGGCGGCAACTAGGGCTTCAGTGTTCCACTGAAGTTCAGAGGCTAAGATCCTAAATTGAATGACGTACTGGCCTACTGTATGAGATCCTTGTCGCAAACGGAGGATGCTGGAAGCAGCGGAGGTCACACGACCTGGTTCATCGAACACACTTCGGAATGTAGAAATGAATTTGGCACTATCTTGCAATATTGGGTCGTTTCTCTCCCACAGAGGGGAGGCCCAAGCCAGGGCTTGTCCAGAAAACAAAGAGATAAGATAGGCCACTCTGGAACGATGGGTAGAAAAATTTTGAGGTTGGAGCTCAAAATGGACTGAACATTGGTTAAGGAAACCCCTACAAGTTTTGGGGTCCCCATCGTACTTTGACGGAGTAGGCAGGTGAAGCGTGGAAGCTGTAGACACCTGGGATGGCACTGGGGAAACGGAGGAAAGCACAGGAGCCTCAGTAGTGGCTGTCACAGTCTGTCCAGATGTTCCTTGGGAGGTTAATGATTGATAACACTGAAGTAACAGCTGTTGGCGGGCATCCTGTTGCTCCACACGGCTGACCAGATGCTGCAGCATCTCTTTGGCGGTAGGTTCCGTATCTGGGTCTGTCATGGCCTGATCTTACTGTCACGGGCACTAGGAGTCTTTACCCAGGGATCACCAGGTGGTAGGCTTACCAGAGCAATGTAGGTGGTAATAGGGTACTCTGGTAGCAGGGTGATCACGGAACAGTAAATAGCAGATGATGAGATGCTCAGGAAAGTCTATGACTAGCAACACTGGTAATATGGAGGTAATAGTACACGAGGAACTGTATGGACAAGGACACGTGAAGGTAGTCAGTGGTCTGCGATAGCAAGTTGTACCACTGCTATAGTGAGGAGGAATGTCCAACAGAAATGAGGAGGTGATGAGAGTCAGCGGTCTGCGGATAGCAAGTTGTACCGCTGTCTGAGTGAAGGAATGGAATCCAAGTGGAGGTATCCGGGGAGTCAGTGGTCTGCGATAGCAAGTTGTACCACTGCTATGTGAGAGGATACTGGAACAGGTGAAACTGGAAACAGGGATCAGTGGTCTGCTACTATCAAGTTGTACCACTGAATATATATGTGAGGAGGTGCACGGGGAGAGACTGCAACACAGGGTAAACACGGCACCTTAACACGATCCACAGTAATATGCACAATATAGATATATGAATGACTGAACAGCACTGCAAATATGGAAAGTCTCTTGAAGTAATCCGGAACAAGATAGTACAGTCAATGATGGCAACAGACTCAGCGGATAGCAGACTCCAGAGGAGAACCAACACAGTCCAGCAAGATATGCAATACACCAGCACAGTTAATGAGAAGTATGCATACCGTGGTTCAGAAGCAGGCAGTCAGACAGGAGTGCAGCGATACCTGAGCGGCAGGAGGCCGGCAGGATGAGAAGTCCCTGGATGGAGGAAGCAGAGGTCTAGTAGGTGCAGCGCACAGGTAAGTAAACCAACAGGGACACGAATCCACAGGAATCGGTAGAACGCGGAACTGGACTCTTGGAGGACCCAGGAGAATGGTGATGATCTAGCAGCAGGATAGCGGATGAGACACGAATCCAATGCGGACAGGCGGGTAGAGACCAGCGGAACACAGGAAGGCGTGGAGAGCGGATCAACAGTAGATGGACGACTAGCGCTGGCAGCAGCAGCAGGACTCTGTGGACACACGGAGGTAACCAGTAGCAACCAGCAGATGCAAATAGCGAAGGAACACGGGTGAGCAGAGTAGACCAGGGGCTGTTGATCACGGAGGGTAGCGGATGGCAATAATAGCAGCAGTCTCGAGGAAACACGGGAGAGATGAGATGAAGACTGCAGTGCACAGAGGCAGCGGATAGGAATCAGCTAACAGTCACGATGATAAACACAGACGAGTTGCAAGCTGGAGTCTGTAGTGCACGGAGGCAGCGGATAGGAATCAGCTAACAGTCACGATGTTGAAACACAGACGAGTTGTACGCTGGAGACTGTAGTGCACAGAGGCAGCGGATAGGAATCAGCTAACAGTCAGGATGAGGAAACACAGACGAGTTGCAAGCTGGAGACTGTAGTGCACGGAGGCAGCGGATAGGAATCAGCTAACAGTCACGATGAGGAAACACAGACGAGTTGCAAGCTGGAGACTGTAGTGCACGGAGGCAGCGGATAGGAATCAGCTCACAGTCTTGATGATGAACAGGTGAGTAGATGTGGAGAGTGGCTGAAGTGCACGGAGGCAGCGGATAGGAATCAGCTAACAGTCATGATGGTAGAAGTGGTATGGGAACCACAGTAGTAGAAGTGGTTTGGAAACCACAGAGGTAGAAGTGGTTTGGAAACCACAGGAATCAGCAGCGCTTAATACACGAGGAAACACAGGAACACCTTCAGAGACTCATGGGGAATGAGACTCCAAGATCAGGCAACGTGGTGTTGACCACAGGTGCTTAATATAGGGAGTGTTGCCTGATCTGCCAATTAAGTTAAAGGGACATACACTGAAGGGTAGAAAAGGGCTGCGCATGCGCAGACCCTCAGGATGGAGGACGGCCACGGTTCCTAAATGTCCGGGAAGAGGCACTCACGGTCCGGTGAGTGACAGAAGGGCTCTAAGCTTAGACCATTTCGGTAACGTGGGATCTAAAGTAGGATGAGCAATCTTAGGAATACTGGATAGCCAGAGTAATGTGCCAGTCGGGGATTCCAGAGAAAACGACTCAATTTTCACCCATTGTTTCGACCCGACCCTACTAGACATCTCCATTATTCTAACCAATATTGCCGCATCATAGTAAGAGGAGAAGTGGGGAAGTTGCAGTCCTCCCAAGTTTCTTTGTCTAAATAATATTTCATGCTTGAATCTAGGACGTCTCCCACACCACACAAATTCGTGCACCGTTCGTTGGATGCCCTGAAACCATGAGTCCGGCACGTGAATCGGTAAAGTCTGAATGAGATATAAAAGACGGGGAATGACATTCATTTTAATTATATTGACCCGACCCATCCAAGTAAAATTCTTACTCTGCCACTCCCTTAAGTCAGCTCGGACCCTGCCCAAAAGTGGTCTGAAATTGAGCTCATAAAGATATGTGAGGCCACTAGGGATTATTACTCCCAGGTATTTTAATTGGGAAGGGTGCCAAATGAGAGGAAAGGCAAGTTTCAAACCCTCTACCACTGAAGCTGGGGTCCTAATATTCATAGCCACAGACTTACTATAGTTAATTTTAAAATTAGATAACACGCCAAACTTTTGAAACTCACTGACCAAATTGGGTAAAGAAACAACTGGATTTGAGATAATGGCTAAAAGGTCGTCTGCGAATAAGGCCTGTTTTGCTCTTTCTTGCCAACTTGTAGGCCCGAGATATTTGGGTTGGCCCTGATAGCTCTTGCCAATGCCTCCATACACATCACAAAGATAAGTGGTGAGAGCGGACACCCCTGTCTGGTGCCGTTGTTCAACATGACTGGCTCCGACAAGTCTCCATTTATTTTAATCTGAGCCGTAGGTTGTCGGTAAAGTACCAGAATTCTGTGAGGACCAACCGGTCTTAGACCCAGGTGCTCAAGGATCCCTCTCATAAAAGGCCAACTTACGCGATCAAAAGCCTTCTCTGCATCAGTGGACAAAAGCATTGACGATGTTGCTGAACGAGAAGCCAGATGAATCAGGTCTATCACCTTGGTGGTGTTGTCCCAAGCCTCTCGACCTGGGACAAAACCCACTTGATCTGCGTGAATAAATTCTGGGAGTAGAACTTTTAATCTATTTGCAATTAGTTTTGCATACAGCTTAATATCCACATAAAGCAAGAAGATAGGCCTATAGCTCGCGCATTGGGAGGGGTCCTTTCCCTCTTTAGAGATCACAGTTATGTGTGTTTCCAAGCTCTGGGAGGGGAAAAAAGTATCCCTGGAAATCACATTGAAGGCCGACACCATTAGGGGTATCAACTTGTCTTTAAAGGTCTTGTAGTAAGCAATGGCAAAGCCATCAGGGCCCGGACATTTACCCCCAGGTGTAGATTTGATAGTCTCCCTTAGCTCCCCCTCTGTGAAGGGTTGCTCTAGTATGTCACTCTCTGGGCTTGAAAGAGTAGGAAAACCCACCTCCTTCAGATATGTCGAGATCCGAACTGAATGAGTGGAGCCGTCTGCACAACCAACCTGGGTCTCAAGATTATATAATTTGGTATAGTAAGTTTGGAAAGCACTGGCTATGTCCGAGGTCAGCTTACAGTCTCGGTCTTTACCATCCTTAATCGAGGCAATATAGGCCCTTGCTCGTTGTTTGCGCAAGGCCCTAACATAGAGCCCGGTCTATTACCCCACCGGAAGAAACGATGTCGGCACCTACTAAAGTCTAATTTGACTTTATCATTTAACAGCTTGTTAAGTGCTGACCTAGATTCAGTCAGCTTATTTAACAGGTCATTGGTCGCATAGGATTTATGTGCCATCTCTAAGTCTCTAATTTGCTGTAATAATTGATCCCGTCGAGCCGTACGTTCTCTCTTAACACGGGAGCCCAATTCGATGAGTTTCCCCCTCATGACACACTTATGTGCCTCCCAGATAGTAATTCTGGACACCTCAGAAGTATCATTATCTGTGATATAGTCATCTAATGCTGCGGCCAATTGATCTCTATAAGTTGTGTTTTTGCAGGAGAGACTCATTAAGGCACCAGGTGCACTTTTTGGTCATGGATTGAGTGAATTGGATAGTTATTGATATCGTAGCGTGGTCTGACCAAGTTATTTGGCCAATGGATAATGCTAAGAGGTAAGGAAGGGCCCTTTGTGAAAGAAACAGATAGTCAATTCATGAGTAAACATTATGTGGATGGGAGAAGAAAGAGTAATTTCTTTCTCCAGGGTTTTGAAGGCGCCATGTGTCGACCAGTTGGTGTTCATGAAGTACTCGTCTAACCTTACAGTGTTGAGATCTACGCATTGTCGACCAACCATTAGAGGTGTTAAGTTCTGGTTGCAGGGTCCAATTGAAATCTCCTCCTACAATCAGAGTTCCCTCTGCTAGCTCTGCAACTTTTTCGAAAAACTGAGATATAAACAGTGGTTGACCCTGATTAGGCAAGTATACATTGACGAAGGTATACATTACATCGAATAAGCTACATTTAATCAGGAGTGCTCTTTCTTCAACAAGGCGAAATTTTTGGATGTTCGTAAAAGGGAGTCTCTTAGAGAACAAAGTAGCGACACCCAGAGTCTTACCCTCGCTATTATTACTGAAATACGTATTAGTATAGAAGCCATCTGAAAGCCGAGGGGCCATTCCTTGCTTAAAATGTGTCTCTTGGATGAAAACTACATCCGCTCCCATATTTCTCATTTCTTTTAATGCCCGTGATCTTTTCTCAGGGAGATTAAGACCCTTAGCATTAACCGAGACCAATTTGAGTTGAGCTGTCATGGGGGATCTACATATATTGGAAGAGCACCTCTGATGTCAAACAAACAAGCAAATTGAATCAGCAGTTGTAAATACCAGGTAAACCTGAGCTTAGAGAGTAATGAGAGGATTGTAAGAGTTGACATTACCAGGAGGACTAGGGAAGGAAAGCCATATGAGGAAAAAAACAATACAGCACAGACAAACCTAATGACATATAAAGACATAACAGATAACACACAATTAAACCGCTCCAGGGAAACGGGAGAGGAGGAGCCACTCCCATCTCTCGGAATTCTTGCTGCGGTGTGGGGAGAAAAGGGGGGTTAGCGACAGTAACTAGCAGAACATCCTATAAAAGTAGCAAACATTATAAGAACTTTCAAAATAAAATCAGTAACAATACCAATATTAGTAACTAAAGTTGTTAGGAACCCCTCCAGCCGGCACAACACAACCCGGAATCTACTCTGCCAATTAGGTATTCATTGGAGCCCCTGATGGTGGGGACAGACTGGGCCGCAGACTGACAGAGGGTCGTAAAGTGTGTACCGGCTGGGGAGAACCCAGGCAAGCGGAGTGAGGTCCACGCAGAGGTAAAGGGCCGGCAGCAGACCAAGTCCAATTCAAAGCCAAGGGTCAATCAGTAGCAGTATCAGGATACAGGAACAGGAACAAGCAGGTCAGCAGACTGGAGCACAGAAGCTATAACCGGCAGTGAGGCTGCGGACCTCACTGCCTTAAATACATGGTTAGACCAATCAGAGACTAGCTCTGTAACCACACACAGGGCCCTGTTAATTAATTAAATCAAGCGCTAAATAGCCTCCAGGCTATTAGATCACCTTGCGCATGCGCCTGGCTGTCCCCTGTTGCCGGGACGCAGCGCTACACTGTGAGGCGTCCGGCCGTTGTCTTGACAACGGTCGGCGTTGAGAGGGAAGTGATGTCCCGGTCGTCATGGTGACGGCCGGGACGCTGGGGCAGACAGGAAGCGAGCCGCGGTGGCTGTGAGTACCGCCGCGGCTCGTGACAAAAGCACAGTAGGTCTGGTGGTTAGAAGATCCTCCCACCTAGACAAGCCCTGAACTCTAACTTGCCAAAGAAACGCTTGAAGAACAAAGATTCTGTGCCTAATAGCGATCCGGGTACACATCTAACTATAAGAATTTAGGTGATCATCTACAGGCCCATGCAAAGACATGGAGAGACATGGTGAGCGTAGGAGTTCCTCATTCTCATGTCCTGGTCACCAGATAGAGATCCACACAGGTAAACTGAGATGGGCAACATCGTGTAGAAAGAGGGGGCTGTACCACAAGTTTTATGGTTGAGAGTACCTCCAGTAGGAATGGCCCAAAAATTTCAACAAACCAGAGAAGAAACTTGAAAAACCAACACTTTTCTTTGCGCGATGTCAGGTCAAGAGCTGGGTACATATCCTTTGATAGCCGTTTCTGCACACATCCTCAGATAGAAGAAAAGTCAGGCAGCATGACAGGTATGGTGGACCATTCCTCCAGTATCTCAGCTACCAGAAGTAGCCTAGTATGAAAAGGTTGAAGAAAGGCAGTGCAGCCCAACAACATTAAAAGTATCAGTATAGTGCCGCCCCGGCTAACTGAGTGGCTAGTTGACCCAGAGATTCCCTGATCACATCGAGTACAGCAAAGAGGCATCTCCAGCTAAAGCATCAAATTATGTACCCAAAGACTCTGGAGGATCCCGTCATCTTCTCCTGGAACTTCCCGCCGTTTGCCAGGAATCTAGACCCGTCGGCTGCAGTCGGGCGAAATGTTGTTGCCATTCCGGCAGCAGCATCACCTGTATTCCCAGCTGCGAACAAAACGGATTGATATCTTGAGGTGATCTCAGAAACTCGGTCTTTCCATTATTGGACACTTGTAAGTTAAAGGGAAATCCCCATTGATATTAAATGTTCTTGGCCCGTAGTGCATCAGTTAAAGGTTTAATCATACGACGCATCTGCAAGGTATTCCAGGAGAGATCCTGAAAGATTTGAAGCCTGTTTCCCTCATACTCTATGCCGTCCAGCTTTCTCAATTTTTGGAGAATCGCTTCCTTTAGTACGTAATAGTGCAGGCGACAGATCACGTCTCTTGGGTGCTCAGATGGGGAGCCCCTTGGCTTCAGGGCCCTGTGAGCCCTATCAAATTGAATACTTGTAGAGAGATCCTGCTCAAGAATCCCATTGAAGACTTTAGAAAGAAAGGCAATTAGATCTTGTCTGGGTATTTCTTCAGGGATTCCACGAATACGCAGGTCATTTCTGCGGCCCCTGTTATCCAGGTCATCTACTCTACTTTGTAGCAAAAGAAAATCTTGGGCCTGCCAAGCTACAGTGTTACTGAGAAGATCATGCCAAGCCGTAGACTCATCTTTAAAGTCCTCTAATGTGGAGATTTTGGACGAGAGACGAGTTAACTCCGCTTGTAGAGTGGCGACCTCTTTTTTGACAGTATCTTTAAGACTGGATTCCAGTAACTCAAAGTCTTTCTTAGATGGAAGCTCAGCCTTTGTTGGTAGAGATTTGACTAATTGCAGAATCGCCCCAATCTCTTGATTGGTGCTCACAGGGCATTCACTAGATGAGGAGTCAGTTGGGGTAGCCATTTCTGCGACCTTAGGTGATTCAGGCGAAGATGATGGGCTATTATCTTGTTCTGAAGGAGCGACTGTAGGATGTAGATATTGCCGTAGATCTAGGAGTATCCACAGATGTTCCGGCTTTCCGCTTAGTCTGGCTTTTCTTATCTTTGCCCGTTAGATGGATGCACCACGGTCAACAAGTGGAAAGTGGAGATACAGAGATGCGCTTTTTTGGTGCTAGCCGCGGCCGCGACTACACCAACTTTTGGAGGTTTGCTTTCATCCTGTATATCCAGAGGATACAGCGGCACCGCTACCACTACAGGGGTGAGTGAAATTAACACCTTGAGGCCTTCACTACTGGATTAGAGTCTTTGACCGCTCAATGCTAATGGACTCTACCGGCATTTATTTACGGAGTAACATCTTTATACTGATACAGAGACTGCGAGCACAGTCGCGTTGGGAGCAACGCTTTACATTGGGACTCATTCAATCTTAACAGTCTGTTGGGACCTCCGTGTCCATTATCAAAGGACTATTGCTGTTTATAGATTTGGAGCCAGTGTATTTTGATGTTTACTATGTGGATGTACTAAGGTTGTCACCTTGCATTGTATGTTAACCATTGCAGCTTTGTGTTGATTATTATATCAGATTTTCTGTGCCGGAACCTTACTACAGTTCCGACTATACCTACATCCTAGCACGGATTATTGGCATTATATAAACACAGAGACTGCAAATCCCATTTACGTTTGGACTAACGCTTTACATTAGGACTCAACAAACCGTTTTCAGTTTCAGGACCTCCGTGTCCACTTTTAAAAGGACTATTGCTGATCCAGGATTTGAAGCAAGCTATATTGCTGGTTTATACCATATGTATGTACTTTTATATTGCCATTTTGCATGGGAACCATTGCAGCTTTGTGATTCAATAAATCATTTCTTACATTGGTTGAAACTGGATGAGCCAATTCGCCTTAATGTGTGCAGGGTGTCCAGCTATAGATATAACCCGATGAGGCAATCTGCACTCTTGAATCTGTCAGCCTGATGTATACTGGGAGAGAGTTTTATGATCTGCAATAGCAGAGCCTGCACCCGATGAGATTCACCACAGGGTGGCGGCAGAGGCAAACTTTTAGAGCTGTAAGAATCAGTAGCACTGTAAAATCTGCCTTAGTGGATAAATAAAGCACATAGACGGACACTGACCAGGGGAGCCAGCTGCCTGCAAGAAGATTTCAACGGAGTATTGGTGATTTATAATGGCCTGCCACTCCTCACTCGCCTGCAGCTCACAGGGCCAGGAACCACAAGCAGACCCACTAATTCGTCGACTACTGGGTCTCAATAGGCGCAAGTCTCACATATAGGCAGAGCACCCTGATAGGTCCCACGACATAGAGGCTCTCTATCCTCAGCGGGTGCCCCGGGACCCGCGGCCGGAAGTGCAGGGGCCGGTGACATCCGGTTTCGCGGCCGGAGCAACTTCCACACCAGTAGCGCCACAGCCTGTAGTCAGCTTACCCCGCCGTGTGATGAGGTCTTTCCCGGAAACAGGTAAGTGCAGAGTGGTGGATGTGCTGGGAAGCTGGCGGTCTTCCTCTCTGTAGCAGAAGGACGTTTGCTGGGGCGATGAAATGGAGCTGGTCACCATCAATATCCAGGGGTCCCAAGTGTAGAGGCGATCTCCAATGGCCTCCGGTGACCTGTCTGATGCTCCAATGGACCGCAGCGCGACCACTCAGTGCCGAGTCAGGCGCAGTTGTTTCTATCAGTCCCAGTAGGCCCCAAGCCAGAAGTTGCTTTGTACGGTCTCCCCGGGCACCATAAACACACTTGGAGGGAGCGGGAGTATACCCATCCATATCAGCCAGGCTCACAGGGTATTCAAGGTGCTTAAAACTAGGGATGAGCGGGCTCGGATTCTCGCAATCCGAACACCCCCGAACAGTGCGGATCCGAGCCCGATCCGAGCACTGTTCGGGTATTCCCACTGATCGCAAAACTGAAAACGAGGCTTAACGTCATAATCCCGCCGTCGGATCTCGCGAGATCCGGATTCATTATATTCCGCCGTCATCTTCACTTGGGCATTGATCAGGGAAGAGGGAGGGTGTGTTAGGTGTCCTCTGTCCTGCTCTTTCTTGTGGTGCTGTCCTGTGCTGTGTCCTGCTGAGTCCAGTGGTGCTGTGTCCTGTGCTCTGTCCTGCTGAGTTCAGTGGTGCTGTGTCCTGTGCTCTGTCCTGCTCAGTCCAGTGGTGCTGTGTCCTGTGCTCTGTCCTGCTGAGTCCAGTGGTGCTGTGTCCTGTGCTCTGTCCTGCTGAGTTCAGTGGTGCTGTGTCCTGTGCTCTGTCCTGCTTATGTTTTTTTATTTAATACTTGCAACATTACATACGTATCAACAAACAAAATAAACTTTACTAAGGATGGCACCAACTTATATTAAAAAAGGACCAACTAAAAAATGGCTGATTTTGCCAAACTTTAACTGAAAGAGTCCAAATAGGGCTATTTGCCCAATAAAGTCCAGTACAAATATAAAAGGATAAAAACACATAAAAACAAGAAGGTGCCACCATACAAACTACAACTCAACTCATATTTCCCACCATACCCTACTAAGAAGCAAGTTGCAGGTGCATGTTAAGCCATACTTGAAAAATTTTAAACACACAAAATCTAATGGGGTGAAAAGACAGCGAGAAAAGCCACTTAGAAAGGAGGAGCACCAGACTTTGACCCCCTAAGGAGGTCTCAGACTCCGCCACAGCCTGAGCCAGTTAGCATTGGACATCAGGCGACCCTCCATGCCCCTCAATTTCCACACCTCGTGAAGAATATCTTCCACCACTACCTCACAGGGAAGGACTTTCTGCCGGATGGTGACCTGACACCGTGCGTTCCACGTGAAAAACCTGACCACTAAACTGACTAGAAAAAGTGTACAAAAATCAAAAGCCCTCCACCTTGCCTTGAATGCCCCGTAGACCCATTCAGGGTAACTAAGCCCCGAAAGGCAGGGGATCCCCAGCGACCTGGAGACTCTTTTATAAACCTTTACATTAAAGGGACACTCGAGCAAGAAATGGTCCATAGTCTCCTCCACCCCTGGACACTCCTCCCGTGGGCAGCCACGATCATCAGCATTTCTGTGCTTAAGGTTCCCTCTTACATAAAGTCTCCCGTGAAAGGAGAGCCAGGCAATGTCCTGAAGCTTCAACGGGATTCTCCTCGAGTTAATCAAGGAAAGCCCCACCGAACTCACATCACCTGGGCAGTCTCTCAGTGACAGCGGAACCCAAAAGTGGGAGTGCAGGTCTCTCTTCTCCAACTCCCTTCTAGAAGAGCTCCCAACTTCCCCCGCCCCTAAGCCCAAACGCCTTGTCACCTTCAATCCCAAGGAAACGTAGGTCGGGAGATACCCATGCCGGACCCGGAAACTCTTAACGGTGCCTCCCCCATACCATGCACTGAGAAAGGGATCCACCCATACCTTGAATCCTCCCACCCACTGAGGAGGGGTCTCAACTAGGAGACTACTAAGGTGCAACTTCAGGAAGGTTGACATAAAGAAAAGCACAGGGTTAATCATACCCAGGCCCCCATCCTTCCTCAGTCGGTACGTCACGGCCCGCTTGACCAGGTTCAGCCTATTCCGCAGAGTAACTGGAAGAAAACTGCATAAACCCTAGACCACAAAGACTCCGGCAAAAGGCACACATAGCTGATGTACAGGAATACCGGGATCAGGAAGGTCTTGATCAGGTCCACCCTTTCCCGGAGAGAGTGTTTCCACCTCTTCCAGCTCACTACCTTCCGGGAAGCTTCCTCCAGCCTTAACTCCCAATTTTGCTTGGCATAATCACCAGGGCCGAAATAAATCCCTAAAATTTTGATCTTCTTACTAGCCCGGGGAAGACTGTCTGGAAGGTTGAATTCACAACCCTCCTCCCCCATCCAGAAAACTTAACTCTTTTCCTGGTTTACTAATGAGCCACTGGCCTCGGAATACCCGCAGACCAGAGTCGTTACCTCCTCAGCTTCCGCGGAACTCGACAAGAGAACAGTAACATCATCAGCGTAGGCCACTACCTTCAAGGGGCACTCCGGACCCAACAGCACACCTCCCAACGAGCTGCCACCAACCCTTCTGAGGAAGGGATCTATGGCAAACACATACAGGACACCGTTCAAAAGCCTCCCGCACCGTCAGGACAGCACTGAAAGTGCTTCGGCCCTTCACTGTAGTGCTGAGAAGGAGAGAGCAACTGACCGGAAACCTGCATCACTCTATTAAAAAGCACCTTCGCCAGAATCTTCCTGTCGGTATTGAGAAGAGCGATGGGGCGCCAGTTCTCAATACACGACTGATCTTTCCCCTTGGACAGTAAGATAAGGGCAGAGACCCTCATGGAGGGAGGCAATAAACCTCTGCCCAGGTTCTCATTAAAGACCTCCACGAGACGCGGAGCCAGGATGTCCCCAAAGATTTTAAAAAACTCAGATATAAGGCCATCTGGGCCTGGGGCTTTCTTGACAGATAAACCATCTTTCGCCATCCTGACCTCGTCCACCGTTATTTCATCACCCAAGGACTCAAGCAGGCCGCTAAAATCACCAAGGCCAGGAGTTTCCCTCAAAAAATGGTCCATCCTCTCTTTGTCAAGTGACTTCTCTGATAAAAGATCGGAATAGAAGGACCGCACAACACCAAGAATGCCCTCCTTCTCCTCCCTAAGGACACCCTCAGCATCTCGCAAGCCCCTCACCTCCTTAGCATCCACCGAGTTCCTGCAGCTCTGAAAAGGATCGGGCGAATGGTACTTCCCATAATCCCTGTCCAGAACCAAGGACGCATACCGGTCATACTGTATCTCTCTCATCCGAGCCTTCACCCGGGGGATCTCCCCACTATCCCCCTGGCCAGAGATCAAGAACCCAAGTTTTTTCCTCAGTGCCATGTAGGTGCTCTCTTTTAACAAGTTATTTCTGGCTACAAGGCCCCGAAAAAAGCTCCGGGTCCTTTTTTTCAGCATCTCCCACCATTCAGACCTACTCCAACCTGCCTCCAAAAGTGATTCCTGGGATTCAAAGAAGTCCCTAAAAGACTGTCTTATCAACTCCTCCTCTAGGAGCTTAGAGTTCAGGCGCCAAAGACCCCTACCCTTCCGAAGGGTCTCCGAAGCATTCAAGGAAATAGATAGGTAAACGTGATCTGAGAACTCTACCGGCCTCAGCTCCGGAGCCAAGGTTTTCGAGCTCTCCTTAACAAAAAACCTATCTATCCTAGACCTACAACTACCTCTATAAAAAGTGAAACCCATGTGGTCTGGAAAATGACGAATGTGTGCATCCACCAGACCAGCCTGCCTAACCATACTTACTAGGAAAAGGGAATCGCAGCCCAGAGAAGTCCTTGAACCTCCCCTATCCTTTGTCCTAATGACGGTGTTAAAATCACCACCAAAGACTATCTGCCGGGCTGTAAAAAGATATGGCTTTATCTCCATGAAGAGGCACTTCCTTCCCCATTTTGTTTGGGGACCGTAAATATTAATTAACCTCAGGTCGTGCCCCCTCAGATTGACATCTAAGACCATGCACCTACCTACCTCAAGCTCAATGACTCGCTGGATGGTTATCATGCCGGTAAAAAGCACCGCCACCCCACCATACGGCTTGGCCGCAAGAGACCAGTAGGAGGGCCCACGCCTCCACTCATTTTTTGCTTTATGTAAGTCAGCCAGCTGACCCAATCTGGTCTCTTGCAAAAATAAAAAATCAGCCTCAACCGTGCTGAAAAAATCAAAGGCCATAAAACGAGCTCGTTTGGAAAGTATAGACGCCACATTAATAGTGGCAAATCTAATGGGCCGGGAAGCCATCCTTCAGAGCTATAGACAGTAGTGACAACTCACTTCTTTTTTATTTTCCTTTTTGAGTCCTCATCCGAGGAACCAAATATTTTGTAGCTTAGGCCTGCTGGCAGAGACTCCTCCCCCCTGAGGATAACCTCTTCCCCTAAGGGGGGGACTCCAACTGACCCAGACACCTTACCTACCGACCCACTATGGACTCCCAAACCCAAGGGTTTAGCTCCCAATGACCCTGCCGGACCTGAGGGAAGATCAGGGGGGCCACAGAAGGAAATCTCAGGGGGATTGGGACTTACAGGAAAAGGACGCAAGGGGGGATCCTGCTTGTGAGAAGTACAGGCCAGGTCCTTACCCAAAATTGAGTCCCTCTTTACTACAGACTCCGGGGCTTTGTCCGAGGGGCTAACCTCTATGGGATGGGCTGAGGGGGAATCTTGTGTCGGTGGGGGGACAAGGTCTTCCACAGAAGGGGGGCCAGATGGGGATGCCACCTTATCCTTCAAGAACGATCTAGCAACCTCCTTATCACTAGCCTTCCTTACAATCTTTGCCACTTCCCCCAATGGTGGATCTCGGGTTTTTCTCTGCTTCCTGCCTGACTTAGCTCTTTGAAACAAGTTACCCCCCTCATCCCTCACGATATCTCCCTCCTCCATGCTCTCCTCTTCGCTGGACAAAAACTGAAACTTGTTTGACAAAACTATCCCCTCCCCTTCAGTTCTCTTCTTTTTACCCTTGCCCCTTTGTTTAGTCCATTGGCTTGCCGGGACCTTTGCTAGTGATGATGACAGTGTCACCGATGGCTTGGCAACAGGGGGGGAAGGAAGCGGAGGGGCAGGAAGCGGAGGGGCTGGACAACTAATGGGGTCCACCAATCCCACCATAGACTCGACCCTTTCCATACTTTCAGCCACCCTTATAATCTCCTCATCCATGATTACAGTATTGTGGGCCGCATGGGGACATTTACTGAACGGTTGTCCTATTACCCCGCATAGATTACACCTGATCTGATTACATGTGCGGGATTCGTGACCAATGTCATCACAGTGACCACATTTTTGTTGGTCACTGAGGTGGCGGAAGTCCCCACACCTGTGGCACATCCTCGGCTGGCCTGGGTAGAAACATTGAATCCTGTCCCTACCAATAAAAGCTGCCGATGGTAAATGCACCAGGCCAGCCTCCGTGCACTTCAGGTCTACCATGGTGGACCAACCGCCACCCCAGACCCCATGGCTTGGATCGGGAACCTTTACCAATGGGGATATCATTTTAGCAAACCTCCTAACCCAAAACCCTAGGTCTGTCGCCGGGATGGACTCGTTTCTTACTAAGATGGTTATCTTTACACGCTCTTGGCGCGTTATGGGGATCACCCTGTAGTTGATCCACGGATCTCTCCCCCTGCATCCACCCCAACTGTTCCAAAAAGTCTGCAGACCCTGGTAGGATACAAAACTCACATCATATTCTGCAGTGCTAACCGGGTGGATGCAGGCAAAGAGATCCGCTGGAACGAAACTAAATGAGTCCAGAAAAACCCGCAAAAAATCTGATCTACTTGGGGGTCCTTACCCATGAATTTCAACTGAACTACGTTACGGCGTTTAAAAGGTTGTGCCCCCACTGGGCCAGGGCCCATACTCTGAATATTTACACTGGACCCTGGACCTGAACCGGATACTATACCCGCATATGATACGACCCCCGGGAGGGGACCAAGTCCTACCACCGGGTGCTGGACAGTGACAGCCTTCTGTACAAAAATATTCCCACCAGGGTTTTGTCGTGACGAGGGGCCTGCCACTTCAGAAGCTACCGTTTGGGCTGCAGGTCTATCCAACACCACCCCACCATCAGCCAACATATTAGGCATACTTTTGGCTGTGTCTTCTATCAGAACAGCCGCCCTCCTAGCCCTGTCTGACACAGCCAAAGGCCCATAAATAGTTTCAATGATCCTATTTTTAACCGGACTAGGCACTATTATATCTGGATTATCTCCCACCTTCTTACGTTGTATATTACCTGACCCACATGTATGTTTTACTGACAGCGTACTTGTAGGTTTCTCTTCCACCCCATACATGGTATTGTCAACATCAACCATATCCACATTACCATCAATGATATCTGAAATACTGTTACTGGCATTATTAGTACTATTAACTATACCTTTATCAATAACTACATCTGTAACATCTGCAATGCCTCCTGAGGAAGTACCGCTCAACAAGCTCCCTGGGGCTGCAAGGTCCGGGACCACACATGTATTAGCAGCCTTCTCGGACCTATCACCTACTAGCACACCGGGAGCTCCAGCAGTGACACCTTCATTCACCGGCACAGATTTCATTGAAAGGCCTGCCCCTATAGACATATCATCAGAAATTATATCAGACATTTTAAGCATTGGGCCGTGAACAGCGGGTGTGCTGGCCGGGACCGCCGGGTCCGCCCGGCAGAGAGACTGCACCACAGAGGACGGCACAGCTCCTGCCCTGTGGGCTAACACACTGGTACCCTCAGGCTCAGCCCCAGTATCAGCCATAATATTGCCAACATTAAGTCTTTCATTCACAATATTAATTTTAACATAATTCGACTTAGAGGATTCTTCCAGGCTTACCGGTCTCCAGGCCGGCGCTCCACTTCCGGTGTCCACCGGAAATGCCGCAGACGACTGGGCGCATAGGCTAGCCACCACGACTGCAGCCTGTACCACGCACCCACCGGGAACACCTTCAGCTTCCGCCTGGCCCATCACTGACCGCTCGCCCTCCAGCACCCGGATTGAATCATATAGGCAACCGGCCACGACCTCTTCCTCCGATTCGCCCGCCATATTGGGAGGCAGCGGCTCCGAAGACACCAGGTTCATTATTTGCACGATTGTTTTTAACCTCGTTAGCAATTCCTGCTTCTCTTTTAGGACAGCATCTAGCTCCTCAATCTCGGCTGAGATAATTACCCGGTGACGGCTGTAGGCCTGGTTTCTCTTTTTCCTTTTCCTATTTATTTTTTTGTCTAGGGCCGTGATCTCGAGTTCCAGTGCCCCTATCTTCGACCCAATCTCTAGGTCCTCCTCCTCGCTCTCCTCCGTATCCGGGAGGCAGACTGATGCAGGATCCACTGCAAATATGGGAACCTTCTCCGTTCGAACTTCAGCACCCGATACAGCCCCTAGTTCCTTCACTACGGCCGATGCTTGGTTCTCCTGAGGCCCCTCTGGTCCCGTATTAATCATTATACAGGGATCCTCACTCACAACCTGTTGTGGTAGCACAGGCTGCAGGGTTCCAATAACCACATGAGGCTGCCTGTTAAACTTCACAGGCAGCCTTACCTTGGCCCCCAGTTTCTTCACTGGGGCCTGGACAAAATCCTCCTTCTCGTGACCCCCTATATTGGACATCATACAGGGTGACACCGGCCCAGTAGTTTTAGAAGGCCCAGGGACTTCATCCAAGGAGGGTATATTCATAGACCCAGAAGGGACACACACTACTACGGGGTTCAGGTCCACCGCCAAACTGGTAACTGGCCGGTAGGAGACATTGCTGCTCATGCAGGACATAGTAGGCCCAAGAGCCTGGGGGCTCTCCTCCTCTCCTTCCCCAGGTCCCTCCATCACTGGCTTTGCTGCAGGTTTTTTTCCTTCCACAGGCTGCACCGAGCCGGGAGCTTTAAATTCAGCTTTATCCTGATCACGGTCTGTTTTTTCACCCGGAGATGTTGAAGCCGGGGCCTTTCCTGCATTTTTATTAGCAGTAGCACCACTCAACCTGGGAAGCTGATTAACATGGATCCTGGATGAAACTGGGCCTAGGCCCTGGCCAGGCCCGGTAGGCAGGGGACTCTCCTGGAATGCTGCCCCAGGAGGCTCCATCAAGGCTGGGCTAGGCAAAAAAACTCTACCCTGCAGGCTTCTGGAAGTCAGAGCTCAAACAAACACCTCCTCTCTCTGTCCTGCTGAGTCCAGTGGTGCTGTGTCCTGTGCTCTGTCCTGCTGAGTTCAGTGGTGCTTTGTCCTGTGCTCTGTCCTTCTCAGTCCAGTGGTGCTGTGTCCTGTGCTCTGTCCTGCTGAGTCCAGTGGTGCTGTGTCCTGTGCTCTGTCCTGCTGAGTTCAGTGGTGCTGTGTCCTGTGCTTTGTCCTGCTCAGTCCATTGGTGCTGTGTCCTGTGCTCTGTCCTGCTAAGTCCAGTGGTACTGCAATATAACTACGTTCACTGTTCCTGCAGTATATAAGTCCATCTGTACTGCAATATAACTACATTCACTGTTCCTGCAGTATATAAGTCCATTGGTACTGCAATATAACTACGTTCACTGTTCCTGCAGTATATAAGTCCATTGGTACTGCAATATAACTACGTTCACTGTTCCTGCAGTATATAAGTCCATTGGTACTGCAATATAACTACGTTCACTGTTCCTGCAGTATATAAGTCCATTGGTAATGCAACATAACTACGTTTACTGTTCCTGCAGTATATAAGTCCATTGGTACTGCTGTATAACTCCAGTCCAGTGGTACTGTCCTGTGCCGCATATAATTTTTAAAGGCTTTGACGAGTGTGTGTGGTTTAGGGGTACGCTCTCTTGTGCTGCCTATAATGGAGACCCAAAGTTTGGAGGATAAAGTAGGGAAAGATCAAGAACCACTTCCTCCAAATGCTGAAGCTGCTGCCACTAGTCATGATATAGACGATGAAATGCCATCAACGTCATCTGCCAAGGCCGATGCCCAATTTCATAGTAGAGGGCATGTAAAATCCAAAAAGCCAAAGGTCACTAAAATTATCAAAAAAAAAATTTTTAAATCATCTGAGGAGAAACGTGAACTTGCCAATATGCCATTTACGACACGGAGTGGCAAAGAACGGCTTAGGCCCTGGCCCGTGTTCATAACTAGTGGTTCAGCTTCACCCAAGGATCTAAGCCCTCCTCCTCCCCCCCTCTAAAAAATTTAAGAGAGTTAAGCTGTCATCAACAACACAGCAAACAACTCTGCCTTCTAAAGAGATGTCATCACAAATCCCTAAGGCGAGTCCAAGGGTGTTGGTGGTTGCGAAGCCTGACCTTCCCATCACTGTACGGGAAGAGGTGGCTCCTTCCACCATTTGCAGCACGCCCTCTGCATATGCTGGAAGGATCACCCACAGTGCAGTTACAGATTTGGATAATGAAGGTTTCAATGTTGTACACCGGGAGGAGGATATTGATGTAGCTGGCGCTGAGGAGGAACTTGACGAGGAGGATGCTGATGTGGTTATCTTAAATGAGGCACCGGGGGGGAAACAGTTGTTGTCCATGGGATGAAAAAGCCCATCGTCATGCCTGGGCAGAAGACCAAAAAATCCACCTCTTTGGTCTGGAATTATTTCTATCCCAATCCGGACTACAATTGTATTGACATATGTAGTTTATGTAAAGCTGCAATAAGCAGGGGTAAGGATATTGGCCACCTAGGGACATCCTCCCTTTTACGTCACCTGAAGACCCTTCATAATTCAGTGTTTAGTTCAGGAACTGTGGCTAGGACCGTCAGCAGTCCAGGGACACCTAAATCCCTTGGTCCTGTTGTATCCACACCAGCAACACCCTCCTCGTCAATTTCCTCCACGATCTCGATCAGAGAGTCCTCTTCAATCCGGGATTCTTCCGGAGGATCCTGCAGCGGTACGCCTACTACTGCCGCTGCTGCTGTTGCTGCTGGGAGTCGGTCATCTTCCTAGAGGGGAAGTCGTAAGACCACTACGTCTTTCACTAAACAATTGACCGTACAACAGTCGTTTGCCATGAGCACCAAGTACGACTGCAGTCATCCTATAGCAAAGCGGATAACTGCATCCTTGACAGCTATGTTGGTGTTTGACGTGCGTCCGGTGTCCGCCATCAGTGGAGTGGGATTTAGACAGTTGATGGAGGTATTGTGTCCCCGGTATCAAATCCCGTCTAGATTCCACTTCACTAGGCAGGCGATACCCGGGATGTACAGAGAAGTACGAAAAAGTGTCCTCAGTGCTCTGAAAAATGCGGGTGTACCCTCTGTCCACTTAACCACGGACATGTGGACAAGTGGTTCAGGGCAAACTAAGGACTATATGACTGTGACAGCCCACTCGGTAGATGCATCGCCTTCCACAGCAACAGCAGCAGCTGCATCAGTAGCAGCATCTCCGAAACGCCTGCTCGTTCCAAGGCAGGCAACGTTGTGTATCACCGGTTTCAGTAAGAGGCACAACGCTGACAACCTCTTAGAGAAACTGAGGGAAATCATTTCGCAGTGGCTTACCCCAATTACACTCTCCTGGGGATTTGTGGTGTCGGGCAACGCCAGTAACATTGTGCGGGCATTACATAGCAACATCAGAAAAGTCTGAACCTGCCCTGCCATCACCTCAAACAAGAGGTTGTGACGCGCTGGAACTCCACCCTCTATATGCTGCAGAGGATGGAGGAGCAGCAAAAGGCCATTCAAGCCTACACAGCCACCTACGACATAGGCAAAAGAGTGGGGATGCATCTCAGTCAAGCGGAGTGGAAACTGATTTCCGTGTTGTGCAAGGTTCTCCAGCCGTTTGAACTTGCCACACGAGAAGTCAGTTCCCACACTGCCCGCTTGAGTCAGGTGATTCCCCTGATCAGGCTGTTGCAGAAGCAGCTGGAGAAAATGAGGGAGGAGCTGGTAAACCATTGCGATTCCACAAAGCATGTAGCTCTTGTGGATGAAGCCCTTCGTACGCTTTGCCAGGATCCGAGGGTGGTCACTCTTTTAAAGTCAGAGGAATACATTCTGGCCACCGTGCTCGATCCTCGGTTTAAAGCGTTTGTTGTGTCTCTGTTTCCGCCGGACACAAGTCTACAGAGGTGCAAAGACCTGCTGATCAGGAGATTGTCATCTGAAGAGGACCGTGACATGGCAACAGCTCCTCCTTCATTTTTCTTCCACACCTGTGGCTGTGAGGAAACAGCTACGATTTCATAAACGACCCGCTGGCAGGGATGCAGAGAACATCTGGTCCGGACTGAAGGACCTGCCAACCATTGCAGACATGTCTACTGTCGCTGCATTGGATGCTGTCATCATTGAAAAAATGGTGGAGGATTACTTTGCTGACACCATCCAAGTAGACATGTCAGACAGTCCTTACTTTTACTGGCAGGAAAAAAAGGCAGTTTGGAAGCCCCTGTACAAACTGGCTCTATTTTACCTGAGTTGTCCCCCCTCCAGTGTGTACTCCGAAAGTGTTTTTAGTGCAGCGGGGAACCTGGTCAGTGAGCGGCGAAGGAGGTTGCTTCCGCAAAATGTTGAGAAGATGATGTTCATAAAAATGAATTATCAAGACCAGCAATGGCCTCCAGAGACTACAGAGGGACCGGTGATTGTGGAGTCCAGCGGGGACGAATTGATAATGTGTGAGGATGAGGAAGTACACACTGAAGGAGGCGAGGAATCAAAGGATGAGGATGAGGACGACATCTTGCCTCAGTAGAGCCAGTTTAGTTTGTACAGGGAGAGATGAATAGCTTTTTTTGTGTGGGGGCACAAACAAACCAATCATTTCAGCCACAGTAGTTTGGTAGGCCCTGTCGCTGAAATGATTGGTTTGTTAAAGGGTGCATGTCCTTTTTCCGCAACATAAGGGTGGATGGGAGGGCCCAAGGACAATTCCATCTTGCGCCTCTTTTTTTGGCATTATGTGCTCTTTGGGGCCTAGTTTTTCAAACTGCCATCCTGTCTGCCACTGCAGTGCCACTACTAGATGGGCCACGTGTTTGTGCCGCCCACTTGTGTCGCTTAGCTTAGACATCCAGCTACCTCGGTGCAACCTTTTGGCCTAAAAACAATATTGTGAGGTGTGAAGTGTTCAAAATAGACTGGAAATGAGTGAAAATGAATGTTATTGAGGTTAATAATAGCGTAGGAGTGAAAACAAACCAAAAAACAGGATTTTATTTACATTTTGTTTCCCTGACTTAAAACCACTATGCACTTGAACATAGGCTTTAGCACATGATGTAGAGGGATTAGTATCATCATGACTGAGACTGGAGAGTGACAACAACGTCACCTCTCCTGTTTCTGTATGAGCTATGGCACAATACAATGTCACTTGAGACTTTGATGAACACTGACAGCCCTATTATTACAATTTCTGTTTCAGCACTGAACTCTGCCACCTCTCCTGTTTCTGAGTGAGCTATGGTACAGTAAAATGTAACTGCAGATTTATACCAAGCCAGCCAGCCCTATAATTTTTATTTCAGCAATGAGTCTTAAGAATGGAGCACTCCTCTTTGTCTGTTACCTATATAACGCAGTAGAATTTGCCTGCAAATTCAGAAGACAAGCCTGCTAGCCCTCCTATTTGTATTTCAGCCATGACTCTTAGCAATGGAGCACTTCTCTTTGTCTGTTACCTATATAACACTTCTGAATTTGCCTGCAAATTCAGAAAAAAAGCCTGCAAGGACTTGTATATTTGTATTTCAGCAATGACAAAAATAAGCAACGCTGCTCTTCTCTTTGGGTGTAAATAACACCCTACACTTATTGGTGCAAATTCAGAAAAAAAGCCTGCAAGGACTAGTATATTATATTTGTATTTCAGCAATAACAAATTCAGCAATGGAGCTCTTGTCTTTGGGTGTATATAACACCCTACAGTTTTTGGTGCAAATTCTGACAAAAAGCCTGCAAGGACTTGTATATTTGGATTTCACCAATGACAATTAGCAATTTATTTTTTTCTTGAACACTGCTACCACCCTCCTCTTTCACTTCTGTATGTTTGCCTACCCAACTGCTCTCACTCTATCCTACCCCTTCTGTATCCCTCTCTCAAATGGCGCTAGATCGCCGTGGAGGGCGGTATTTATAGATTCCAAAACTCGCGAGATCCGACAACGTCACAATGACGTTTTGCCTCATTTTGGAATCCGAAAAAGCGCAAAAGTACTACTCGGATGCCCTAAGTTCGGGTGGGCTCGGTTTTTGGGAAACCGAGCCCAACCATCTTTATAGTATACTGGTCCACTTTAAGTAAAGTTCCAAAAGCGTATACACAATACATGTGTACACAATATTAGCAGCCGATGAGACAATCGATTTGGGTTGCATATATAGGAATTGCTTACCGGAGTTAGAAAATTTAAAGTCTGTCTACTCGCACAGCTCTGTGTGCGTCTGGTAATAATACTCACGGACCTCTATGTCCTACAACCGCTCCATAGTCCCTCCTCTGCTTTACATAGAAATCTGCTTACAGTTGTCCTTATGCTGTCTATGCACAGGCGCAGCGGTTCCTTAGATTTAATTTTCCTGTCAAACTCGATAATGGTATAGGTAAAAAAGCTCAAAATGTTTCCAGGGCTTATTTACAAACAATAATAACAAAGACATACAATATGTTGCACAAAAGAGTTTCAGAATATAATTTAGGATATAAAGTCAGAGTACTAGTTACAAGGTAGACTGGCTGTGTATGAGGGAACACAGTTGAAAAGGATGGGACAGTTCAGTCTTGAAATGCACAATCTGATGTCTAAAGCAGAAACTTTTAAACCCTTTTTACAGGCTCTTCACCCCCACCTTAGGAATTTACACTTTCAATTAAGTCAGATTGATTCCCAAAATGACACAGAGCTTTCCGGAGTAAATTATCTATCACTAAGATATATGTTTGGGCACCTCAGAGAATCTCTCACCTCTGTTCTGCTTGAGCGGCTAGATGGTTTACAACTTTGGGGCTTCAAACTCTCCCGAGACCTTTATCTATCTGGCTAGTTTCAAAAGACTCTTTGTTAATTGCACAGGTCACATAGGTCAGTCAGCAAAGCATACTTTGAGAGGTTACATAAAATATACATGGTCATACATGAATTCAACAGAAAATATCAATCAGTCATTAGATATACTACATTTCGTCACACTGATCACAAGCCATTGGTAGCTTATCAAAAGTATTGCAAAAGTATGATGTATAATTGCTGCACTGTCCTGGAAAATATATGTACATTGCTGACACGCTTTCTTGTGCTGTGGACAAAAGTGAAAGTCCTATTAGTCAGATGGACAAGTAGATTTAAATAAATATTAACATGATTGTAGCTCCTCTTCTAGTGTCCCTTGCAAGACAGGAACAGATTAGAAGGAAAACTGAATTAGATGAAACAATTACAATGTTTAAAGGTGTCATTCTGAAAGGATGGCCAGCAGACAAAAATGCTTGTTCGCCGTCTATTCTTGATTATTGATTGTACCGAAGTGACCTTACTGTAGTCAATGACATCATTTACAAAGGAAATAGATTTATCATACCAGCACGACTCAGAAAAGGCATGTTGTGCAAGATATACAAGGGACACCTAGGCGAAGAGAAATGTAAGAGAAGAGCAAGAGAAGTGATGTACTGGCCAAGAATGAACCAAGACATAGCGCAAGCAAACACTACATGCGAACTGTGTCTTACATATAGGCCATACCAATAAGTCAAGCCACTGAGTCCTCATGCAGTGCCAGAGAGACCATACTAGAAGGTAGGCACAGACTTATTTGATTGTAATGGAAAGATGTACATTGTCATTACTGATTATTTTTCTAATTACCCTGAGGTGAAGACATTACAGACAACAACTAGTAGATCTGTGATCAATTGCATGAAGTCAGTTTTGCAAGACATGGTGTTCCCATGGAAGTGTTCACAGACAATGGTCATCAGTTTTCTAGGGTTGTGCACCGGCCACTTTTAGTGTTTTGGGTTTTGGGTTCTGATTAGCTTGAGGTTTTGGGTTCTGATTTGTTTTGCCAAAACACCTGACGAAAGGTTTTGGTTCTGATTTTGGGTTTTGGGTTCTGATTTATTTTTAAAAAAGCATAAAAAGCGCTAAAATCCAGTTTTCTTTTTTTTTTTTTCACTCCTACGCTATTATTAACCTCAATAACATTCAATAACAATCATTTCCACTAATTTCCACTCTATTCTGAACACCTCACACCTCACAATATTGTTTTTAGTCAAAAACATTGCACCGAGGCGGACACCTACATCCTCTGCAGCATATACAGATATACAGGGTGCAGTTCTAGCTCGTCAATACCTCTTGTTTTCGATGATGACAGGGCAATTTCCTTATTTTTTAATTTGGCAGCAACGGTGAATGTAGTTTAATCTCTGATACGCATCTATCTGGACTGCGTAGTGGAGTGGCCCCGGTACCCAATTTGGTACCAGTGCCACAATAGTACCTTCAACTGGTCTGAGTTCCACTGCACAGATGGCGGACACCTACATCCTCTGCAGCATATACAGGGTGCAGTTCTAGCGCATCAATATCTCTTGTTTTCGATGATGACAGGGCAATTTCCTTATTTTTTAATTTGGCAGCAACAGTGAACGTACTTTAATATCTGATACGCATCTATCTGGACTGCGTAGTGGAGTGGCCCCAGTACCCAATTTGGTACCGGGGCCACAATAGCACCCTCAACTGGTCTGAATTCCACTGCACAGATGGCGGACACCGGATGCACGTCTAACACCAACATAGCTGTTAAGGCCGGAGTTATCCGCTTTGCCATAGGATGACTACTGTCGTACTTTGTGTTTATGGCAAACGACTGTTGGACGGTCCCATAATGCCAAAAAAAGATTTGCAAGTGTGGAATTGTCCTTGGTCCCTCCCACCCACCCTCATGTTGTTGAAATAGGACATGCACACTTTAACAAACCAATCATTTCAGCGAAAGGGCCTACCAAACTGTGGATGAAATGATTGGTTTGTTTGGACCCCCACAAAACGAGCTGGCAAAGAAAAAAAAAAAAGGTGCAAGATGGAATTGTCCTTGGGCCCTCCCACCCACCCTTATGTTGTTGAAATAGGACATGCACACTTTAACAAACCAATCATTTCAGCGACAGGGCCTACCAAACAACTGTGGCTGAAATGATTGGTTTGTTTGGGCCCCCACACCAAAAAAGCTATTCATCTCTCTCTGTACAAACTAAACAGGCTCTACTAAGGCAAGATGTCATCCTCTGATTCCTCTCCCCCTTCAGTGTGTACTTCCTCATCCTTACACATTATCAATTCGTCCCCGCTGGACTCCACAACCACAGGTCCCTCTGTACTATCTGGAGGCCAGTGCTGTACTTGATTGAGGAATTGATAATTCATTTTTATGAACATCATTTTTTCAAATTCTGCGGAAGCAACCTCCTTCGCTGCTCACTGACCAGGTTCCCCGCTGCACTAAAAACTCTTTCTGAGTACACACTGGAGGTGGGACAAGTCAGGTAAAATAGAGCCAGTTTGTACAGGGGCTTCCAAACTGCCTTTTTTTATCTGCCAGTAACAATATGGACTGTCTGACATGTCTATTTGGATGGTGTCAGCAAAATAATCCTCCACCATTTTTTCTATTGTGACAGCATCCAATGCAGCGACAGTAGATATGTCTGCAATGGTTGGCAGGTCCTTCAGTCCGGACCAGATGTTGTCTGCATCCCCGCTAGCGGGTGTTTTAGGAAAACTGAGCTTTTTCCTCGCAGCCACAGTTGTGGAAGAAAATGAAGGTGGAGCTGTTGGCATGTCACGGTCCTCTTCAGAGGACAATCTCCTGACCAGCAGGTCTTTGCACCGCTGTAGACTTGTGTCCGCCGGAAACAGAGACACAACATACGCTTTAAACCGAGGATCGAGCACGGTGGCCAGAATGTATTCCTCTGACTTTAAAAGAGTGACCACCCTCGGATCCTGGCAAAGCGTACGAAGGGCTTCATCCACAAGAGCTACATGCTTGGTGGAATCGCAATGGTTTACCAGCTCCTCCCTCACTTTCTCCGACTGCTTCTGCAACAGCCTGATCAGGGGAATGACCTGACTCAAGCTGGCAGTGTCGGAACTGACTTCTCGTGTGGCAAGTTCAAACGGCTGGAGAACCTTGCACAACACGGAAATCAGTCTCCACTGCGCTTGACTCAGGCGCAACCCCACTCCTTTTCCTATGTCGTAGGTGGCTGTGTAGGCTTGAATGGCCTTTTGCTGCTCCTCCATCCTCTGCAGCATATAAAGGGTGGAGTTCCAGCGCGTCACAACCTCTTTTTTGAGGTGATGGCAGGGCAGGTTCAGACTTTTTTGATGTTGCTCGAGTCTGCGGTAGGCACTGGCAGAATGCCGAAAGTGTCCAGCAATTTTGCGGGCCACCGCAAGCATCTCCTGCACACCCCTGTCACTCTTCAGGTAATGCTGCACCACCAAATTAACGGTGTGGGCAAAACATGGCACGTGCTGGAAATTGCCCATATGTAATGCCCGCACAATGTTACTGGCGTTGTCTGACACCACAAATCCCCAGTAGAGTCTAAGTGGGGTAAGCCACTGCGAGATTATTTCCCTAATTTTTTCTAAGAGGTTGTCAGCGTTGTGCCTCTTATTAAAACCTGTGATACACAATGTTGCCTGCCTTGGCACGAGCAGGCGTTGTGGAGATGCTGCTACTGATGCAGCTGCTGCTGTTGCTGCGGAAGGCGATGCATCTACCCAGTGGCCTGTCACAGTCATATAGTCCTTAGTTTGCCCTGAACCACTTGTCCACATGTCCGTGGTTAAGTGGACAGTGGGTACAACCGCATTTTTCAGAGCACTGAGGACACTTGTTCGTACTTCTCTGTACATCTTTGGTATCGCCTGCTTAGTGAAGTGGAATGTAGACGGGATTTGGTACCGGGGACACAATACCTCCATCAACCGTCTAAATCCCACTCCACTGATGGCGGACACCGGACGCACGTCTAACACCAACATTGCTGTTATTGACGCAGCTATCCGCTTTGCCATAGGATGACTAGTGTCGTACTTGGTGCTCATGGCAAATGACTGTTGGACGGTCAATTGTTTGGTGAAAGACGTAGCGGTCTTACGACTTCCCCTCTGGGAAGATGACCAACTACCAGCAGCAACAGCAGCAGTGGCAGTAGTAGGCGTACTGCTGCAGGATTCCTCGGATGAATCCCGTATTGAAGAAGACTCAGTCTGGCTGGTGACATGGCCTGCAGGACTAAATCTGATGGAGATCGTGGAGGAAGTTGACGAGGAGGGTGTTGGTGGTATGTATCCAACAGGACCAAGGGATTTAGGTGTCCCTGGACTGCTGACGGTCCTAGCCACAGGTCCTGAACTAAACACTGAATTATGAAGGTTCTTCAGGTGACGTATAAGGGAGGATGTCCCTAGGTGGCCAAGATTATTACCCCTGCTTATTTGAGCTTTACATAAGCTACATATGGCCATACATTTGTTGTCGGGATTGGGATAAAAATAACTCCAGACAGAAGAGGTGGATTTTTTGGTCTTCTGACTAGGCATGACGATGGGCTTTTTCATCCCATGGACAACAACTGTTTCCCCCCCTGGTGACTCATTTATGATAACCACATCAGCATCCTCCTCGTCAAGTTCCTCCTCAGCGCCAGCTACATCAATATCCTCCTCCCGATGTACAACATTCACACCTTCATTAGCCAAATCTGTAACTGGACTGTGGGTGATCCTTCCAGCATATGCAGAGGGTGTGCTGCAAATGGTGGAAGGAGTGACCTCTTCCCGTACAGTGATGGGAAGGTCAGGCTTCTCAACCACCAACACCCTTTGACACGCTGGACTTGGACTAGTTGTTGATGACAGCTTAAGTCTCTTACATTTGTTAGAGGGGGGGGAGGAGGAGTGCTTAGATCCATGGGTGAAGCTGAACCACTAGTCATGAACACGGGCCAGGGCCTAAGCCGTTCCTTGCCACTCTGTGTCGTAAATGGCATATTGGCAAGTTTACGTTTCTCCTCAGATGATTTTAATTTTCTTTTTTTGCTAATTTTTGTGAACTTTGGGTTTTTGGATTTTACATACCCTATACTATGAGATTGGGCATCGCCCTTGGCAGACGAGGTTGATGCCATTTCAGCGTCTATGTCAATGTCTTGACTAGTGGCAGCAGCTTCAGCATTAGGAGGAAGTGGGTCTTGATCTTTCCCTACTTTATCCTCCAAATTTTTGTACTCCATTATATGCAGCACAAGAGAGCGTACCCCTAAACCACACACACTTTGGGACTACAGAAACAATGAACGTAGTAATAGAAATGGCAGTTCCTCTTTTTTGGAACTACAGAAACAATGAACGTAGTAATAGAAATGACAGTTCCTCTTTTCTGGAACTACAGAAACAATGAACGTAGTAATAGAAATGACAGTTCCTCTTTTTTGGAACTACAGAAACAATGAATGTAGTAATAGAAATGGCAGTTCCTCTTTTTTGGAACTACAGAAACAATGAACGTAGTAATCGAAATGACAGTTCCTCTTTTTTGGAACTACAGAAACAATGAACGTAGTAATAGAAATGGCAGTTCCTCTTTTTTGGAACTACAGAAACAATGAACGTAGTAATCGAAATGACAGTTCCTCTTTTTTGGAACTACAGTAACAATGAACGTAGTAATAGAAATGGCAGTTCCTCTTTTTTGGAACTACAGAAACAATGAACGTAGTAATAGAAATGACAGTTCCTCTTTTTTGGAACTACAGAAACAATGAACGTAGTAATAGAAATGGCAGTTCCTCTTTTTTGGAACTACAGAAACAATGAACGTAGTAATAGAAATGACAGTTCCTCTTTTTTGGAACTACAGAAACAATGAACGTAGTAATAGAAATGGCAGTTCCTCTTTTTTGGGACTGCAAAAATATATTGCTCTATAATATTTGTTATACTTTTTCAATTATTTTTTTATATTTTTTGTAAAAAAATGTTTTTATATTTTTTGGGTATTTTTTTTAACATTTTTAAAAGATTTTTGGCTAATTAACAAATTGCTATGGACTTATCAGAAACAAATACAGGACAAAAGCACTACTGGACTCAGCAGCACAGACACTGGCCAAAGCACCACTGGAATCAGCAGGACAGAGCACTGGAAAAAGTACTACTGGACTCAGCAGGACAATGCACCACTTGACTAAAGTAATCAGCAGGACAGAGCACATCAACCTCCCTCTACAGTAACCACAGGGAGAATAAGGATGGCGGCCACGAGCGGGGCATTTATGAGATCCGAGTCTCGCGAGACTTGGATGTCATAGCCTCGTTTTGGATTGGTTAGGCGGCCGGAAGTACCCGAACAGTGCTCGGGTCCCGTCGGATCCGCACTGTTCGGGTGGGCTCGGATTAGCGAAATCCGAGCCCGCTCATCACTACAATTTTCCAGTGCTGAATTTTAGCAATTTGCTGTGGATTGGGAGTTTATTCAAAATACATCAAGTCCTAATTAACCCAAATCAAATAGACTGGCAGAAAGTTTAGTAAAATCTGTAAAAGAACATTATGAATTAAGCACATGATGGTAAAGATGATTTCTACGAAAGTCTCTTAATTTATCAGAGTGCATCTTTGCAGAATGGACTTTCTTCAGCGCAAATATTAATGGGAAGGAGCATTAGAGCAATACATGAAGAATTCCTTAAAAGACATGATTCAACATTAGTCAAACTCAGCAAGGAAAGATAACAGGTGAAACAGAAGATGTTCCATGATAGAAGGGCAAAGAGTCTGTCGATTCTTAGACCAGGAGACCAAGTGGGTCTCAGAGACTCAGGTGATAAAAAACATTTGGATGCTGAAAGGCACGTTGCAAGCACAAGTAGCACCAAGATCTTATACTGTACAGACAGAATGAGGAACTGAAGTTAGAAGGAATTGGAAAGATTTAAAATTTCAATCAAGTCATCAAGAAGACAACGGGCCTGATTCATTAAGGAACTTAAATTAAGAGGCCCAACATGTCTGAATATCCTTCAACTGATATGGATACTAGTGTTAACAATAGCGAACAGACTGTCTCCCAGGAAAGATCTGACACGATTGATGAAACAGAGAATGTGTATGAGAGATCTAAAAGAAACATTCACAAACCTGAGAGGCTTGTTGAAACATGCTAGTTAACATTCTTAATATATATTGCAACAGAAGAACAAGCAGGGCGCCTCTCAGTGATATATCAAATATACAACGTGGAATAGAGCAATAACATGCGTACCGTGAGGTAAACAGCGATGAGTCTTTTAGGAGATAGTGGAGTAGTCTTTGCTGTACTTGTAGTCCTCCAGATCTCCACCGATCAGTACCAAAATGCAGAAAGAGCAAACATAGTATAGCTCTGTAGTATTCTTGGTGAGGGCAATATCACCAATAACCCCACTATCCTATGGGGTGTGTGGGAATAGTATCCCAAAATTACCAATATAAGTGACACCCATATAAGTGCAAAAACATTTAAATCTGCGTACCAGATATCATGAAGTATCCCACTTCTGAGGAATATTAAAACAGTGCAACACCAATGACTTCACAGTCACAACCTCATCCAAATGGCGAAGATGCTCAGGTATCCTGATGTAAGTCCTGCACAGCTGTCTCCATGTAGTTCCTCTACAAGACACCATGAGTCCCTGTCTCCAAGGCCTTGCTGCACGGCTCCCGACGTCCTCTTCGGTATACACTGATGCTCCGGCTGCTTGTTGTTAGGTATATCCAGAAGAGAAAGAGAGTTGCGGCCGGCCGGCTGATACTTCTTGCCACACGGTTCACACACACGCGCTTGAATAACGACAAAACAGAAACTGCGAATAGCCAAAATGGTATCAATCATTCAGCTGAACTGAACATTGGAGGATCGGAGTCTGGTGTTTCTCTGCAACAGAGGTGAAAGTGAATAGCGACTGGACACTACAATTGTGCTGCGTGAGTACCTCACACTGAACCTTACGTTATTTTATACCATAGCAGCTATATACATAGCGTAATGCAAAAAGTAGACACCGTATTGTATCTTTGTTTGCACGCAATTTGCAGTAAAATAGGGCTGTGAGTCCTAGACACCATACCTCCCAACACATTCTAGGGAGCAATCTATACAAAATAGACTCTATAGTGTGACTGTCGCTGCAAATACTTACTCAATCTCAATTCCACTCAAGCTGTTGAAGGGTTAATTTTATTTCTCAGCGCCATTTTGGCTTACATCTTCCCTCAACAATGTCTAACCAGTCGCTGCCATCTTGTGGTTGATTTGTAGATTACAGATATTCCTGCTATAAAACTACTTATAAAGCAAAAAGAAGAAAGAGTATTTAAGGTGCACAAATGCTCTGGTTGACTATAGTTCTCATGAAGAGGTGATGGAACTAATATATAAAACGTAACTTTTATTAGCTGTTAGAATTCAGCAAAATATTAAAACAAATAATACAGGCAGAGATTAAATGTAGTGTAAAATACAACAGATTTTTATTCCTGTACTCTGGAAGACCTACACTTGGTCCTTTGATATTGTTAGTTTTTCTTATTTATTTTTTACTGGCATTAAATTAACATATGAGAACATTGGTTCACCTGTTTCTGCACAAGACATCGATTTTGACTGTAAGCTCTCACTTTATAAAGGATAACTGCAGAGTGTTCTATATACTGACATTAGCACTTTGCAGGTAGCTAATAAAAATGTACAGTATCTGCACATCCAATTCAGGCTTTATGTAGGAAAGGGTACAAAAATGTTTGTGGAGGAAATTGGGTGCTTATGTCACAGAAACAAAGCACTTTGTTTATGTGTCATGACATTTTAAGGTGCCATTTACATTTGTTCATGGGTAGGTTCAAATATAGTTTGTAAACATATGGTCACTTTGATGGTGTAAATTAGGAAATAAAGCAACAATAGAATCTATGGTGGTTGTTTGTAAAGCTAAAGTATTTAAAAGGCCACATATGTACCACCAATTGGACATCAGTGTTTTATGGCCTATGCTATTCGTCACTGCTGTTATATTGACTTCAACTAAAGGTGGTATGCCATTATAATTCTATACTTAACAGATATTTTGCCATGTGAAAAAAGACGACAACGCTGGAAAATAATATGGCTATGTGAATATCGTATTCTTTTTTAACATGCAAAATTACTGCAGTGACTTTTTTTTTTTTTACAAAAATAATATCGAATATAAAGAGAAGGTATTGCTTAGTACACCACAGCTGACTGTCAGCTTCATGTGCCAAAGTAGTGTTCCCCCTATCAAAACTATACAAAATATCTTGTCTAGAGTTTCCGTTTAGACTAAATGCTGGAAACCATAGATATATATTTAATAAAGTGTCTTTAGTCAAAATCTGAAGTAAACTACAACTAAAGCCTTTGACATAATCAGAGGTTCATTTATATATTTGGTGTTTTGAGAGAAAAAAATAGTCAGTATCTGCTCTTCCGCTACGGAACGCACCGTACCTTTTGCCTCCATAACCGGGATTCTCCCACTCGCCCGTCTTCAGTCGTTCGGGTCCACTGGCACTCTGGCACTACACAGGCCTCCGCCTGCCGCCCAAGTCCCAGCTCTTAAGCCTACCTTGTCCTGTGGCTCAGGACTTTAGGTGCCCTTCCGGACAGATGGAGGGACTTTATAAGCCACTCCAGAAACTTTACCACTGAACTATCAAGGGACCCAGTGTCCCCTACGCTACTCTGGGACCTAGCGTCCTGCTAGACCTGGGCCAAACGCCCACTACCAACTATAAGGGCCTACTGCCCTGCTAACCATAAGGAGCTTCTGTTCCTCTAACCGCAAGCACCCAATGTCCTTGTTACACTACAGGGCAGACGCTCCCCTCACCCAGAGGTCTGCGCCTCTCTACACTGAAGGGCCTGGCGCCTACTACACTCCAAGGGCCTGGCGCCCTGCTACACTCCAAGGGCCTGGCACCCTGCTCAACTCAAAGGGCCTGGCGCCCTGGTCAATTCAAAGGGCCTGGCGCCCTGCTCATCTCAAAGGGCCTTGTGCCCTGCTCAACTCAAAGGGCCTTGTGCCCTGCTCAACTCTAGGCCTTGTGTCCTGCTGTCTCTAGCTATGAAGCCTTGTGCCCCCCCTAACTGGCTATGGGGCCTTGTGCCCTCTACCTGGCTATGGGGCCTTGTGCCCCCCTACCTGGCTATGGGGCCTTTTGCCCCCCTAACTAGTTATGGGTCCTTGTGCCCAATAAACGCCTACAGTGGCCACCCCTAACTTATCCTCAGGCCTAGTGCCTGGAACTTGCCCACGGGCCTTATGCCCAACCTAAATGAGTATTTATACTTACCTGCTCCGCGCAGGAAACTCTGCTTACTGCGCCGTCTTCGGATCTTCCAGACACTCCAGCCGCCGGCGCCTCTTCTCTCGTCCGGTGCTCTGCCTCCCTCAGTCTTCGTGGTGTGGGCGCTCTTAGTCCTTACAAGGGCTCCTCGCCGATGCTCGCCGTGCTGGCCCCTTCTACAGCGTCTTCGTGTGGAAGGGTAGCTCACAGCCCTTACAAGCGCTCCCTGCCACTTTCTGCTGGCGTCTCCGGCGCTGGACATCCCACAACGTCCTCTTCTTTCTCCTCCGCCGGCGAACTCTGAAGATGACAGTGCCCAGCGGCTTATAAAGCCGCTGGCGCGCCGACGTGATTGGTCGTCACCGCGAACCCTGATTGGCTTGCAGCGGTGCCAAAAGTTCAAATGGCTGGAGGCTAGTCAGGATTGGCTCGCCTGTCCGGCCACTGACTGCCCAGCAGCGGGAAGCGAGCCCTGACTGGCTCGCTGGCCTGCTGCCACCTTGACCTGCAAGGAAAGAAGCATACTCACCGCTGGAACACCGGAACAGTGAGTAGCTTTCTCCTTCTTCTTTCTTCGCCCTCTTCACGGGCAATCGATCCGCGGGGCACTTCTCCACATATTGTCTATGTATTATGCACTTGTTTAAAGGCAGGTGTCATCACCATTGTGTATTGTTACACCAGGTCTCCATTACCCTCAAAAGAAGTTTATCTGGGACTGCATCAATGTCTATACATGGCACATGTCCAGGGTGCGTGTTACACTTAAGTAAACATGCCCTTACTGTACTCAACTTACACGTTCCCACCCCCATTCTGCTTCACCATGCATAAGGGGCGGCAAGTTCAAGATACACAAAAATCTAGATGCGGTGCAAATGTGCAATACAGAAGTGTGTATATGTGCGCTGAAGAACGTTATATTGCTGAGGCCAATTATCAACAGCATAGATGTAATATCTGACAATATTGGCCTATATCAGGGTGTATAGATGGAACATAATAGAGAGTGACTGAGATATCTTAAAATGTTGGAGAGAAGAATAAGATAAACCAAGTGGCCGTAGCCCTTCCTGATGAATTTTTATATTCAGGACTTTCAGATTGTCCCTGGCTTTTTGCACCAACTTGGTGGTAAATGTATGAACGCCCGATTTTTTCAACTCGCCGCGAATCGGCGAGTTTTCAGTGAAAATTTAAAACGGCAATGCCTTTAAAGGCATTGTTTTGCCTTTAAAGCCATTGCCGCTTTAAATGTACACTGAAAACTTGCCGATTAGCGGCGAGTTGAAAAGAGCGGGCGTTCATATATTTACCCCTTGGAGTTGGTTTTCTGAGTGTGTAGGGGATGATTATAGTAGTGGCTATAGAATATATGGGTCTATTTATTATTGTTTAGCATCAACATAGATTTTCTATCACTTATAGCAGTGATAGATAATCTATTATTACCTAAATTTAACAGGTGGTAGAAAGACTCTTACCGCTTCTCCAGCCAGTCCATAATGCATCTGCACATGTGTGACCAGACTATAAATACACAGTACTTGGTACTCTTTTATACACATCTTACATGTATATGACATTATACAAGAAAGACAAGGTAATGTTCGCACTAGGGAGGAAACCTTCCTCATAAAAAATAATGTATAGGAGTATTTGTGCGTCTTATCATCAAATAAGGAAGTCCACATAAGTTGAGTGGTGCACCACCAACTCAAATGATTAGTTAAAGTTAAAAGGAAAAAAGGGGAGTTGTGGTTCAAAGAACAAGGGCACTCCGGTTTCCAGGAAATATTTAATAAGTATATAACATATAACAAGGCCGTAGCCTTTATTAAATTATATGATAGATACAAGGCGAAATATTGAGATAAAGTAGATAGTACATACAAGTAGTAATGTGTATATGACATTTACTACTTGTATGTAAAGTGTATCTATGAAGTAGAAGCTCTACTACAAATTGCATAATAATAGAACTGAGTTCACATAATGTCTATTAAAACTGCTGCCTACCCATGTCCTAAATTTCATGAAACAATCAACAGCTTCTATAGGAAACTCAAATTGTGCATTTACCTTGGAACCAAATGCAGTGGAACCTAGGGTGTATTTAGTAAAATGTCCTCCCTTAGAGACAATCCACAATTTAGCAGCAGATAAGACAGAGGTGGTGAATGGCTTCCAGAGTTTATGTAAATTGTAAGTTTTCATAAGCTTGGCACAGCTTACATTGTTTGTATGTGTCTGACTGACTGTAACCCCTAATTGTAAAGCACTTTATTAAAATAATCTGACATTTAATTATCACAGACCCAGAATAATGAATCCAATAATAATAAACTAAGAATGCTGTCTGACTTCACTCTCTTAACTTTAACTATATTTACAGGTATGCTGCTAATTGGGTTCTGAAACTGCTGATCAGGGGCAGGCTGGGCTGGGGGGCAAGGGGGCATCTGCCCCCCCCACTGGTCCCATAGTGGGCCACCTTGGGCTGGGTCACTAAGTCACCTGCATTTGTTTCCTTTAAAATAGACTGCTGAGTTGAGTATTGCCCCCCAGGTTAAAATTTTCCTGCCCTCCCCTGTGATCACTCCAACACCATTTCTCCTAAGCCCCTCAAACTCCTCCACGGGCGGAGAATGTTGGTAAGGTGACATGTTTCCACAAAGTATTAGTTTAGGGGTGTGCACACAGCTACAACATCAATATGAAAGGATGTTGAGAGTGATGATACCAGTGTATTTTATTTTCTCTTATTTCTCTTAAAAATTGTCTTTGTTTTCACCTGAATTTTTTTGCTTATAAGGTCACATTAAAGGTGGAAAAGGTTTATCTTGAATTCAGGCTGTACATCACAATTTGCAATTAAGGATGTGTAGACTTTTTATATCCACTATAACATGGGAATTCAATTGGGCGCGTTACTGACGAAAGTAACACTGCCTGCGCACTGTAACCGTTAACATGGTAATAATGTGCATTAATACCGTTAGTACGATAATTTCAATGCCGGAATTTTGCTTGCGGCTCAGGGAGCCGTGAGCAGATATCCGGGTTTTAAATTTCTGTATTAACGGTAATGGAGTGCAGGCCATGTTACTTTTGACAAAAATGCGGCCAGTTGAATTCCCCCCTAAATGTCTTAGACATCTCTATAGCCTATACCGCTTTTCTGTGCATTGACACATGCAGTATAATAGCACAAGTCTAAGAATAAATTAATATGTGTTACAAGTGCTCATCTGAAACGCCCATACCGATCATAGGACAGGCAGACAAGCATGATCGCGTATAACTTGATTTCTCATAAACTAAATACAAATGCTGTGGGGAGAAGTGTTGCATAACACACGAAAATTCATATATATTTTATTTTATTCAGTATATAGTATATCGTGTGCACAAAGATGTGCTATGTTGTGGTATCTATTTACGTTTAAGTAGGTCTAGTTTAAATATTCTATAATAAATGTATTTAAAAGTTTCCTATAAGAAGTAACAGGAAGCATTACACATATTGTTGGGTGTTTGACAGATTTGCGTAGATGGAGGAGGAACTGCGAGAGATGCTGCTATTATGTTACTATGATGTTTGTTGCTAACATGAGGCCACACACACCCTGGATGCCGTGTTTTAACTAAAACTCTGACCTCCCATTGGTTGTATTATGGTGGGCTTGACTTTAGCTTGAAACCATGTATCCGGAATGGTCGGGCTGCCCCGCTGCTTCACGCTGCTATTGGCTAGTAATGATATTAGGGCGTATATAACGCAACCGTTAGACCTATCATATTTAACTGTATTTTCAAATCTGGAATTGAAGTGAATGCTTGCTGGTGAAGTACATGGCTGCTTTGTGACTAGAAGACTGACTCCGAGTTCACGGACCTGCTATGTACGTCTGGTGGGGCCAGAGGGAACATGTTTACTGTCTCCCCATCGGGAAGGATGGAGAAGCTGTCCCAAGATGAGACAGCGGTCCTCCCTTTCACACACTTCTCTCGGCCATCCTTTGTGAGCTTTGGTTGTGTCCGTCCGGGATCGGCTTGCAGCACGGTTCTGTTGCTGCAGAATCCAACATCAGACCTGGTCCAGGTGACCGTGCACAAGCTGCCGAAGAATCGCGGATTCAGTGCGCCAGAGACTGACGTCCTGGTGGAGGTGAGACCTTGCACACTACATCTGTTTATTCCTCAGTCATGTAGCACAGTACTGTCATCTATGGAATCTCTTCTATATCCTGTACCTGAAAGAAGGGAGGGTTGGCAAATTGTAGCCACAGCAAGACTCGATTTAGCATCCTATTAGGAACATTTTGAATTAAAAATAAATGCAGGTGACCCAGCCCAAGGAATCCCACTATGGGACTATGGAATGCCCCGCTGACTGGAGTTATTCTGATGCCTGCACTGTCTTTATTTTACTCACACCCCTTGCAGGACGCCCTACAGTGTTACCTGTACATACTACACGCTACCTCACTTCTTACTGGTAACTGGTGGGTCAGGTGTCTGCTGCCCGAATCTTTACTGGTAACTGGTGGGTCAGGCTGTTGCTGCCCGACTACTTACTGGTAACTGGTGTCACAGATTGCTGCTGCCCGACTCCTTACTGGTAACTGGTGGTTTAGATTGCTGCTGCCCAACTCTTTACTGGTAACTGGTGGGTCAGATTGCTGCTGCCCGACTCCTTACTGGTAACTGGTGGGTCAGATTGCTGCTGCCCGGCTCCTTACTGGTAACTGGTGGGTCAGATTGCTGCTGCCCGACTCCTTACTGATAACTGGTGGGTCAGATTGCTGCTGCCCGACTCCTTACTAGTAACTGGTGGGTCATATTGCTGCTGCCCGACTCCTTACTGGTAACTGGTGGATCAGATTGCTGCTGCCCGACTCCTTACTGGTAACTGGTGGGACAGATTGCTGCTGCCCGGCTCCTTACTGGTAACTGGTGGGTCAGATTGCAGCTGCCCAGCTCCTTACTGGTAACTGGTGGGTCAGATTGTTGCTGCCCGACTCCTTACTGGTAACTGGTGGGTCAGATTGCTGCTGCCCAGCTCCTTACTGGTAACTGGTGGGTGAGATTGCTACTGCCCGGCTCCTTACTGATAACTGGTGGGTCAGATTGCTGCTGCCCGGCTCCTTACTGATAACTGGTGGGTCAGATTGCTGCTGCCCGGCTCCTTACTGATAACTGGTGGGTCAGATTGCTGCTGCCCGGCTCCTTACTGATAACTGGTGGGTCAGATTGCTGCTGCCCGACTCCTTACTGGTAACTGGTGGGACAGATTGCTGCTGCCCGACTCCTTACTGGTAACTGGTGGGACAGATTGCTGCTGGTCGACTCCTTACTGGTAACTGGTGGGTCAGATTGCTGCTGCCCGACTCCTTACTGGTAACTGGTGGGACAGATTGCTGCTGGTCGACTCCTTACTGGTAACTGGTGGGACAGATTGCTGCTGGTCGACTCCTTACTGGTAACTGGTGGGTCAGATTGCTGCTGCCCGACTCCTTACTGGTAACTGGTGGGACAGATTGCTGGTGCCGAGACTCCTTACTGGTAACTGGTGGGACAGATTGCTGGCGCCGAGACTCCTTACTGGTAACTGGTGGGACAGATTGCTGGCGCCTAGACTCCTTACTGGTAACTGGTGGGTCAGACTGCTGCCCTACTCCTTAATGCTGGGTCAAACTGCTGCCTGACTCCTTAGTGATGGGTTAGGCTGGCACTTTAGCACAGGTAGTCAAATCTAGCAAATTGCTAGCTTGAGATAATCCATGTATGTAGATTGTTTTTTTCAATATCTATTCACTCATGGAGGCTTTCAAACTAAGTTAGGACAGTCACAAGCAATTTTCTTGAGTTGATTCAAATTAATGATTGACTGAGCAAGGTGCTTCTTACTGTTAACAAGATTTACCTAAAATATTTTACTGCAGACATTGTTTGAGAATTACATGTTTATGTACAGTTATTCCAAAACTCTTAAGTACAATTTATTTTCTGTCATTTTACCTATGCAGCCTTTTCAAACTTTTCCTTTTACAATCACATGGACACCGCTAGATGAAGGATGTATACGGGAACTAGTCATCTTTGTTCTAAATGATGTTGTGAAGCTTCAGGCTGTACTTCTGGGACGTGCTGAGCTACCAGCAAGAAAAAAGGTTTGACTTTTTTTCTTTTTCTTTTACATTTAATTGTTCACATAACTGCTTGTCAATGTTTTATGCAGTGCTATAATTGATATCTGTTGTTATGGCAACCTATCATAGATTATTTACTGTACTTTAAATTTACTCTCTGCCTTTTGAGTTTTGTCAGTTTTCAGATAACAAAAGAACTGTTTCTTGTAGCCATTTTTGTTGGTAGTTTTATCAAAAAATTGCAGAAATAAATTATAAAAGATTTAGATGATAGCACTCCTTCTTATATATTTGATCAAAATCAGAAGATTTAAAAAAATACAATATCATTAAAATGAGTGTACCCCAAATTTAGAAGTATTAATATTGGTATAATTAGCTGGTAATAATATAATGTATTTGTAAATAAGCATCCACTCAAAGGGGTCTTTTGTAGTTACCTCGGTGAGACTTAAATGGTGAATTGCAGTGAAAGGTGGTTTTCTATCGCCACAATAAGTGCAGGGCCGCTGCATGTACCTCTTTCCAGTCTTTTGACACCGCCCGCTTCTCTTCTTACTTTATGTGGAGAATGAGCAAGTGGAATGCTCTCCTCTTGGGAGTGTGGCTCTGGACTGTGATATCATAGCTCGGTGCCCCACGATGAGTCAATAACCAACATGGAGGAGCAGTAGCTTCACATGTAAAAAAACTGCTGACTTCTGCCCCATGTCAGAGGCCACTGCGTGTTGGAGGCACCACGGTGAAAATAAAGACACTGTCGAAGTCAGCAAATTGGATAAAGTCATTTCAATTAAAGTCTAGCAAAGTTGGTTGTCTTTGTCTGAAAAGATGCGTACGATACGCTATGACGTACAAGGGCACGCTACGGCGTGAAAGGGCGTACGCATCCACTACACGTGGCAGCAACAGTAATCGGTCTTTTACCATACATTCGCACAAACACGCATACTTATAAAATAGTACACATTAATGGTAATTGCAACACATAGTCAGTTATGTCGAAATATAGTAGTATTTATATGTTATATCAGAGTTACATGCATATTAGTGAAATACACGGAACGGGTTAAAGGAATAACATCATGAGTGGTATCATAATGAACCTTGTTACATATCCTACTGTTTTGTTCACTCTGCGAGGGAATCGCAGAGTGCATACGCAAGTTATGAATTATAGGGAATTATGAACTACTTAAGACTAAGGAATCCTGGCGGGAAGAGCAGAGCATACCCCCTGCAGAGATGACCCCCTCCTTTGGATTCCTTAGGATGAACCAGCCAATGATTGACGACCCCTTGAACATTCCTGAGACCCGGACCAATAGATGCAAGCCATACCATCTTCATTGTATCACTGTATTTGATTGTGTATATAAGCAGCAGCTTGTGATCCAGAGTGGAGACATCTTGTCCCCAGACTTCAGGATTGAATGACTGCACTGGATCCAGAGCGCCTGCGATAAGTAACGGCTGTATTTACTATTACTTCGCTTGAGCATATTTTTCCACTTATTGCGAATAAATCTTTGTGCTTTGGAAACACAAATCGAGGTTCGACAATCGTTATTGGTTAGCGACAATACGCACATAACAATTGGGGGCTCGTGAGCTTTGGAGGTTTCGTTGCCGATGATACGCAAGACCAACGGATTTCGGTTCCTCAACAAAGGGTGGAGACGCGTCATAAACGGGTAAGAACGCATGGTGTTCAAAACCTGAATTTTACTCTGTGTTGTGAAACCGAATGTCCGTTTTGCATTATCTAGGGCACGCTAACTAGAACCTAGGGACAAAAGAGAAAACTGTTTCTTTTTTCTGTCATTGTGCGTTTTAACTGTATTGCATTGCTTAGCGTATGTGTACTTCCTGCTGTGCGTACGCGAACTTCCGGTAAACTTGCCACGTGGTTAAACAATCGTTTTGATAGTTATTATACATGCATAGTATAATTACTTGTGAAAGCCTCTGAGACATTATTACTATTGTTGGGAACTTTTGATTTTCTGCGCAGAAAAGGTGTATAGTGTGTGATGTTGTAACGTAGATACACTGTTTTATTGTTGAGGTGCTCAGTTGCTGTCTGACGAGGCGGATTGCCCAACTGAAGGACGGTATACAGGGCAGGTATACCGAATGCGAAAACTGGGTTTTCGCAAAGCGCTACCAATAGATCGCAAGGTTTGCTAATAATTAGTATTAGTAGGCAGTGCGATCCGGTCGCACCGTTAGTGCGAATTGGTGAAGCAGCTAGGAGGAATTATACTGGAAAGGCAGGTTGATTGTATCGACTTTGCGCTCCCAGCGATAATAAACTCAGCAGATTTTTGTGGTTGAGCCAGGGTATCGAGGAGCTGATAGCCCTTGGGGCCCACAGTGATATTTCTGTATTAGGGACCCTCGCCAGGGGCGATAAAAGCGAGTGAGCGCGGCTAAAGGAAATACGTTCACCGAGCATTATAGATCTCTAGCGGTGAGTATAGCAACAGAGTTGAAATTATTAGGTGGAAAGAACAGAGCATTGCGGTGTGTCTGTGTTCCGGGTAGAAGGTATATTGTTCAACATGGGTGCTAAGCATACGCTAGAGATGGTCAGTGTACTGCCTAAGGAAGGCCCTATTGGTTCAGCGAGGTTTCTCATGTGTAAGAAATATGGTGCATATGCAACTGTGTATTGTGACACGTGGGTCGGGATGACCAAAGCTTGTGATAGGCCTTTCCCAACAATAGGGAGTTTTAATGCAGAGGTACTAAATACTGTAAAAGATAAAATATGGTTGATCAAGTCAACGAAAAAGAGAAATAGACATAATGATTGTTTAAAATTGTGGCAAATGGAAAGTAACACGTGGCAGAGCAGCGAATGCAAACCGGAAGTAGGCGTGACGAAAAGCGCGCGCAAGGCGGATGTAACCGTTGCGAAGCGTGGCGAACCCAGCGCAAGCGCGCCCCCGCCACCTTATGTGGCGGGAGGGGTAAGTACAGCCGTTGTTAAAACTGAAAATAGAAAAATTACTAAGTTGTACCCTGTTTTAAATCAGTTTCAATCAAGTGTATCTGAAAATGAAGATGAACCCACTGTGATTTCGGCCATTGCCCATGCTGTTAATGTACTAGAGGCTCAGCGCAAGTATGAGAAAATGGCTGAGATAGGTGAGAGTAGCGTGATCACTAGGAGTGAAAGTGTTCTAAATCTAGGGCCTGTAAATCCTGTAGCGTCCCCTGAAGTAAGTGTACCAGAGGTTGTGTTCCCGGTCCGCACAATATCGGTTCCCAATGGGAAACCAGATAAGGATGGTGTAGTTCCTTTAAGAAATGTTACAATGCATTGTCCCTGGACTAGATCAGAATTACGTTCCATTATGACTGAATTCCCGGACCCTAGAAAGGAGTTAGCTAAATGTCAGAAATTTGTTAAAGACTTAGGGAATGCTCACGAACCAACCAGTAAGGATTGGCGGGTAGTGTTGAGGGCGTGTCTTCCTCCCAATACTAACATACAAAAATTTATTGGAGATTGTTTGTTGGAGGAAGATGACACCCTGACTGATGAGATTAACCAACGGAATATAGAACAAATTGTCAAACACTTAGCCATCTGTTTTCCAGTAGTGGTAAATTGGAGTAAGATTTTCACCATTAAACAAAAGGATAGTGAAACTGCCTCAGATTACTTTGCTAGAGCTATAACAGCGATCGCACGATTTACTGGGATATCCAACATAAGTGAGGACCCACATCACAAAGAGGTAGCTGTAGGGGTACTGATGGATGGCCTTAGGGAAAATTTAAAGACGAGAGTACAAACCACATTACCTAATTGGAGAGGCGTCACGGTAGACTTCCTTAGGGAGTCTGCTGTGGAGCATGACAAGAACCTTTTTAGAAAAAGGGAAGAGAAAAGTGATAAGTTAATGACGGTAAGTATACAGGCTCTAGAAGGGGTGCACACACGACCACCAGCATACAACCCATATAACAGGAAACCTAAAGTGATCAGGTGTTTCAACTGTAACGAGGAAGGACATTACAGGAGAGATTGTAATAAAGAAAGACTCAATACACATAGGGGTGGGTCACATAGATATCCTCCAAGAAAGGATTCACATAGACTAGAAGACTCACATCTACCCGCACATATTATGGCAGCAAATGCTGCACGGGAAATCAATAGTCAGCGCTAGGGGTCAGGTCATACCTGTAGTCTACAGCCAGTAAGGTTAACTAAGAGTCAGAGTGAAGAACCAACAATGATAGTTGACATAGCTGGCAGGAAACAAACTTTTCTTGTAGATACAGGGGCGGCCCGATCTGTGATAACCTCTCCTTTCAATCTACAGGTGACCAGCAAAACTATTCCAGCTATGGGGGTGACCTGAAAAGTGTTACATTATCCTCTAACTAAACCCGCCGAAGTTACTATCGGGCCTCTGCATACTAAGCATTCGTTTCTCTTGGCTGCAGCGGCTCCTACTAACTTGCTAGGGAGAGACTTGTTATGTAAAATGGGATGTGTCATATACTGTACTTCAGATGGTGTGTTCCTAGATATACCCAAGAAGGTTGCACATGAGGTACAGGACATATTGGACACCCCTCAAAGGTTAATGTTACACTCTCCTGTTATAGAACAAAGTCCATCTCAAGTAAAGGGGATGTTGCTGGAAATACCAGGTTCCCTATGGACCAGAGATGGACAGGACACTGGACTGATGGCAAACGTAGCCCCTGTCATGGTCAATCTAAAAAGTGGTAGGATAGCTCCAAAAATACCACAGTATCCATTAAAACCGGAGGTGGAACTAGGGGTATATCCTGTTATTGAGAGGCTGTTACAACAAGGGATTTTAATTCGTACAGCCAGTACAGCAAATAGTCCCATTCTCCCTGTGAAGAAGAGTGGGGGGAGGGGCTATAAATTAGTCCAGGACTTAAGGGGAATTAACAAAGTTGTTGAGAGCCAATTCCCCGTAGTGCCGAATCCAGCTGTCATCCTCATGCAGATTCCACCGTCTGCCAGTCATTTTACTGTCATTGATCTATGTTCTGCTTTCTTCTCAGTCCCTCTTCACCCTGACTGCCAATACCTTTTTGCATTCTCCTACAGGGGAGTGCAATACACATGGACCAGACTACCCCAGGGGTTCATTGACAGCCCCAGTATTTTCTCCCAAGCCTTACATGACTGTTTGCAATCCTTTCAACCCCACAATGGGTCTGTTCTAATTCAATATGTGGACGATTTGTTGTTGTGCTCTGATTCTTTTATGTCATGTTTACATGATACTAAATTGTTGTTGCTTCATCTTTCACAAACAGGGCACAAGGTGGCAAAGGATAAATTACAGCCATGTCAGACTAAGGTCAAATACTTAGGACACTGCCTCACTAAGGGGCTAAGACACCTGACAACCGACAGAATTGAGGCCATACAACACATGACCCTGCCACAGAGCCAGAAGCAGATTCGTACTTTCTTGGGGATGTGTGGATACTGTAGGTCATGGATCCCAGGTTTTTCTATTCTAGCATTACCATTGCAGGAGCTAGTCTCTTCCTCAAAACCAGAACGTGTCGTACACACAGAAGAGTCAGAGCAAGCGTTCTTTAACCTTAAAGATAGTCTGACAAGAGCACCTGCATTGGGAATACCTGATTATGAAAAGCCTTTTGAGCTATTTTGTACAGAAGCTGATGGCTGTGCAGCAGGTGTCCTCGCACAGAAACATGGTGACGCTAGCAGACCGGTAGCATACTACAGTGCACAATTAGACAATGTGGCAAGGTCACTCCCAACATGTCTCAGAAGTGTAGCAGCAACGGCCCTTCTAGTAAGTAAGAGCGAGGATGTAGTATTAGGACATAATTCAACCATCTATACACCCCATGCTGTATCAGCTCTGTTAAATTCAGCCCAAACCAGACATGTTTCTTCAGCTAGATTCACAAAGTGGGAACTAGCCCTGATGGCACCCTCAAACATCACCATCAAACGATGTAGCACCCTAAATCCAGCTACATACCTTCCGTATGTGTCTCAAGAGACACAAAGGGTGGGAGGTGAGGAGACCCTGGTTGATGATGAGTTAGGCAAGAATACTGACACGCATGACTGTATGGAACACCTGAATCAGACCTTTACTGCAAGGCCCGACATACGTGACAGCCCCTTAGAAAATGTAGATTTTACGTTTTATACAGACGGAAGCTGCCATAGACAGACAGAGACAGGAGAGCTATGTACTGGTTACGCTGTTGTAGACGATCAGGATGTGGTAGAAGCTGAACCCCTTGGTCCACCTCACTCAGCCCAGGTGGCGGAACTAGTAGCACTAAAGAGAGCGTGTGAACTGGCAGAGGGTAAATCAGCCAATATATATACTGACTCTAGGTACGCCTTCGGGGTAGTGCACGATTTTGGGGCCCTTTGGCGTCTTAGAAACTTTACGACAGCAGCAGGTACACCAGTGGCACACTCACAACACCTAAAAGGACTTCTGACAGCGATACAGTTACCCAGAACAGTAGCCGTCATAAAGTGCAAAGCCCATACCTATGAAGAAGACCCAGTGTCATTGGGCAACAACAGGGCAGACGAAGCTGCTAAATGGGCAGCAGGGCAACCTATGACTGTATCGACCGAGACTATGATGGTTTTTCAGACATTAGACATGCAGAAATTAATTGAAATGCAAGATTTGTGTTCCCTGCAGGAAAAGGCGGTCTGGAAGGCGAAGGGATGTGGTCAAGAGTCCTCAGGACTCTGGAGGGATGGACAAGGTAAGCCTGTAGCTCCCCGAACATACTATCCAAGCCTGGCTGAAGCAGCACACGGCCTGACTCACCTGGGTAAAGAAGGTATGCGCAATCTGGTGAGAGCATACTGGTGTGCTCCCGGATTTTCCTCTCAGGCTGGTAAGAAAGCAATGTCATGTCTTATTTGTTTGAGGAAAAATGTTGGGAAAACTATTCCAACTGAGCCATCCCACATCCCTCCTACAGACGGACTTTTTCAGGTAATACAAATTGACTATATCCAATTACCACCGTGCAGGAATCTAAAGTATGTGTTAGTGTGTATTGATGTGTTTTCCGGTTGGGTAGAAGCATATCCGGCAGCCACTAATACTGCTGTGTTCACTGCAAAGAAAATCGTACAAGACTTTGTGTGTAGGTTCGGTATCCCTAGAATCATTGAAAGTGATAGGGGTACCCATTTTACTGGTGATGTCTTCCAAAATATGTGTAAACTCATGGGAATCGGTAGCAGACTTCACACCCCTTACCGACCACAAGCCAGTGGTAAGGTGGAGAGAGTAAACGGTACTATCAAGAACAAACTAGGTAAGATAATGGCTGAAACTGGGTTGGCATGGCCTGAGGCTTTGCCGTTGGTCCTCCACAGCATTCGAACCACTCCTAGACCTCCTCTTAATCTGTCCCCCTTTGAGATACTGTTCGGACGACAACCTCATTTGATTGTGAGTCCACAAGACGACTTGAAGTGTAATAATGAAGTGACTGTACAATATCTTATAAGAATGAGTAGACAGCTGAAACAACAACAACAAAAACTAAAAATGCTGTCACCTGGTATGCCAGAAACGAACTGTCATGATGTTGAACCTGGAGACTATGTTATGATCCGCAATTTCTTACGTTCAGGTTGTTTAACAGACCGTTGGGAAGGCCCGTACCAAGTGCTGCTGACCAGTACTACATCACTGAAGGTTGCAGAGAGAGACACTTGGGTCCATTCCACCCACTGCAGGAGAGTCCATAATCCGGAGAAAGTGCAAGACAAGACTCAGACCGACGACATAGAACTGTCACTTGTGAACCTGTCCCGGGAGACCTAAAGCCTGCAGTTGAGACACCTGAACCAGAGACGTTGCCTCAGAACTATCCAGCGATGGAGTGGCGGTTTTTGTTTTTCTTTTGTTCCAGGATTTTCCTTGTTTTTACTTTTTCTAGGACATTCTATTTTTGTGAAGGAGAATGGAGGACGGAGGAGAGTTCTGGGAGTGATACGGATGAAATGGAGGCCGAAGAAAAGTTAATAGGATATCCTGAGCAGCCCATTATCAAACTTGGTCCAGGGGTTATGAAAAGGTCTGCTAGCTCAGGAACTCGGAGGCAGTGTGAGGGGCTATTGTCTGATGAGTATTGTATCTGCAAGTTCTGCAACTCCCTAGTTGAAGAGAGATGCATCCAACAATGCCAGTCCCCCAGTACTCTGAATATAGGCGGGCATCCTTTGGAGGATTATCACTCCCTGGTGGGTAAGGTACTAAACCAAACCGAGTGTTGGGTGTGCTCTCATGTGCCTCAAGGGCAGCATAACATAGGACTAGTGCCATTCCCTTTAAACATATCCGAAGTACTCGAATTAAGGGGTGGGAGGCCCATAGAAGGGAGGTACAATAACACTAGGTCCCCTAGTCTGACGCTTCGACAATACTCCATAGGCAGATCTTTGCTGTGCCTAAACATATCTCATGCAAAGCGCCTGGAGAATTGGGAGGCTGACCTATCAGATCAGACAATGGCTCGCCACACTCATTTTAGAGAGAGACTCACAAGGTCACTACTAGGCAGGAATGTTGATGGAAGTCACAAGTTAGGGCGTATAACCAAACATAAGAAGGTATCTATTGGAAAAGTCTCTACAGATAAATGTGAAAATATCATTAATGCCGACACGTGTCTAGAGCAGATGGAGACACTAGGCATGGGTAGTTTTATCAAAACTCTGTGTGATATAATTCATGGGCATACTGTTCCTTATGTTCTCCCTGATGATGTGTATTTTGTTTGTGGAAGGAAAGCTTATTCCTGGGTGACTCCGAGTTCCAAGGGCTTGTGTTTCCTAGCTAAACTGGTTCCTGAAATCATGACTATTACTCATGAAGAAATGGTAGATATTCACAAGACTACATCACCACCATACATACACACACAGTATGAACACCGTGGCAAGAGAAATATGATTCCTGGTGAGGAACCCATAGCTACAAAATTGATTAGTGAAACTGCTGGTTTCCAAGTTATGGTTGCTCTAGATCTCACCAGGACCGCTCGGGGAACATTAAACTTTAAATATATCCAAGACCTAGCTAAATTAATAGATAATATCACCGAGATGTATGATGACACTTTCAGGTATACTGGAAGGGAGCTACAAGCGTACAAAAAGGAGTTGGTGCAACATAGACTGGTACTAAATTATCTCACCTCTATTACTGGTGGGTACTGTGTGACACTGGCCACCCAGTTCGGTGTCAAATGTTGCACGTACATTACTAATAATACTGAAGACCCTAAAGAGGTTATAGACCGGAAGATGGATGAAATTTTGCAGCTGAAATGGGAATTTTGAAAGAGCCATAATTCTTCGTTATATGAGGTCGGGGAAAAGGTGGCGGGTTGGTTTTCATGGTTGAACCCAGCAAAATGGTTCTCCGGTCTGGGGGAGTGGGTACAGGAAATGATTGCGAGTGTAGGTAAGCTCCTTCTCCTTATACTGGGTGTCATCTTAGCAATTGGTTTAGTTGTCAAATGTGTTCCTACTGTGTTGAAGTGTGGAAAATGGTCTCATAGGAGTAACACTGAGAAAGAGACTGAAAGGGTGGTACCAGATACCGAGATCATGGTCTGTGGAGAAGTATTGTACAATCCTGAACTTGAAACGGTGATTGGGTGATAGTTTATTACACTATCAAAGGGTGGAACTGTCGAAGTCAGCAAATTGGATAAAGTCATTTCAATTAAAGTCTAGCAAAGTTGGTTGTCTTTGTCTGAAAAGATGCGTACGATACGCTATGACGTACAAGGGCACGCTACGGCGTGAAAGGGCGTACGCATCCACTACACGTGGCAGCAACAGTAATCGGTCTTTTACCATACATTCGCACAAACACGCATACTTATAAAATAGTACACATTAATGGTAATTGCAACACATAGTCAGTTATGTCGAAATATAGTAGTATTTATATGTTATATCAGAGTTACATGCATATTAGTGAAATACACGGAACGGGTTAAAGGAATAACATCATGAGTGGTATCATAATGTACCTTGTTACATATCCTACTGTTTGGTTCACTCTGCGAGGGAATCGCAGAGTGCATACGCAAGTTATGAATTATAGGGAATTATGAACTACTTAAGACTAAGGAATCCTGGCGGGAAGAGCAGAGCATACCCCCTGCAGAGATGACCCCCTCCTTTGGATTCCTTAGGATGAACCAGCCAATGATTGACGACCCCTTGAACATTCCTGAGACCCGGACCAATAGATGCAAGCCATACCATCTTCATTGTATCACTGTATTTGATTGTGTATATAAGCAGCAGCTTGTGATCCAGAGTGGAGACATCTTGTCCCCAGACTTCAGGATTGAATGACTGCACTGGATCCAGAGCGCCTGCGATAAGTAACGGCTGTATTTACTATTACTTCGCTTGAGCATATTTTTCCACTTATTGCGAATAAATCTTTGTGCTTTGGAAACACAAATCGAGGTTCGACAATCGTTATTGGTTAGCGACAATACGCACATAACAACACTGAATGACATTGTCACTCATTCAGTGTTTTAGGGTCCATTTAAACCTTGTCACCTTAGGCATCAGCCTATGTTGCCTAGTGGTGGCATCTGCCCTTAATAATTATCAGACGTTTTTTTAATCTGTGAAGTCATAAATTTGAATATATTCTACTTCTCGTATATAGGCCTACAGCTCTCTGCAAAGTTGCATTGTTTTTGGGTTTCTTTTATCCATTGTATTTGTTCTATACATTGCAGAGGAGCAGTTGGAATGCAGTAAAAAAGAAACATTCTCCCGTGGGACAAAAAAAGATTTCTGGACCGAAAATGAAAGGTCTGTGTTTGAAAGGTATAAAAAGCAAAACTTTCAGTGTAACTCAAAAAAGTGGTCATGGGACAATGGAGAGAACAAGGAGCCCTCTACAGTCCTTGGAAAATCGTTCCAAGATGGTAACCAGCCCATTCCATGTGAATGAACCTAGACTGAGTACAGAAAATAGAGCTCCTCCTCTCTTTATCAGTCCACTTGCAAACGAACTACATGATTTCAACCCAGGCTCGCTCAGGAGGTCAAAAATGTACTCTGTTTTGTGCACCATGGAATATGAGACCTTACAGGAAGATACAAGTACATCTAGTATACAGAGATATTGTTATTGAAGAAGAATGGACTATAAATGAACAGAGGGTAAATAAAATGTCCATATCCCCAATAAACCCGATGCACAATGAAAAACCTAATTTTACTTGTACTCCCGGCATAATTAATGAATTGAAATCTAATCTTACTCTGCATTCTCTCCTGATGAGTTTTATAACACAGAGCTTACTATCAAACAAGTTGGTTATTCAGAAAAATCCCGCTACTTTCAAGAGTACTCACGTGAACATTGTAAGAATGTGACCTCTGCAACTCGGACTCCGCAATTAATCCCGCACACACCGCGAAGAAAAACTTTAAGTCTGGAATCATTTGTAAACGATAGTTATGTTTCAGATAAATACTTAAATGCAATTCATCACACTCCAATTTTGTCACCAGATCAATTTGTGAAAGAGAATCTTCTTGCATCAAACCCTGCTTCATTAGTGTTGGATAAATACTACTTCAATACAAATATCTCCAAACATTCACTAGTTGAAGAAGTGAAGTCAACACCGTTTGTAAAGGTCAGGAACCCCTCCAACCAGTACAACACCACCCGGAGTCTACTCTGATAGTCAGGTGTTCGCTGGAGCCCCTAGTGGTGGGGACAGACTTGGCTGCAGACTACAGAGGGTCGTGTGGCATGTACCAGCTGCGGGGAACCCAGGAGCAGAGGGTAATGGCAGACAGCAATTCCAAGGAACAGGCCGAGGTCAGGGGTCACTTGCTAGGAAGAATGGTCAGGAACACGCCAAGGGTCGAGGTCACGGGCAAAACAGCAGAAACGGAGATACAGGCCAGAAGGTCAAGGGCACAGGCAAAAAGGCAAATCCAGTAAACAGGCAGGGGTCATACACGGTAGGCAACAATCCAAAGGCTTAACACCAAGAGTACAGCAGTACAGCAGCAGGCAGCAACACAGAAATCTGGAAGCTATAACCGGCAGGGAGGCTAACCGCTCCCTGCCTTAAATACACAGTGTGACCAATCAGAGCCTAGCTCTGAAACTGCCCCCAGCCTATTCCTAATGAATATATTAACAGAATTAGCCTGCAGACTAGTTTGCTACTTGCGCATGCGCCCAGCAGTTCTCCTATGCTGGGACGTGGCGCTCTCTCCTTCAGCGTCCCGACCATTGGCTAGGCAACGGCCGGGGCGAGCCCCAGAAGTGACGTCTCGGTCGTCATAGAGACGGCCGGGACGCCTGTGAGAGAGTCGCGGCGGTGCTCGTAACAGTACCCCCCCCACCTTGAGGAGGGGTCAAGGCACCCCGACATCCAGGTTTTTCAGGGAATTGTTTGAAAAATTCCTCAATGAGTTTGCGGGCGTGTAAGCGTCTCCACGGAATCCAAGATCTTTCCTCTGGGCCACGATCTTTCCACTGAACTAAAAAAATGAATCTGCCCCTGGACCTTTTTGGAGTCCAGAATCTTCTCCACCACAAGTTTCTTGCGACCCTCCGGAATAACAGGCTGAAACTTTGGTAAGTAACGGAGCCTAGACTTGCATGCAGGAATAACAGATTTCAGAAGAGAACAATGGAAGGTATTCGGCATCCTAAGTGACTGAGGAAGCTTTGGCCTGAAGGCGACAGGATTGACCTGTTTGGTGATCAGAAATGGGCCAATAAATCTAGGACCTAGTTTTTTGCAGGGCTGTTTGAGCTTGATATTGCATGTGGACAACCAGACTTTTTGCCCCACCTTAAATGAACAGTCCTTCTGATGACGGTCTGCAAATTTTTTAGACTGAAAAGAGGCCCAAATTAATGCAGAATGCACTTTTTTCCAAACAGATTTGAGGAATGAAGCCGTGGAACGACCCTCTGGAAGGCCAGAGGAGGTGAGCAGGGACAGGGAATTGGATCTTGGATGAAAGCCAAAGTTACAGAAGAAAGGAGAGGTTCGGGTGGAGGAATGAGATGCGTTATTATATGCGAACTCAGCCCACGGAAGCAATGATGACCAATTGTATTGAAACTCTGTAGTGTAGAAGCGAACAAACTGTTCCAATGATTGGTTCACCCTTTCAGTTTATTCATTGGATTGAGGATGATAGGCTGAGGAGAGACTGATGTTGATCCCCAAAAGACAACAAAAGGACTTCCAGAACTGGGCAACAATTTGGGAACCCCGGTCTGAAACAATGTCAGTGGGTAGGCCATGGAGGCGAAAGACATGCTGCACAAATAGCACAGCCAAATCCTGAGCACTAGGGAGCTTAGACAGTGGAACAAAATGAGACATTTTGCTGAAACGGTCCACTATTACCCAAATAGTGTTGTTTCCTGAGGAATATGGCAGATCCACGATAAAATCCATTAATAAATGTGTCCAGGGTTTCATAGGCGTAGACAACGGCATAAGTGGACCTGAAGGAGAGATCCTGGAGCTTTTAATTTTTGGGCAATCCTCACAAGTACGGACAAAACTCTCAACATCCGAAGAGATTGAAGGCCACCATACTGAGCGTATAAGGATTTCTAGCGTTTTAGAGATACCCGGATGTCAGGCAGATTTATTCTCATGGACCTCAGTGAGGACAGCTCTACGGAGGTGCACCAGCACAAAAAGACGCCCAGCAGGTGTTTCAGCAGGGGCAATCTTCTGGAATTGACGAATAGTGTTCCCTAAATCCTGGGTCAACCCAGCGTGAATGATAGAGGCTGAGATTATAGGTGGTGGTTCACTCGTGGGTAATTGATGAGGTAGGAAGCTCCTGCACAAAGCATCCGCCTTTATATTCTTAGAACCAGATCTGTAGGTTAGGACAAAATTGAAACGGGTAAAGAATAGAGCCCATCGGGCTTGTCTGGAGTTTAATCGTTTGGCAGACTCAATGTACAACAGGTTTTTATGATCAGTGAAGACTGAAATTGTATGAACTGCTCCCTCAAGTCAATGACGCCACTCCTCGAATGCCCACTTGATTGCCAGGAGTTCCCGATTGCCCACATCGTAGTTGACTTCGGCGGCCGAGAACTTGCGAGAAAAGAAGGCACATGGATGCACTTTATGATCACGGGGTCTCTGAGATAAGAGAGCACCAGCGCCTACTTCCGAGGCATCCACCTCCAGGATAAATGGCAACTGCGGATTAGGATGCTTGAGGACCAGAGCAGTAGTGAAGGCATCCTTAAGAGCTTTGAATGATGTAATGGCCTCTGGAGACCAATTACCAGGATCCGCTCCTTTGCGGGTAAGAGCAGTGATGGGAGCCACCAGATCAGAGAAATCTTGGATGAATCTCCGATAGTAATTAGCAAAGACTAGGAATCTTTGGATCGCTTTCAGACTCGTGGGACGTATCCACTCCAGGATGGCTTGGACTTTATTAGGATCCATAGAAAATCCATCAGGAGAGATTATGTATCCTAGGAACGACACCTTCTTAACATCGAATTCACATTTTTCAAGCTTGGCGAAAAGATGATGTTCTCTGAGTTTAAGCAGAACTTGTTTGACATGATCACGGTGTTGAGAGAGAGACTGAGAATAAATCAGGATGTCGTCCAGATACACCACTACGAACTGACCCAGGAAATCACGGAGTACCTCGTTAATGAGGTCCTGGAAGACTGCAGGCGCATTACACAGGCCGAAGGGCATGACCAAATACTCGTAATGGCCAGATTGAGTATTGAAGGCCGTCTTCCACTCATCGCCCGCTCTGATGCGTATGAGATTATAGGCACCCTGGAGATCAATCTTGGTGTATATGGTAGCATCTTTCAATTGGTCAAACAGGACAGAGATGAGCGGAAGCGGAAATGTGTTTTTAATGGTGATCTTGTTCAGGCCATGATAATCGATGCACGGGCGTAGACTACCATCCTTTTTGTATCCTGGAAGTAGATCAATGGCACAATCGAAGTCTCTATATGGAGGTAAAGAGTCAGCCGCTTTCTTGGAAAACACATCCTGGAATTCCCGATACGCAGAAGGCAGTTGATCCGGAAGCGGCTGCAGGAGTCGCAGAGACATGGTCAAACAGTTTTGAGAACAATGAGTACTCCAACGAGTAATTTCTCCAAGATTCCAGTCGATCACAGGATTATGGAGGTGAAGCCATGGATGGCCCAGAATTAGTGGAACAGAAGGGCAATCAATGAGGAGAAGAGACAAGGTTTCGGAATGAAGAAACCCAACTGTAAGACGTAGGGGCGGAGTCGTGAAGGATATCCTGCCTCCAGGTAAGGGACCCCCATCCAAACTGCAGACAGTAATAGTGGGAACTATTAATGCGTTTTTGGAAGAAATGAACCGCAGACCTAGATTAATCTCTTCCACCCGATCTTTTCCCGACTTGTTGGGACAGGAGCGCAGAAGGTGGCCTTTGGTTCCACAATATAGGCAGAGGCCTAAGGTGCGTCTCCTAGCTCTCTCTTCCTGAGAGAGTCGATAGGCGCCTAGCTGCATAGGTTCCGCAGCTTCCATATTAGAAGGAGGCACAGAAAGGAACGTACTGGGAATGGATGCTTCCTTCTCAGTTCTTCTTTCCTTAAGGCGTCTGTCAATTTTGATGGTAAGCTGCATGAGTCCCTCCAGGGAAGTAGGTGAAGGATACTGAACCAGAGAATCCTTTATTTGCTCCGATAACCCAAAACGGATAACCCAAAACGGAATTGGCTGCGTAAAGCTGGGTTATTCCACTCGCTGTCAGTGGACCAGCGCCAGAATTCAGCAGTGTATTCCTCTGCAGAACGTCGGCCTTGTTTTAGGGATCTGAGGTGGCCCTCAGCGGAAGCTACCCGATCCGAGTCATCATACAGAAGGCCTAGGGCTTCGAAAAAGGATTCCACGGACCTTAGGGAAGGACTGTCGGAAGGTAAGCTGAAGGCCCAGGACTGCGGGTCCCCCTGAAGCAAGGAAATCACAATACCCACTCTTTGCTGTTCAGAGCCGGAGGAACGGGGTCGGAGTCGGAAGTATAGGTTACAGCTCTCCTTGAAGATACGGAAGAGATTCCTGTCCCCAGAAAATCGATCCGGCAAATTCAGCTTGGGTTCCACAGCAGGAACTGATGGGTCTTGCTGGACTTGAGCTTGTGCGGCTCTGGTGGCCTCTTCCTGAGCAGACAGGCGTTGAACCAGGTTCTGGACCACTTGTGAGACAGACTGGATCTGTCCTGTCAGAATTTGGGCTGGAGAAAGGTTCGCCCCGTTATCTTCCATTGAAGCGAACTCTCAAACGCTTTTTAGGCCGGTTATAATGTCAGGAACCCCTCCAACCAGTACAACACCACCCGGAGTCTACTCTGATAGTCAGGTGATCGCTGGAGCCCCTAGTGGTGGGGACAGACTTGGCTGCAGACTACAGAGGGTCGTGTGGCGTGTACCAGCTGCGGGGAACCCAGGAGCAGAGGGTAATGGCAGACAGCAATTCTAAGGAACAGGCCGAGGTTAGGGGTCACTTGCTAGGAAGAATGGTCAGGAACACGCCAAGGGTCGAGGTCACGGGCAAAACAGCAGAAACGGAGATACAGGCCAGAAGGTCAAGGGCACAGGCAAAAAGGCAAATCCAGTAAACAGGCAGGGGTCATACATGGTATGCAACAATCCAAAGGCTTAACACCAAGAGTACAGGAGTACAGCAGCAGGCAGCAACACAGGAATCTGGAAGCTATAACTGGCAGGGAGGCTAAGCCCTCCCTGCCTTAAATACACAGTGTGACCAATCAGATCCTAGCTCTGAAACTGCCCCCAGCCTATGCCTAATGAATATATTAACAGAATTAGCCCGCAGGCTAGTTTGCTACTTGCGCACGCGCCCAGCAATTCTCCTATGCTGGGACGCAGCGCTCTCTTCTTCAGCGTCCCGACCGTTGCCTAGGCAACGGCCGGGGCGAGCCCCGGAAGTGACGTCCCGGTCGTCATAGCAACGGCCGGGACGCCTGTGAGAAAATTGTGGCGGCTGGGCACCGCCCCGGCTCATAACAGTAAATGGCTATGGAGACAAAGTATTTTCTAATCAGCCCTTGGAGGACCTAGAACTGGTGAAATCCAGGTTAACCTATTGTGTGAAACAGAAGAAAGGAAGATTTGTTAATCTTCCTGTGGCCGATGACTGCCCTGTGACAAGTGATTCTGTAAAGCCTGTCATTGTCTCAGCAACTGTTACAAAGGTAAAAGCTGGGGATGGAAATGAAAAGAAATATTGACCCCAGCTGAAGTCCCGTAGATGGTTGAAGAACATTGAATCGGAGGACAATGTAGATTCTCATGCTGCGTCTCAAGACTTACCTGTGATAAGTGTTGCAGACTTACCAGTTATAAGTGTATCAAGGCCTGCTAGCTGTTCAGAATCGTCCATGACGTTATCTGTATCCAAGTCCATCTGTGGCCACAAGAGAAAAAGTGAGGACATTTCTAGTGGTTCTGCTGTGGCACCCAGTGAGTCTCTGCTGAATGTTGCCAGTCAAGAAAAGAAAACCTTTATTGTCAAACCATCTCTATCACAACATGTAAGCAAGCAAGAGCAAGAACCTCAGAGAAGCAGAGGAAGTAAGTCTCCATGTATAACCGGCAAGTGACAAATAAACGTTTCCCTTATTACATCTGTTTTGCTTAAGGAAAGATAAATTCATAATATTAGAGTGCAGTTCATATCTAAACATAAGGCGATTTTACAAGACAGAATTGAATGACTAATCTTTCAATGTGTAGAAAAAAGAAATAAAATTTGTATCGCACCAACTGTGAGACAATTACCCAGTCAGCATAGTTATCACCAGAAGAGAATTATTATCTCTATATTTTCACTTGTAGCTGGGGTGCAGTTATGAGCATTTAGGAGGTAGATTGGTTAATATCTCTCCTAGAGATGGGCGGGTCCGGTTCTCCGAGAACCGAACCCACCCGAACTTTGGGTATCCGAGTACCGAGCTGAGCAGCTCGGTACTCTCCCGCCCATTCCGAATCCAAATCGAGGCCGAACGTCATTGTGACGTCGTCGGATCTCGGGGCTCGGTTCTCGCGATACTTCAACTTTATGAATACACGCCTCCACAGCAATCCATCGCCATTTGACAGAGGGAGAGAGCAGGGTGTAGTCATAGGCTAATTAGAGCAGGGACAGAGAATACAATATTGTTCTTGCAATTGCTCTAACCAAAATCGCTAGTGCAGAGAGGAGGATAGAGGTTTATTATTTTTTCTTCATATTTGGCACTCCCCAGCGCTTTTGGGGTGTCCCCCATAATTGTGCATAAATATTTCTGGCTGTCAAAAGTCATATCTGTCAGCAGTATCTACTAAATAATTTTTAGCACTCCTCAGTGCTTTTGGGGTGTCCTCCCTAATTGTGCATTAATATTTCTGGCTGTCAAAAGTCATATCTGTCAGCAGTATCTACTAAATAATTTGTAGCACTCCTCAGTGCTTTTGGGGTGTCCTCCCTAATTGTGCATTAATATTTCTGGCTGTCAAAAGTCATAACTGTCAGCAGAATCTACTAAATAATTTTTAGCACTCCCCAGTGGTTTGCGCTCAGAATGGATTCAAAGCAGTCCACATATGATCTGAATGAGCAACCAGGTTCTGTCACCAGTCCTGATGTTAGTGTTCCCAGTACGTCATCTGGCCAAGGCGATGTCAAACAACAGAGTGTTTTCAAATTAGTGCAAAAAACAAAAACCCAAAAAAAATTTACTGTATTGAAGCGAAAAAGAAGTGTAACTGAGCAAAAGTTAAGTGACGATAAAAAAAAAATTGCAAGCATGCCATTCTACACACGCAGTGGCAAAGAGAGAATGAGGCCTTCACCTTTGGCTATTAGTGGCAGATCCTAAAAAGTTACCCAGCCTACAATTGGTGCACAACTACTGTTACGCGTCAAAGCCGAGCTGCAAGATAACAGTGAGGCATTACAGGAGAATATTTGCTCTGATTCACAAATGACAACAATCCCTGTGGAGAGTCCATCCAACAGTGGGATGTCTAATCGTGAGCATTCTGCTGATGTGTGCCTTAATAGCCCGAGTGTAGCCGGTGATACCCAAATTGAGGATGCCACTTTGGAATTAGAAGAGGATGAGGGGGAGATTTGTGTAGGCGACGAGGGCGCTAATGAGGATGTTGATGAGGATGAGGTTGTTTGTGTAAGTCCTGCACCAGTGGCAGCAGTTCTGGCACGTGACAAGAAAAAGGCCATTGTCATGCCTGGGCATAAAACAAAAAAATCCACTTCTTATGTGTGGAATTATTTCTACCCAAATCCAGGCAACAATTGTATAGCCATTTGTAGTGTATGTGAAGCCACAGTCAGTCGAGGGAGGGACCTTAACCATCTTGGAACCTCGTCTATGTTACGCCATTTAACGAGAGTTCATGGCAAAGTGTTGGGAAAAGCTGAAAGTTCTTCCCAAAAGAATACAAGCACTCCCTCATCAGCTAAGACCCTCCGCTCACTGACATACCGACGGCTACAAAATACACCCACCACACCATCCTCATCAATATCCTCAGTAGCGCTCGGAGTTAGCCCGGCATCCCACTTAAGGCTGGATGACTCCGGCACTATTATTGATTCCTCTGAAGAAAGCGTTAGTCCTGCTGCTGCTGTTGCTGCTGCTGGGGGTGAATCGTCATCCCAGAGGCAGGTTAATAAAATGAGCAGTCCTACATTTCAGCAATTAACTGTGAAACAATCATTTGCGAGGGGAAGCATCATCATCATCATCATCATCATCATTTATTTATATAGCGCCACTGACTCCGCAGCGCTGTACAGAGAACTCATTCACATCTGTCCCTGCCCCATTGGAGCTTACAGTCTAAATTCCCTAATATAGACACACACTCACACACATAGAGAGGGAGACAGACAGACAGGTAGAGACTAGGGTCAAATTTGATAGCAACCAATTAACCTACTAGTATGTTTTTGGAGTGTGGGAGGAAACCGGAGCACCCGGAGGAAACCCACGCAATCACAGGGAGAACATACAAACTCCGCACAGATAAGGCCGTGGTCGGGAATTGAACTCATGACCCTAGCGCTGTGAGGCAGAAGTGCTACCACTTCGCCACTGTGCTGCCCATAGCAAATATGATAGCAGTCACCCAGTCGCCAAGCGAATCACAGACGCCATGGCTGCAATGTTAGTGTTAGATCTGCGTCCAATCTCCACAATAAACGCAGCTGGTTTTTCACAGTTAATTGAGGTTTTGTGTCCGCGTTACAGAATTCCATCGCGACACCATTTCTCCCGTAAAGCTATTCCACAACTATACCAAAAAGTGTGTAAAAATGTAGAGATTGCGCTGAAAAATTCCATTCTGCCCACTGTTCACTTAACCACAGATATGTGGACAAGTGGAAGTGGCCAAACCAAAGACTATATGACTGTGACAGCCCACTGGGTTGGTCATTCACCTTCACCAGCAGGAACAGCAGCAGCATGTACACCACTACGTAACATTTGTCACAGGCAGGCCACTCTTTGTATCACCGGCTTCACTAACAGGCATACGGCTGACAATTTGTTACGCAAACTGAGAGATGTGATTGATGCATGGCTTATACCACTCTGACTCTCCCCAGGGTATGTCATTTCAGATAACGCCAACAATATAGTGCGAGCATTACAGCTGGGTGATTTCCAACATATTCCCTGTTTTGCTCACACCATCAACTTGGTGGTGCAGAGCTTCCTACGAAATAACCGTGAGGTGCAGGAGATGCTTTCGGTGGCCCGTAAAATTTCAGGCCATTTCAGGCATTCAGCCACAGCATGTAGGAGATTACAGCAGCTCCAAGAGCAGTTTAACTTGCCCTGCCACCAACTTAAGCAAGAGGTGGTAACTCGGTGGAATTCCACCCTGTACATGCTTCAGAGGATGGAGGAACAGCGCAAAGCCATCCAAGCATATTGCACAAGTCATGACATTGGGAAAGGAGGGGGGATGTATTTCACTCTTACACAGTGGGGAATCCTTTCAGTGCTGTGCAAGGTGCTGAAACCATTTGAAGTTGTGACATGTGAGGTCAGTGCAGACTCTGCTAGTTTGAGCCAAGTCATTCCTTTAATTAGACTATTGGAAAAGCAGCTTGAGAAAATGAAGGAGGAGCTGAAAGCAAGCAATTCAGCAAAGTATGTTGGCCTTGTCGATCAAGTACTTAATTCGCTTCACAATGATCCTCGAGTTATTAAGATCTTGAACTCGGATCAGTACGTTTTGGCCACTGTGCTTGATCCAAGGTTTAAAACCTACATTGAGTCTTTACTTGTAAATGAGCGAGATGTGAACTTTTGCAAGGAGCTATTGCTCAGCAAGTTGGCCGCTGAACTAGGCCTCGGCTTGACGACGTGTCCTCCTTCACTTTCTCAAGCTGTTGCTCGAAAAAATTAAATTTCCAAAAAAGAAGCAGGGAAGACACAGGGGGCAGACGAGAACAATTTAACATCTGGGCTGGTTTGAAGGATTTTTCAAAAAAATGTGTCACTTTGCCCATAACTCCATCCAATATGAGTATAAACATGCAAAGGATGGTGGGGGATTACTTTCAAGAGGTAGTTGATATGGAAATGTCAGACAGTCCCTTTCCTTACTGGGAAGAAAAGCAGGCCATTTGGAAACCCATGTACAAACTTGCTTTGCAATACCTAAGCTGCCCACCCTCCAGTGTGTACTCTGAACGAGTGTTCAGCACAGCAGGGAACTTAGTCAGTGATCGCCGTAGAAGATTACTTCCCAAAAATGTGGAGAAAATGATGTTTATAAAAATTAACTACATCTCTAACGAGGAAGGCCTTCACCATCCAAGACATCCAAGCACTGACTGTTCTCTAATGGCGGATTCAAGCGGCGATGAATTGATAGTCTGTGATGATGACGTACACACTGATGAGGGTGAGGATTAAGCTGAAGATGATGCCGATAACATCTTTTTAAAACTTTCTATGTAAGTGTAGGGTGCAATCTACCCCCAAAGAGGAAAGGGACTTGTGGCATTTCCATATCACATACCATCTTGAAAGGCTGCTGTTAGGGCAATTTATCCTTAAGGGTAGGGTGTCATAGACAGAGTGACCCTAAACTGGCTTTGTCCATTTTTCATAATATTGTACAGTCTATAATGGCTGAATTTTTGGGTATTTTATACAAGTGGAGGGGGGCCTAGAGAGACAGAAACCAAACTGGCTTTTTCCATGTCAATTAATATTGTACAGTCTATAATGGCTGAATTTTTTGGTATTTTATACAAGTGGAGGGGGGCCTAGAGAGACAGAGTGACCCCAAACTGTCTTTCTCCATGTCAATTAATATTGTACAGTCTATAATGGCTGAATTTTTTGGTATTTTATACAAGTGGAGGGGGGCCTTGAGAGACAGAAACCAAACTGGCTTTTTCCATTTCTTTACATATTTAACTATAAGTGTAGGGTGTAATATACATTCAAAGACGATCGCTGCATTGCCAATATGCATAGATGGAGAGGAAGACAATCTGTTTTGTGTGTAGAATAGGCCTACCAACGAAGAATTAAACTGTTTTTTTGGATGATTTATTACCTCAACAATTAGATTACTTGTCTCTAAAACAGTTGGAGCACTAAATTGGGTTAATTTAGGCCCAAAAACATGGATTTTCCCAAAAAATACCAAAAGAAAACCAAAACACGCAATGGCGGTTTTGCAAAACCAAAACCAAAACCAAAACACAACGGTAATCCAGATCCAAAACCGAATCCAAAACCAAAACACGGGGGTCAGTGACCATCTCTAATCTCTCCAGACCTTGAATACAATATAGACCTGACGATTTTGGCCAGGGAATACCATTATATTCAGACCTCTCCTATATTCTCCGTGGCATACCTACCCATGAATATACAAGTGGCAGATAATTAAATATTGATTTGGTATATCAATCAGTATACTAACCACTCTTTCAAAGCCTACAATCTGGTACACAACCCTTATTTTGGTAACCTAGGAGAAAGCTTTAAGTGCACCCAGTTATTTTATTTATACATTTTGTTTTTGTTTTTTAAAGTCTGATATCATTTTATATTTCGCTGGCTCTTTTAGATTCTATAATAAAAGTTATAATTTAAGTTGATGGTACATGTGACTATAATAACAATTTAGGAGGGACATTTTGTGCACCTTGTTAAACAAACTCCTGTATCCTCTTTGCCTTAATATTTCAATGTGGCAGCATCATTTAAGCTAACCAACAGTTTTATCCAGCAGCTACGAACATTTCAATAATAATATTGATCTGTCTGTAACACATATGAGAGCCAGAGAAAGGTTCAATGAGTTACAATCATTTCCTTGACCCATGCTAATTTTTTAAGATAAGTTTCAAATACTTGACACGCCAATTTACATCACTTTCATTGCTGTGTACAGTTAGTTAGTTTTTTTACAAATGCATATTTTTCTTGTAGTAAGTTAGGGATATTGATATTTCATCTTGGTGTTTTTCAGTCTCTTGGGCATTGAAATCCACTGGGAAAATCCATAAACTAAAAACTGAAACTGTCAAAGCAAAGCACATCTTGGTAAAATCTCATCAGAAAGGTATATGAGCTTGTTTTGTCTGGGGTTTTACTTATGATAAATGCGCATTGTACTTGGAAATGGTTTGGTGTCTGTAACATGTCATGATGGTAAATGAGGTCTGATCTGCTAATGGCGGTCTTCAGAACTACATTTGCAGCGGATTTCCTTATGTTGATGACCGTAATAACCATGTACTTCTGATCATGCAGCATAATATTTTATGTGTACAATGCTATGGTTTACAGTACTTTGGTAAAATGCAATGTAAAAGATTCTGTCCAGTAAAATCATTGTTTAGTTAATATTCTACTCCGTGCCCTGTCCTTTGTTACACAAAAAATTCTAAAGACACTCTTTATAGGCGTTAATCCAAATTGTTCCAGGAACCAGCAGCTGACAAGAGTTGTATTCCATTCTTTAAAAGAAAAAGAAAACAATGTGAGAGAATAAAATAAACTATATACAATTAGGGATGAGCGGGCTCGGATTCCGCTAATCCGAGCCCACCCGAACAGTGCGGATCCGAACGGGATCAGAGCACTGTTCGGATATTTCCGGCGGGCAAAAAATTGAAAACGAGGCTCTGTCGTCCAAGTCTCGCGGCGAATCTCGTGAGGGGTGGGAGGGAGGGCCCAGAACAATTCCATCTTGTACCTCTTTTTTTGGCATTATGTGCTCAAGCTACCTCGGTGCAACCTTTTGGCCTAAATACAATATTGTGAGGTGTTCAGAATAGGCTGGAAATTAGTGGAAATGATTGTTATTTAATGTTATTGAGGTTAATAATAGCGTAGGAGTCAAAAAAAACCCCACAAAACTGGTTTTTAGCACTTTTTATGTTTTTTTCAAAATAAATCCGAATCCAAAACCTTAAATCTGAACCAAAACCTTTCGTCAGGTGTTTTGAGAAACAAATCCGAACCCAAAGCCTCAAGCAAATCCGAAAAGAAAACACAAAACACGAGACACCAAAAGTGGCCGGTGCACATCCCTAATACAAATGCAGTGTTCTCTCCAGCACCTATTTCCCGGGTGCTTCACCCATCTGTTTTTATTTGCTACCTGGCTCTCTGTCACGGCTCTGAGGTTTTTTGCAGATCCCCTGCCTCACTATCGAGAATGGTGGAGGCAGAATACAATGATATTCACAGGATAGGTTCACGGCTTACAACCATCAATAGTAACACAGGAGAAAGTAGTAGTGCTGCAACGTAGTATATTGAATGTTGGTACAACAGGAATAGATTATATATATATATATATATATATATATATATATATATATATATATATATATATATATTGGCAGAGATGAATACACGGCAATTCGTAGTAATGCAGACAATTCACATATGCTACTTCATAGTCGGTAACCCTTGGCAACAGCATGAGATGGGATGATATACAGTTCAACGCAGTGATGATAAACAAGAACACTAGGATCCAATAGAGAACCACACAGCAGATGAATGTGAATCACTGGTACAGCATACAGTCCAAACAGAGTAGTATATAGAACTTAGCTGATCCGAGAGTAGAGATGACTCAACATAGCAGGTGGTACTGGAATCGCTGATTCTTATTAAGTAAAGCAGTAAGCGTTAAACATCACCCAAGGACTTGGATGAACACTGACACATGCAGTAGAATGTTGCCTAGAAGTAGCAGAGATGTGAGTAGTATCTGAATAATGCGTGGAACTACAGGTAGCAGGATTCGTTGTAACTGCAATGGTAAGTTCGCTGTAGTATGGAGCAACTGAACAGAGACACGCAACTTGAGCCCAACTACTAGCCACCAGCACAACAAGTAGTTCACAATAACAGTCCAGTAACCAGGTAACAGCAGAGTAAGGATAACCCGTGTCAGACGTGGAACTACAGGTGACAGGTGACTTGATAGTAGCTCTAACAGTGAGATGCAGCGATCTTAGCCAGCCAGCAGTAAAGTTGAACCAATAGATAAAGCACAGGTTTAGCAACAACTCACGATACTCGTTCAGCGTGCAGATGAATAGCGGAGAGAAGTTCCAGCTTGCAGGTGAACAGCAGTGAGGAGTTTGCAGCTTGCAGGTGAACAGCAGTGAGGAGTTTGCAGCTTGCAGGTGAACAGCAGTGAGGAGTTTGCAGCTTGCAGGTGAACAGCAGTGAGGAGTTTGCAGCTTGCAGGTGAACAGCAGTGAGGAGTTTGCAGCTTGCAGGTGAACAGCAGTGAGGAGTTTGCAGCTTGCAGGTGAACAGCAGTAAGGAGTTCAGTCCAGCAAGCAGGTAACGGACACACGGAAGGAGAGGTATACAGCCAGATCCAAATGCAATCAGAGTAACACGAAGAACAGGCAATGAGCCCATAACCATTGCCTGGGTTTGGGAGGAGGTCCAGATCACAGTAGCCAGAAACAGCTGTGAAAGTAATGTCTCTGAGGCAGAAGCAAGCAGACTCATGGTTCTTAAAGGGAAAGTCACAGCGCCGGCACCTAACTATGGGACCAGGGTGTGACACTCTCTGAGCCCAACAGTGCTATTATAAAAGAATAAACCATTGTTCCTCCTAGTAGGACAGGCACTATGGGAGCACTACAGCCAGCAGTGTGTTTTGGACCACTGACCACCAGTCTGACCAGTCCTGGCAGGTGTGGGCAATACCCTTCAACATTTTTCATTATTATTGCAAAGTATTACACTGCCCCCACCCAACAACACTGCAAACGGACCAAATTGGGTCACTAGAACAGCTTGGTAAGGTTCATTTTTTAATAAATAAAAAGCAGAATCCAATGGAGGTGCTCAGCGATTCACTTTCTTTATGCGTTTCAAAGCTTTCAGCATTTTCATCAGGAGCTGATACACACTGGCGATTTCATCTTTTATAAAAAAAAATAAAAATAATTCACTATTCGCTCTAATACATATCTGCTGAAGTCTAAAAAGCGCACTGTCATGGGATAAAATGTGTATTGTTATAGTGCTATACTTCCATGCTTAAAATAACTTGCTTCTCCCCACTTTGCTTTTAATGTATTTCTTTCAGATAAGACTGGACCATCACCAGCGCAATCTACTGCCAAATCTTTCAAGAGAGTTGTTGCTGTTCCACAGTTAAAACTGACCTTCATAAAATCTTTCAAAACAGGTTTCTGACTTTTTTCCCTGTATCTGTTTCATAATAGTGACATTTTCAGTTTAAAATATGCAGTGAGCACACCAGGGAAAACATACCATCTTAGTACTCCGTATGGATTAAAGTGTTCATTTGATATCAATAGTATTGTTAGTAGGGATGTGCACCGGCGACTTTTGGTGTCTCGTGTTTTGTATTCGGATTTTCTCGATGTTTTGGGTTCGGATTTGTTCCGCAAAACACCTGCCGAAAGGTTTTGGTTCGGATTTAAGGTTTTGGATTCTGATTTTTTTTGAAAAAAGCATAAAAAGTTCAAAAATCAAGTTTTTGGGCTTATTTTCATTCCTACGCTATTATTAACCTCAATAGCATTCAATAACAATCATTTCCACTAATTTACAGTGTATTCTGAACACCTCACAATATTGTTATTAGTCCAAAATGTTGCAACGAGGTATCTTTCTGGACTGCGTAGTGGAGTGGTCACCACAATATAATTAAAAAACCCTGAACTTGTATGATTCGCACCAATAAATGTATCTGGACTGCGTAGAGGAGTGGTCACCACAATATAATAAGAAAACCATCAACTGGTCTGAATCGCACCAAAAAATGTACCTGGACTGCGTAGAGGAGTGGTCACCACAATATAATTTAAAAACCCTGAACTTGTATGATTGGCACCAATAAATGTATCTGGACTGCGTAGAGGAGTGGTCACCACAATATAATAAGAAAACCATCAACTGGTCTGAATCGCACCAAAAAATGTACCTGGACTGCGTAGAGGAGTGGTCACCAAAATATAATTTAAAAACCCTGAACTTGTATGATTCGCACCAATAAATGTATCTGGACTGCGTAGAAGAGTGGTCCCCACAATATAATAAGAAAACCATCAACTGGTCTTAATCGCACCAAAAAATGTACCTGGACTGCGTAGAGGAGTGGTCACCACAATATAATTTAAAAACCCTGAACTTGTATGATTCGAACCAATAAATGTATCTGGACTGCGTAGAGGAGTGGTCACCACAATATAATAAGAAAACCATCAACTGGTCTGAATCACACCAAAAAATGTACATGGACTGCGTAGAGGAGTGGTCACCACAATATAATTTAAAAACCCTGAACTTGTATGATTCGCACCAATAAATGTATCTGGACTGCGTAGAGGAGTGGTCACCACAATATAATAAGAAAACCATCAACTGGCCTGAATCGCACCAAAAAATGTACCTGGACTGCGTAGAGGAGTGGTCACCACAATATAATTTAAAAACCCTGAACTTGTATGATTCGCACCAATAAATGTATCTGGACTGCGTAGAGGAGTGGTCACCACAATATAATTAAAAAACTCTCCAGGGGTCTGAATTCCAAAAAAAAAGTTTCTTGACTGCGTAGTGGGGTGGCCCCGGTACACAACTTTTTACCGGGGCCACAATATAATTAAAAAACCCTCCACGGGTCTGAATTCTACCAAAAAAGTTTATGGACTGCATAGTGTAGTGTTCCCCACAATATTATTTAAAAATTTTGCAGCAACAGTCAACGTTGTTTAATATCTGATACACCTCTATCTGGACTGCATAGTGGAGTGGCCCCGGTACTAAATTTGGTACCGGGGCCACAATACCTCCTCCAACTTCCAAGTGTAGTGTTTATAACATATAAACACTACAGTAGTTCTAGCACGTCAATACCTCTTGTTTTAAATTATGACAGGGCATTTTACTTTTGGTTTAATTTTTGAATTTGTTGACATTTTGTTTTACTTTTTGAACATGGCAAAAGACTGTTGAATGGTCACATAATGCCAAAAAAAGAGTTGCAAGATGGAATTGTCCTTGGGCCCTCCCACCCACCCTTATGTTGTTGAAATAGGACATGCACACTTTAACAAACCAATCATTTCAGCGACAGGGCCTACCAAACAACTGTGGCTGAAATGATTGGTTTGTTTGGGCCCCCACACCAAAAAAACAATTCATCTCTCCCTGTACAAACTAAACAGGCTCTACTGAGGAAAGATGTCGTCCTCATCCTCAACCTCCGATTCCTCTCCCCCTACAGTGTGTACTTCCTCCTCCTCACACATTATCAATTCGTCCCCGCTGGACTCTACAACCACAGGTCCCTCTGTACTATCTGGAGGGCAGTGCTGTACTTCATTGAGAAATTGATTATTCATTTTTATAAACATCATTTTTTCAACATTGTGAGGAAGCAACCTCCTTCGCCGCTCACTGACCAGGTTCCCCGCTGCACTAAAAACTCTTTCCGAGTACACACTGGAGGGGGGACAACTCAGGTAAAATAGAGCCAGTTTGTACAGGGGCTTCCAAACTGCCTTTTTTTCCTGCCAGTAACAATATGGACTGTCTGACATGTCTATTTGGATGGTGTCAGCAAAATAATCCTCCACCATTTTTTCTATTGTGACAGCATCCAATGCAGCAACAGTAGACATGTCTGCAATGATTGGCAGGTCCTTCAGTCCGGACCAGATGTTATCAGCATCCCCTCCAGCGGGTCTTTTAGGAAAACTGAGCTTTTTGCTCGCAGCTTTATCCTCCAAATTTTTGTTTTCCATTATATGTAGCACAAGAGAGCGTACCCCTAATCCACACACACTCGGCAAAGACTTTAAAAATTATATGCGGCACAGGAGAGTACCACTGGACTTATACTGCAGAATCAGTGAACTTTGTGATATTGCAGTACCACTGGACTTATACTGCAGAATCAGTGAACTTTGTAATATTGCAGTACCACTGGTGGACTTATACTGCAGAATCAGTGAACTTTGTAATATTGCAGTACCAATGGACTTATACTGCAGGATTGTTTTTGGATATTTTTTTTTAATTTCTTTTTTTTATAATTTTTTTTTTTTTTTTTTATAACTTGGGAATAATGGGGAAATAACAATGCCCTTAGAAGGACAGAGCACAGGACACAGCACCACTGGACTGAACAGGACACAGCACAGGACCCAGCAGCACCACTGAACTCAGAAGGACAGAGCACAGGACACAGCACCACTGGAGTGAGCACAACACAGCACAGCACAGGATATAGCAGGGCAGAGGACCACCTAACACAACCTCCCTCTACCCTGATCAATGCCTGAGTGAAGATGGCGGCGGCCAGCGGGGAATTTATAGAATCCGAGTATCGCGAGATCCGACAACGGGATTATGACTCGGAGCCTCGCTTTCAGTTTTGCAATTGGCGGGAATACCCGGATCTGTCTCGGATCCGGCTCGGATCGGCAAGGTTCGGGTGGGCTCGGATTTCAGATATCCTAGCCCGCTCATCCCTACTTTTTACATGTTTTATGTGATTGGTATTAAAAGGTTAATGCGCAAGATTGCTTCTCTCTCTTTTTCTGAGTGTGGAATATACAACAGAAGCGGCAGACGCTGAGTTTGGAGAGACACCTTTATAGCCAATATAGGCGACATTTCAACTGAAATCTAGTAAACATACATCCAAATGGGTGCTGAATATGCATGAGAACACGGATGATTTACATCTCAACGACATACATGAGCACGGGAATTTTAGAGACTTTTTATTAATGGTGAATTAGATATTGTCAAGATATATTATACCATGGTATGTCTTTTTATTGTAGATTTTTGCCAAGATTATTGATCCTTTTATGATCGTTTTATACAACATTCAGAGTGCGGGAAGGAAGCGCCTTACGTATGTAATTTTTCTGTGTATATGTTAACTAGGTGGTGCCCACCTATATAATAAACTGTATCAAGGCACAAGGCGTGGGTGTGCAATTAAAGACATGTGTTATACTGAATGAAAGAGTTTGTTAGTACCCCAAAGTATGTGGGTGCGTGGCCTAGAGGTAGGGGTAGACCCCCTGCCTGTCCAAGAAAAAAAAGTAGAAACATATTTGCTAGACAACCAACTACGTCTACACACTGGGGTGCGTAGTGGGAAAAATCCCGTAGAAATTAAGAGAATAAGAATAACCTTAAGGGTGCATAAATGGGAATCATGGAGGATGTGGTAGTGGTTAGCTTTAGGGTCATTCACCAGTGTCTCTTCCAGGGCGTGAGAGATTGAGCTGATGAATCTAGTCTTTGACCTCAGGTAAAGTATGAATAGACATTTGCCGGCCCTCAATCTCCACCAAGAGGCGAAAAGGGAAATCCCATTGGTATTTATACCCATTTTCTCTCAGAGCACGGGACACTTCCCGGAGGTCCCGGCGTTTGTCAATTGTTGATGGGGCAAGGTCCTGGTATACTCGAATACGGCATCCTTCGTAGAGCAAATGCGGGGGATTTCCTGACCGCGGAAGAGATTGTGTCTTTGGTTTTGACGGACAGTAGTGGCAGAATAACATCACAAGGAGGATCAGAGTCTTTCAGGCAGGGCCTCAGTGCTCTATGTACCCGCTCTATCTGTATTGGGTGAGAAGATAAGGTAGGGTCCAGTGATGAGAGAAATTTGCAGACATACTGTTCAAGATCTTTCGGCTCCACTGATCAGGAATGTTTCGTAAATGAAGATTGTTGCAGCGTTCTCTATTTTCCAGGTCCTCTAACTTATCTTTTAGAAAATCATGCTCCTTCAGGAGGTAGTCCAGGTCCTGTGCCGCCTTGCCTTGAAATTTTAGAGTGGAGTCCACCTTGGTTTCAAGAGCCAATGTTCTTTTGGTTAATGTAATCAATTCTAATTTCAAGTCCCCTATGGCTCTTTGGAGATCTGCTGAGAAAGAATTGGTGTGGTCCACAATTAAGTTTCACAGTTCAGTGAAGTCGGCTTTAGTAGAGGGAGCTGTGGTAAGTGGAGGGGCTGAGTCAGTCTGTACCTCGGGGGGAGAGTCAGGAGGAGAGGATGAGGATGCTTTGTCTTGATGGGAAAAGTGATGCATAATTTCCCCAGCCATACCCCTGCGCCCTCTGCCAGCTGGTTTATTCATGTTGGAGGTGAGGTCGCGAGGTTTGGCTGTCAAGCAGTGATTTAGCAGGGCCTTGCTCCCATGTTTCAAAACCCGGTACATCAGGAGGAACCGATGCAGATTGGCCGATCTCGGCTTTCCGCTGAGGAACGTCAGCGACGTTTCAAACAAAATCTGTGCCTATATTGCGGGGATCCTGGTCATACCATATCCTCTTGTACTAAAAGACCGGGAAACGCCCCCTCCTAGTCGGTGGCAGGGAGGCTGACTTAGGAGTTGGAGTTACTACTCCCTACACTACTGCTAGCACAGATTGCCTCATGCCCATCTCCTTGGATACAGCTGTCGGCCCCTTTGAGACCTTAGCCTTTGTGGATTCCGGCTCTGCCGGAAATTTCATCTCTGCCACTCTGGCATCGCAACTCCAATTAAATACACTAAAATTGCCTCAGCCGTTATTTCTCACCGCGGTGGATGGGAATCGGATCTCCAACGGGTCGGTTCCCCACATCTGTTCTCCTATTCGGCTAACGGTAGGGGTGCTACATTCTGAACTCATCGAGTTTTTGGTTCTTCCTCGTTCTGTCAACACTGTCATTCTAGGATTACCTTGGCTCAATCTTCACTCACCCCAATTTGATTGGAATCGTGCTATGGTTACCTCTTGGGGCCCACAATGTTTCAAGTCCTGCCTGTCCGGTCTAAAACCTGGCCAGTCCACCCCTACTTGTCATTGGACATCTCCTCAGACTGAATTACCATCTTCATATAACTCCTACAGAGATGTGTTCTGCAAGACCGCAGCCGAGACCCTACCTCCTCATCGGGCCTGGGATTGCTCCATTGAACTATTTCCTGATAAACCGCTTCCCAAAGGCAGAATATATCCATTATCCATCTCTTCCCGAGAATGCTGCTATGTCTACCTATATAGCTAAGAATCTCCAGCGTGGATTTATCAGGAAGTCTACCTCTCCCGAAGGTGCGGGATTCTTCTTTGTTAAAAAAAAAGACGGGTCTTTACGGCCTTGTATCGATTACCGGTGATTGAATGCCATCACTGTTAAAAACAGATACCCGTTGCCACTCATCTCTGAACTGTTTGATAGGATCTCGGGATCAAAGATCTTTGCTAAACTAGATCTGCGAGGAGCATATAACCTCCTTGCGGGGGTCCCTGGTGAATACCGGCGGCGTGTTAGACTCCGCGCCTCCTTGTGTAGCTGTGCCAATACTTGCAGGTACTAAAGTCACCTCCGTGACAGTTTGCTCTGGCCATGTCTACCGAGTCGTCTAATGAACCTTCAGGACCTGACCTTCTACTCCACCTGGCTCATAGAGTTGAAAAACAGGAGGCTGAGCAAGCACAGTTGCTTCATTGCATTCAAGGAGTTGCTGCATGTCTCGAGACCCTCCAGACCTCTGTGACCGCAGTTCAGAATGTTCCCGTGACTACCTCGGCTGCTGCAGCCACCTCCTCCTGTCCTGCTGTGGCATCCACTATCCGTACTGAAGTCCGGGAGTTCGTAGCCTCATGCACTACTTGTGCTCAGAATAAAGTACCTAGGCAACCTCCCACAGGACTGTTACAACCTCTTCCAATTCCTGATCACCCTTGGTCTAGCATCTCAATGGATTTCATCACCAATTTACCACCGAGCAACGGCTGCAACACCATCTGGGTCACTGTGGACAGATTTTCTAAGATGGCCCATTTTGTTCCACTAAAGGGCCTTCCAACTGCATCTAAACTAGCACAAATCTTTATTAAAGAGATTTTCCGCTTCCACGGTTGTCCTCTGGAAATAATCTCTGACCGTGGCGTCCAGTTTATTTCTCGCTTCTGGAGAGCCTTCTGCAAGGATTTAGGTATCAGTCTTAAATTCTCCTCTGGGTATCACCCACAGACCAACGGCCAGACGGAGCGAGTAAATCAAGATTTAGAATTGTTTCTTCGTTGCTTTTCTTCACACAACCAATCCAATTGGAGTCTTCTGCTGCCTTGGGCCGAATTTGCCCACAACAACCATAATCATTCTTCTTCGGGATATTCTCCATTCTTCACTGTATATGGGACCCATCCCATTCTTCCCTCGTTTTCTTCCCCACCTCCCACGGTTCCTGCCGCCCACGCTATGACTCAAAATATGGCTAAACTATGGGTTTCCACTAAGCAGAACCTTCTCAAATCAGGACGTCATTATAAATCTTCCGCTGATAATCATAGAAGAGTCGTATTAGTCCTCCAGGTTGGGGACAAAGTCTGGTTGTCCACTAGGAATCTGAGACTACGGGTTCACTCCATGAAACTGGCACCCCGCTTCATTGGGCCTTTCTCAGTTACGCAAATCATTAATCCAGTTACGGTTAGACTCCAACTTCCTCCAGATCCATAACACCTTTCATGTCTCTCTCCTTAAACCTCTGGTACTCAACAAATTTTCCCATGTCACTCCGGTACCTCATGCTATTCCCACCGCTATGGGGGACGAATATGAGGTTAGTCTAGTTCTGGAGGAACGTAAATTTCGAGGACGTCTACAGTACCTAGTACATTGGAAAGGCTTTGGAACTGAAGAGAGGTCTTGGGTTTTTAAAGAAGATTTGCATGCCCCAGGATTATTATCCGCCTTCCTTAAGCGGCGCTCTTCATCTAATGTGTTTTCCGATTGTGAGGAGGGCGGTACTGTCAGACGCTGTCCCCGCGCCTCCACGCTAAGGCGGGACGGACGTCTGTCTCTCCCTGAGTGTTCCGTTGCTAGGCAACAGAGACGCGTCTTCCGGCGGCGCGGTGTGTATGCGCGCCCGTCGCCATAACAACGGGACGCGCTGCTAGTTTCCTGTCGGCGGTCTGACCGCCGAATCTCTGCCCACCAATGAGGGTTAAGGACTTCCTATATATATCCTGCTCTGACATCACTAGGATGCCAGAGCAACTAGTTATCTAGCCTCCAGCGTTCCTGTGATATCTTCATTATATCCTACCTATTGATTTCCTGTTACTGACCTGGCTTCCTGACCTCGCCTTTGGATTCTCCCTGTGTCCTGTTACTTCGGTTTGACCTTGGCCTGCTGACTATTCTCTGCCTCCTGATTCTGTACCTTATCTGCCCGCTTGGTCCTGACTCTGCCTGTACGACTACGGATTTGCCCCTTCCCTCGCAAGTAGCTATCTGGGAGGGCCGCGACCTGCACGTCGCTCGCTGCGAAGTCCAAACCTCCTTGCGGGGGTCCCTGGTGAATACCGGCGGCATGTTAGACTCCGCTCCTCCTTGTGTAGCTGTGCCAATACTTGCAGGTACTAAAGTCACCTCCGTGACAGACACCAAGCCTAAGTAGTTACAATCACACAGCAGTATAAACAAAACTTTCCCCCAGGTACAATGTAGACTAGGCACAGCAGAGGCAAAGTGACAGTTTGAAATGGCTGCTCTGCTTAACTGAAAACCCTGCAGGAGGGGAGGTGCCACCCACTTAGTGAAGACACACCTCCTCCTCAACTGACCTCCCTAACATGGCAGTTATTCCTGTCCATCTCAGATCCTGCTGGGAGCTGTTTCTATTACAGCCCTCTACCTAGAGCTTGATTAAGGCTTTGGGGGGCCCGGGGCACTTAAGACAGGGTGCCCCTAACATCTAAAATTAAGAGCATAGTGTCATCATGCACGAGAGAGAGTTAAAAGTAGGTGATAAATAATAAAGAGGCATAGTTTACTATGTTTGTCCCCAATTGTAAAGCGCTACGGAATATGTTGGTGCTATATAAATAAATGATGATGATGATGAGACCAATTCTAGCATGAAGGGAATGTTTATTTAACATGTATCTAAACATAATAGTGCAAAAATAAAAATGTTTTATATATTATATATGTATCGATACATACACATATACACAGTGCCATGAATAACTATCCCCCACGTCCTTTTATTGCACTTTTATAACACAGAATGAATTTTGAACGTTAAATATTAAATTAAATATTAAAGAGAACATATGAACAAATAACACTTTTTTACTTATTTTTTACTATCACTTATATAGCACCAGTTACACAGTGGTGTACAAAGAATAGGTAGCCATTCCCATCAGTCCCAGGAAGGGGGATACTACATTTTCAAAAATTATATTTCCTTATTTTGGCTTGAGCAAAGTTTTTAATAATTGTTTCAAAGCATATGCCTTGTATCAGTTCACTTTCAATGCTCATAAGAGTTAATGCCTTTAGTTGCTCGTCCCTCATTGTTGACCTAAATTTATTTTTATAAGCGTTAATTTGCTAAAAGAACTCTCTCCTGAGCAGTTTGTGACCATTAAACAAAGGTGCATTCTCAGAGACAGATACATTTGGGAAAATATCCTTAATCTTTTCTTCATATAATAACTAAGATCGTGATGAAGGTGCTTGACAGCTCCTTCCTATGGCAAACTGTACAAACTGAGCCATTTTTTGAGGATACACTTCTTTGTCTAGCTCTTGTGGATAATGCTCAGCCAATTTGGTAGCCTGTATCATTATTTGTCTGTCCATCATTCTGCAAGAGCATAGCACAACCTTGAAATCAGGTATAAATGTATATAGAGCAAATCTATAATTCAATACCATTTTGAGGCAATCAATTATATAATTGCACATAACACGGTTTCTTCTGACTCCACACTATCCACATTTATTTTTTTCCTTCTTGCGCGAGTTACTTTATAGTCTGATCTACCACATGCTGCTTGTGCTTCCCTCTCAAAGTTATCAAAACTTTCACACAGTGAATCTAAAATGTGACCTAGAGATTCTAGTAATTCTACAGCAACATTAAGATCAATGGTTGTGGATTGCAGCAACTGGCTTGTTGTGTTAAATCTAAAAAGAATGGTGTTCCAAAAATGACACATAAATGCTATTTCCAGAAAGTCCATTGTCTGAGACAAGGTGTCAGCTTTGTGTCTTGTAGTTGAAGTTTGTTGCTTATTATCAGAAATTTCATCAAATGTTTTTGTATCCTTTGGCTAAGGCAGCGGTTGCATCTGCACGAGCAAACCATCTTGTTTCTGAGAGATTCTTCATTGTGTGTTTCATTAACACAGACCAACGATAGGTGGAAGCAGAAAAGAACTTGTAAACACTTGAAAGAAAACCAAAGAAGCTTACAGCTTTTACACAGCAATCAACAGTATTTGATGTATTCTAACAAGTCATTTGTGAGGTCTGTAGACTTATGACTCTGAATCCTTAAAAATAAGAGAAAACGCTCCACAGATATGTCATCCAACACATATCGTACAGTAACACTTAACTGATCAGCATGGGTTACTGTTAGGAACCCCTCCAGCCGGTACAACAAAACCCGGAGTCTGCTCCGAAAGCCTGGTGTTCACTGGAGCCCCTAGTGGTGGGGACAGACTTGGCCGCAGACTAACAGAGGGTCGAGAGTTGTGTACTGGCTAAGGAGAACCCAGGAATAGAGTGTTATGGCGGACAGCAGCGTGGGGTCCAGGCAGAGTCCGTTCCGGCAGCAGACAGCGTATCCACAGAACAAACCAAGGTCAGAGGTCACAGGCACAGGTTTGGAATCCAGGGACAGGCGAAAGATCAGGGTCACTAGCAGAGAATCAGAATCCGGGTTCAGGCAGTAGATCAGGGTCAGAGGCACAGGTTCAGAATCCAGGAACAGGCAAGGGTCATACACAGAGAATCAATCTTAGGTTAAACACCAAACACAGGGACAAAAGAGCAGGCAGCAGTACTGAAACAGGACGCTATAACCGGCAGTAAGGCTCTGATCTCACTGCCTTAAATAGTCCTAAGAGCCAATCAGGACAGAGAAGGATAGGGCTGACAATCAGCCTCAGGAGACAGCTAATTAATTACTCATAAAAAATATGGAAACTGGCGCAGATAGGGCGGTGTTGATAATAGGGTAACTCAGTACCAATAGATGCCCGGATAACATAAAACATGCAGAAAAAGGTATATAAATATAAGGTATTCACAATAGCAGTCTGATTTGTCCAACTTTCCAATCCACCAGGTAGTCTCAATTCAAACACAATGATCGCGAGGTGTCCCTTCCTCAATTTCTCCTGATTCAGATATATATATATCGGATGACAAAAAGACAAATATCTCCAATTGTACAATAATCCACTAAAACCGTATGGTAAAAACAGGATAAAGATCCACTTACATCTCGTAAGAAGATCTATGCATGTAAAGGTTTCTTTCACACATTTTGCCAGCTGTCTTCTCTTATCTCTCCCGATTTAATCATGTATACATTCGGAAGATAAGAAGACAAATTCTCCAATGGTGCAATACTTCAATAAAACGTTTATTAAACACAGGCTAAAAAATCTACTTACATTTAGCAAGGAGATCTGTACATGTAAAGGTATCTTTCACGCACTATGCTGAATTTCTGACCGTCCTCATATCGCGGTTATTTCCAAACTAACTTCCGGGTTCCATTGTCATAGCAACCAATCTCAAACTCTCATTGGAACCCTACGCGTTTCGTCGTGAAGACTTCGTCAGGGGTGATCCAATGAGGGCAGAGTCTCCCTTTTTATATTGAGTCTCGAGTTTTAGTTTTAGCTAATTTAACCCGTGCAGGGCCGCTCGTAACTACGAGTGGCTCCAATTAAACAAAACAAACCAAAAGGCTGCTTACAATAGGAGATATGCGCTGTGTGCAAAAAATGAAATGCTTCACTGATGGGAGCTTACATATGTTTTAGTACGGAATAGTGAAATCGGTAATTGTATATATACCATAAGATTATAAAGTATAAACTATAGAATATAAAATGTATATATATATAAAAAAGAGGGGGGGGGGTTAATTATCCACAAGTTGATCCATGATGCCTTGAATGCATAATCTATTTTGATGAACTAAATAGTATAATGAACTGCCAGCTGAATTAGTGCCAATAGAACACTAGGAATACCAGAATGGTTAGGTGTTATCAGAAAAAGGAGAATAATTCAAAGTCAGAGTTCAATCCCAGTGGGGTTAAAGTGCCCAGGTTGAAAATCCATTTTGCTTCCTCTTGATTAAGTAATTTATTAAAATCTCCTCCTCTCCAATGTTTTTTGACCAATTTAATCCCCATAAATTTCAGTCCTGATGGATCCTGATGGTGTACTGTTTTAAAATGGTTGGATAAATGATGGGTTTCTTATCCAGTAGTGATGTTTTTCACATGTTCATTTATTCTCGTTTTTAATTTTCTGAAGGTTCTACCAACATACTGTAGGCCACATGGACAGCTAATTAGATAAATTACCCCCGTAGAATTGCATGATATATGTTCTTTGATGTTGAAAGATTTTGATTGGGAGTGTGGAATAAATTCAACTACTTCTTTAGTTCCATCGGGTTTCGTGATCCTACATGCCTTGCAATTAAGGCAATGGAAAAAACCCTTGCTTTGTTTCGCATTCACCAACCAGTTGGATGTGTTACTAACTGCCTTTGGTAGATGACTAGTGACCATTTTCTGCTTGAGGTTAGGTGCCTTTCTAAACGTAATGGTAGGATTCATTGGGAGAAATTTTGAAAGTGTTTCATCTTTTCTTAAGAGGTGCCAATGTCTCTTTATAATCCTCTAGACATCCTGGGCCGACTCTGAAAATTGGGTAATGAAAGGAACGCAAATGCTGCTTCCAGCTGCATTATTTTCTTCTTTTTCTTTTTCTTTGTATTGTAGAAGATCTTTTCTCATGAGGGTGCTTACTTCTTCCATCACTTTATCGACCTTTTCCTCCTTATAACCTCTCTCATGAAATCTGGATTAAACCATATTACCTTGTTCCCTGAGTGTGTTCAAATTTGAACAGTTCCTCCTAATCCTTATAAACTGCCCACGAGGAATATTTTCTAGCCAGTTTGGATGATGATGGCTATTGATGGGTATATAACTGTTGCAGTCGACTGCCTTGAAGTGAGTTTCGCACTTTGCTTTCTCACAGAGACATGTATGGTGATATATCTCTCCCTCCCAGCCCTTTATGCCTCCACTATATGGTTATATATAGATGCTCATTCATATTTAGGGGTATCGTCTCCCCCTTCATAGCCCTACTGCATAGGGATTGATATATAGGCTATACACTCTAAATAGGCCATAGGCAGACCTATATGGTTTTGGATACTATCTGATTGTGGAACTTATAATTGATAAATGACACATTCCTGGATAGACTTAATGCAACTTAATTGGCCTTTGTGATACCCTATATCTGCCACTGCTAGGGTGCTTAGTATTTTAATACACTACACACACTATTTTCATTTTTATCTATATTTCGCCGCTTTACTTGATGTTTTAATATGAATCTAATAAAATTTAGTTTTAATTGATACTATTTCCTTGGGGACCGGAGTGCCTCTATTTACTCTTTTTCTCTCTTTTTTGAGTAGGAAACTAGAAAGGCTAGAAAGGGAGGTGATTGATAAGAAGAAGAAAAAGATTGTGAGAGACAAACAAGATCAAAATAAGCTTCTTAATAGTGAGAACATTATGAGAGAAAATTCAGTAGATTTGAAAGATCACAAAGAAAAGGTTTATGAGAGATTGAATCTTTCATATCAACAATATATGAAACTATTGCATGAAAAAAATCAGGAAAATGATGATCATAACATCACGTTAGAAATGGAACTTTATACACAAACAGCTAGGGATTCGTTTCTTAAAGGAGAAATGAATGTGGAATACCATCTATATTCAGATCTTCAAGATATAAGTAGTGAGGAAGCTACCGAAGATAGTTTACAAGAACCCTGGCATATGATTACACTAGATGCAACTGGAGATGAGAAATCGGACAAATCAGCTATTCAAGATAACCCACCTGCATTAACATCATCATTACCAATATTCAATCTAGAACTCACTTGCTATAATCAAATAATTGACTCAGAGAATTGCAAAGACATCAGCAAAATTGAATATTTGAACACTCCCCAACGGCTTCTTTTTTAGACTCCATTCAAACTCCATCGGCACCATGGCAAATAATAACCACTTTGAAAAGAAGAAGATCACCATATTTAGAAGAGGAACCCGAGGGGGTAAGAAAACTCAAAAACAAAAGAGTGTAAAGAATAACACCCATGTCATTATTGGAGAGCAAGGTGATGATATGCAAGGAATTCACAATCTTAGCAAAAAATCACTCACATCGGCGCACATTTCTCTCCTGAAGAACGGATTGAAGTTTGCGCCGACTCCTCAAATGAATAAATTTCAAACTTACATCGACATCCAAAAATTTGTTAAATCTTACTTTGAAAAATTATTTCCTAAAAGATCCCAGAATTACCACTCTCACAAGTACTCAAGATCCATCTCATTATCAACATACAGACCTCCGACCAAGCTCCAATTTTTACCCTACATATGCAAAAGGTAACTATGTTAATGCCTTTCAGAAAGTAGTTGAGGATGAGATCATGGCCCTTAATTTAGACAAGAAGAAGAAGACAAATATGAATCTAACATACAAAGAAAGGAAAGCACTCAAAGATTTATCGGAAGACACAACAGTTGTGATAAAGCCAGCAGATAAGGGAGGGGGCTTGGTCATATTAGATAAAGACTACTATGTAGCAGAATCTATGAATCTACTACAAGATACAAATACTTATAAAGTGTTACAAAAAGATCCAACGGCAGATTACCAAAGAGAACTTTTTATATATCTAAAGGAAGGATTCGAGCAAGGAATCCTTACTGATAGAGAATACAAGTTTTTAAAAGTGGAAAATCCCATTCTGCCGGATTTTATCACCTCCCGAAGGTGCATAAAGATATTGAGAAACCCCCAGGGCTTCCCATTATATCAGGGATCGACTCTCTAACATCTCCACTTTCTGAGTATATTGATCAATTTTTGCAGTCTCTGGTTCAACAACAAAAGTCATATTTAAGAGATACTACACAAATACTGAACCTCCTGAGTGAGGTCCAGTGGGAAGATCATTTTATTCTAGTCACAAGTGATGTTTGTGCCTTATACACCTGCATAAATCACACAGACGGAATTAATAGTACAAGATTTTTTCTAGAAAGGGACTCCAATATTCCATCGATTCAGATTGAATTTATCATAAAGGGAATAACATTTATACTCACCCACAACAACTTGTGGTTTCAGAGCTCTCATTATTTACAAGAACGAGAAACAGCGATGGGGACCAAGTTTGCGCCAAGCTACGCCAACCTCTTCATGAGCCATTGGGAGGAGGATAACATCTGGTCAAATGGTAGCTTGGTGTCAAACTTGGTCCTCTGGAAAAGATTCATAGATGACATTTTTTTCATCTGGAAGGGAGGAGAAGACTCACTTAGAAAGTTCATTGATAATATGAACACTCCACTTAAGAACCTTAAGTTTGTCACCAATTTCAGTAAAAAAAAAGTGACCTTCCTGGATCTGGATATATATATTGAAGGTGGAAACATAGAAACAAAAACTCACTTCAAGGCAGTCGACTGCAACAGTTATATACCCATCAATAGCCATCATCATCCAAACTGGCTAGAAAATATTCCTTGTGGGCAGTTTATAAGGATTAGGAGGAACTGTTCGAATTTGAACACACTCAGGGAACAAGGTAATATGGTTTAATCCAGATTTCATGAGAGAGGTTATAAGGAGGAAAAGGTCTATAAAGTGATGGAAGAAGTAAGCACCCTCATGAGAAAAGATCTTCTACAATACAAAGAAAAAGAAAAAGAAGAAAATAATGCAGCTGGAAGCAGCATTTGCATTCCTTTCATTACCCAATTTTCAGAGTCGGCAAAAGATGTCAAGAGGATTATAAAGAGACATTGGCACCTCTTAAGAAAAGATGAAACACTTTCAAAATTTCTCCCAATGAATCCTACCATTACGTTTAGAAAGGCACCTAACCTCAAGCAGAAAATGGTCACTAGTCATCTACCAAAGGCAGTTAGTAACACATCCAACTGGTTGGTGAATGCGAAACAAAGCAAGGGTTTTTTCCATTGCCTTAATTTCAAGGCATGTAGGATCACGAAACCCGATGGAACTAAAGGAGTAGTTGAATTTATTTCACACTCCCAATCAAAATCTTTCAACATCAAAGAACATATATCATGCAATTCTACGGGGGTAATTTATCTAATTAGCTGTCCATGTGGCCTACAGTATGTTGGTAGAACCTTCAGAAAATTAAAAACGAGAATAAATGAACATGTGAAAAACATCACTACTGGATTAGAAACCCATCATTTATCCAACCATTTTAAAACAGTACACCATCAGGATCCATCAGGACTGAAATTTATGGGGATCAAATTGGTCAAAAAACATTGGAGAGGGGGAGATTTTAATAAATTACTTAATCAAGAGGAAGCAAAATGGATTTTCAACCTGGGCACTTTAACCCCACTGGGATTGAACTCTGACTTTGAATTATTCTCCTTTTTCTGATAACACCTAACCATTCTGGTATTCCTAGTGTTCTATTGGCACTAATTCAGCCAGCAGTTCATTATACTATTTAGTTCATCAAAATAGATTATGCATTCAAGGCATCATGGATCAACTTGTGGATAATTAAACCCCCCCCCTCTTTTTTTTTTTATATATATATATATATATATATATATATATATATATATATATATATATACATATATACATTTTATATTCTATATTTTATACTTTATAATCTTATGATATATATACAATTACCGATTTCACTATTCCGTACTAAAACATATGTAAGCTCCCATCAGTGAAGCATTTCATTTTTTGCACACAGCGCATATGCGCATATCTCCTATTGTAAGCAGCCTTTTGGTTTGTTTTGTTTAATTGGAGCCACGCATAGTTACGAGCGGCCCTGCACGGGTTAAATTAGCTAGAACCAAAACTTGAGACTCAATATAAAAAGGGAGACTCGACCCTCATTGGATTACCCCTGACGAAGTCTTCACGACGAAACGCGTAGGGTTCCAATGAGAGTTCGAGATTGGTTGCTATGACAACGGAACCCGGAAGTTAGCTTGGAAATAACCGCGATATGAGGACGGTCAGAAATTCAGCATAGTGTGTGAAAGATACCTTTACATGTACAGATCTCCTTGCTAAATGTAAGTAGATTTTTTAGCCTGTGTTTAATAAACATTTTATTGAAGTATTGCACCATTGGAGAATTTGTCTTCTTATCTTCCGAATGTATACATGATTAAATCGGGAGAGATGAGAGAAGACAGCTGGCAAAATGTGTAAAAGAAACCTTTACATGTATAGATCTTCTTACGAGATGTAAGTGGATCTTTATCCTGTTTTTACCATACGGTTTTAGTGGATTATTGTACCATTGGAGATATTTGTCTTTTTGTCATCCGATATATATATATCTGAATCAGGAGAAATTGAGGAAGGGACACCTCGTGATCATTGTGTTTGAATTGAGACTACCTGGTGGATTGGAAAGTTGGACAAATCAGACTGCTATTGTGAATACCTTATATTTATATACCTTTTTCTGCATGTTTTATGTTATCCGGGCATCTATTGGTACTGATTTACCCTATTATCAACACCGCCCTATCTGCGCCAGATTCCATATTTTTTATGTTTATTTTTGTATTGTGGAAATTGAGTAGGTATTTCCTAAGGGATCTATAGGCTGCATTCCCCTTCCATGCTTTGTGACGTGTCAGGGCTTCCAGCTGCCTTTCACTTCCTGTCCCTTCTTTATTAATTTCCCATGAGTCTGCAAAAGTCTTCTCCCAGGCCACCAGGTGAAATTTAAGAACTCGCCCTGGGGGTGACAGTCCATTAAACGCTGCTGGTTGATGGGCCGGTGGGAGATGTTGTCTTGGCAGTGTGGCCCGGTCCTGTCACAAAACCTTTCGGTACATAAATCTTAATATGATAGGACAATCCATGTAGATTCTGTTGAAGTCAGCAAATTAGATAAAGTAATTTCAATTAATATTTAGCAAACTTGGTGGTCTTTGTCTGAAATTATGTGTAGAGCACGCTACGGCGTGGAGAAGCGTATCCAGCCTCAACACGTGGCAATAACAGGTTTCACACATATATAGAAATTCACACGAACATACACATTTGTAATTAGTACACATTAATTGTAGTTGAAACACATAGTTATTTATGTCGAAATGTAGTAGTATTTATGTTTAATATTATAGGTTATATACATGTTAGTGAAATCAAGGGTTTAGGTTGCAAGAAATATGTCCTGTTTAGTAACATTTTAATCCCCTATTCATCCGCAGTTGTCTGGTTTATTCGCCGAAGGAATCACACATTGCATACTCTAGTTAGCGATGTTAGGGAATAAATGTTTAAAATGATACTGCCTGTATAATGTGAATAGACTAGTTTTAAACTGGATTCTTGGTGGGAAAATTGGAGTGCATCCCCTGGAGAGCTGACCCCCACCTTTGGATATTTTGGTTTGAACTGGCCTATGACCTGAAGTACACTGGACTTTCCTGAAGCCTAGACCAATAGAAGCAAGCTATATCATCTGCATTGTTTTACTGTATTCACTGACTGTATATAAGCAGGGGCTCTGGACCTAGTGGACAGTCTTATTGACCACAGTCGTCAGACCTAAATGACTGTACACTGGATTCAGGGCGCCTGCAATAAGTAATGGCTATACTAATTTAATTTGTATTTGTTATTCTGCTACTTTTTTGTATTAAATCACTTTGTGCTTTGGAACCACACATCAGCAATCGACAATCGTTATTGGATAGCAATTAGACGTGCATAACAATTCCAACTAGGATAAACTCTGGATCACAGAGCTCAAGATTAAGTTTGAAATTGCTGGATAATTTGAAATTCTTGGTGTGCCATGGTAAAGTACTTTTATTGTAAACAGCCATTGGCATTAACAATGTATATTCCTACTGCATTTTATGATGGCATACGATGTACTAAATTCATAGCCAGCTGTGTTATTTTATCTGTTAAATAAATTGAAACTTTCAATAAATTTCTGACCTTTCATTCGCTAAACAAGTGTCTTGTGTTTCTATTTATAGTGGTAAGATAACTTGTTAGGTGTAAGAATATTAAGAAAGGAAACCATCAACCCCTAATGGAATATTGAACCCATGACCCCAATGATGATTTGACAGTGCTTTTCTGTGTGGATTGAAAATGGTTATGGCTTTATATATTGGTGTGCAAGTGATTTGGTTTGTTTAGCTAAAAGTTAAGCATATTTTCTGCATTTTGGGCATTTACTAACAATAAAATAGATCAAAGAGTGGAGGGTAAGCCATACGGTATCACATTGTCAGGATACCAGTGGGTTAGGGTAAGAGCCCTCTAGCTAACCCTGGTATCTAGAGGTTCTTTGAATCGCACAGGCAAAGATAGGATGTGGATATAATTGTAGCTTTATTACAGTACACAAGGGATAACTGCAAACAATAGGTTTGCATGTGAAACAATGTTTTAAACAACACTCAACGGCTCAACAACATTCATCCATCACTCAATAACAGCCCAGTGTTCAATAACTCCCAAAAACTATATAAATAATAGCAACAGTCTTTCACCGTATCAATTTGTGGATATACGCGTTTCAACCTGTTAGTGTAGGTCATTTTCAAGGATCTTTGAAAAAGACCTACACTAATAGGTTGAAACGCATTAGGACATTAAGGGCTATGAGATCTGGAAGTTATCAGGATCCCACACATACCATCTAGAGGGCCAGGAAGTGCATTCCCGGGATATATAACAACAGGACTGTCGAAGTCGTATAATTGGATGAACGAAAGTATATTGGTTTAATATTGTTTTGTTGTGTAATTGCGATCCGTACGCCATGTAACACGTGGCGTGGTGCGATCGCATGGTAAAATATGCATGCACACACTCGCATTACAACATTTAGTTATCTATATAATTCGTATTCATATTGGTACCGTTACACTGTAATTTATGAGCAGATAGTATTTGGTTTATTATTAGTTTATATAATATGATTATATGTACATTTTAGTGTTATTAAAGGTTCAGGTTATAGGAAAGGTGTCATGCCTGATATCATATTGATCCCCTATCCATCAGCAGCTGTCCGGTGCAGTCGGCGAAGAGATCGCACATTGCATACTTTAGTTATTGATATTAGGGAATAATCCTTTGTATGATGCTGGCTATGAAAGGAGCAGACCCCCTGGAGAGATGACCCCCACCTTTGGATTCCTTAGATTGAATCAGCCTATGACCTGTTTACCCTGGACCCACCCAACGTCTGGACCTATAGAAACAATCTACGTCATCTCTATTGTTCACTGTGTAACACTGTACTGTATATAATCATCGCAGCACTCCCCATGGCTCTCAGTCAACTCTGACACAGTATTCTAACAGATATACTGTCCACCGGGTCCCGTGGGTACGAAGCGTGCGCATGCGATAGCATCGGTATGTATTTATCTTTTGGTATTGGCTGTACTGTACTGTATCATAATATAATAATGTATTGAATTGTTGACTATTTACATCTGCTAAAATAAATCACTTTGTGCTTTGGAAACACATACAATTGATTGGGCAATGCTTATTTGAAAACTATAAAATTACTTTAATAATTTGGGGGCTCGTGAGTTTAGGAGTTACGTTATCGGCAGGTATGCAACGCTCACGGTATTCGGTTCCTCAACAAAGGGTGGATTGGCGGACGCGTCGCATAACAGGAAAGAACGCAATGTGTTTAAGACCTGTGGTTCACTGTGTGTTGCGAAACCGAATGTCCGTTGTTGCATAGACTGAAGGAACGCTAATTTGAATCTAGGGACAAGAAAGAAAAATGTTTCTTTTTATTGTCGTTTTACGTTTTAAAGTGTATTGCATTGCATAGAGTATGTGTATTTTCTGCTGTGCGTACGCGAACTTCCGTTAGATTTGCCATGTGGTTAAACAATCGTTTTGATAGTTATTATGTGTGCATAGTATAATTACTTGTGAAAACCTCTGAGACATTATTACTGTTGTTGGGAACTTTTTAATTTTCTGCGCAGAAAAGGTGTATAGTGTGTGATTTTGTAACGTAGATACACTGTTTATTATTCATTGTGCTCAGTTGCTGTCTGACGAGGCGGATTGCCCAACTGAAGGACGGTATACAGGGCAGGTATACCGAATGCGAAAACGTGGTTTTCGCAAAGCGCTACCAATAGATTGCAAGGTTTGCTAATAACTAGTATTGGTAGGCTGTGCGATCTAACCGCACGACAACCGTTAGTGCGAATTGGTGAAGCAGCTAGGAGGAATTATACTGGAAAGGTAGGTTGATTGTATCAACTTGCGCTCCCAGCGATAATAAACTCAGCAGATTTTGTGGTGAGCCAGGGTATCGAGGAGCTGATAGCCCTTGGGGCCCACAGTGATATTTCTGTATTAGGGGTCCTCGCCGGGTGCGAGGAAAAGCGAGTGGACGCGGCTAATGGAAATACGTCTACCAGGCATTAGAGATCTTTAGAAGTGTTTATAGCAACAAGGTTGAAATTGTTTGCTGGAAGGAACAGAGTATTGTGGTACAGCTGTGTTCCGCATATAAAGTATTGTTTGCTGGAAGGAACAGAGCATTGCGGTTTATCTGTGTTCCGCATAGAAGCTACTGTTCAACATGGGTGCTAAGCATACGCTAGAGATGGCCAATGTACTGCCTAAAGAAGGCCTTATTGATTCAGCGAGATTTCTCATGTGTAAAAAATTTGGTGCATACGCAACTGTGTGTTGTGACACGTGGGTCGAAATAACCAAAAATTGTGATAGGCCTTTCCCAACAATAGGGAGTTTTAATGCAGAGGTACTAAATAACGTAAAAGATAAAGTATGGTTGATTAAGTCAACAAAAGTGAGAAATGCACATAATCATTGTTTAAAATCGTGGCAAATGGAAGGTAACACGTGGCAGCGCAGCGAATGCACAGCGGAAGTGAGTGTGGCGAAAAACGCGTGTTCAGCGGAAGTGAGCATACCGGAAACAAACATTCCGGAAGTGTGCATTGCAAAGCGTGGCGAACTGAGCGCAAACACGCCCCTGACAAATTCGGTCGGGGCGGATAGTACAGCCAATACCAAAAATGTAAAAACTGTAACTAGTAACTTGTATGTTGTTTTAAGTAATGTTAAAAGTAATGTTTCAGGACAAAGAAAAGGAACGATCCCACCAGCAGGGGCAGCGGCTGAGAATAATGTAAAGGTTAACACAGGGGGAGACATCCATTGTACTGCAGCAGCAATTTCAGCAACTAGTTATAGTTATTTGGTAGACTTGCATCCTGTCTGTACAACAGCAGTTCCCAATGGGAAAGCGGACAGAGATAGTGATGTTCCTTTAAAACATGTAGCAAAGCATGATCCATGCACTAGGTCTGAAACATTTTCAATTTTGTCTGATTTCCCTGATCCTAGGAAAGATTTGACCAAATGTCAGCAGTTTATTAGATATTATGGTAATGTGTACGAGCCAACTAATAACGATTGGCGAATATTATTGAAGACCTGTCTTCCTCTTAATACTGATATACAAACGTTCATTAAGGACTGTATGTTGGAGGAGGATGAATCCTTAACCGAGGATGATGATCAGGACAATATTAGACATATAATCACACAGTTGGCCATATATTTTCCAGTGATAGTGGACTGGAGTAAAATTTTAACTTTTAAGCAAAAAGATAGTGAAAATGCAACCGACTATTTTTGCAGGGCTCTGATAGAGATGGCCAAATATACTGGGGTATCAGACATAAAAGATAATGTATATTACAGGGAGGTTGCTGTTTCAGTTCTAATGGATGGCCTCAGGGAAAACTTGAAAAGAAGGGTGGAAACTTCAATACCAAACTGGAAAGAAATCACTGTAAGTGCTCTCAGGGAGTCAGTTATAGGACATGATAAAATTATAAATAAATAGAAAGAGACACTAAGAGATAGGGTAATGATGGTAAGTATCCCAGCACTAGAAGGACTGCGCACACGACCACCAGCATACAACCCACATAACAGGAAACCCAGAATAGTGAGATGTTACAATAGCAGAGAAGAAGGACACATTAGGAGAGATTGTAAAAAGGAAGAGAAACAACATGAGTTGAGGAAGTGTTTTCAATGCAATAAAATAGGACACCTAGCAAAACATTGTGCAGACATGACAGGGACGTGCTTCTACTGCCGTAAGAAGGGACACATGAGTAGGAACTGTGTAGAGAGAAGAATAGATACCTGGGTTGGAAATCACATAGACATCCACAAAGGAGGAGTACACTTCTCTCAGAGGTTCCCCTACAATTGATTGCACACTCTGTAACAACTAATATTCTGGGGGAGAAATATAGCCGACTCTAGAGTTAATCTGTGGTAAGTAGTAATGTGCAAAATGTAGAAAGAAACTTATTTAAAAGGTAATCTTTGTTGATTTTGTTTGTTTGCTTTCTGTTATCACATGTTTGTTTTCCTAGATCACTGGCTGATGGTAAAGAATGGAAATGTTTGTTTTGTTTGCTGTTTTGAGATAACTATCTTGTTTCCCTCTTACAGATAAAGGGTACACAAAAGATATATAGACTTAGTGTTTAAAAGGGGTGAGATAGAGAAATAGAAGAATTACTCTTGAAAGACTAATTAACAATAGACAATTGGAACACTCTTTGTTTTAAGCTGCAGTGTCTCATGATAATTTGTTTGGCTGGGAATCATTATCCAACAATGAAGTATATACATACTTTGCTCCAAAATATCGTTTTATGTATCTCAGATGAGTCATCAACAGTTAATTTTTACATTTCTCTATCATAAGTTAGGAAAGTCCGTTGAAAAGGTATGTAGTCAATGAGATACCGAGTTCTTAATGAACAAATCACGGACGACACTGGATTGCACGGTTAAGACCCCCTAGTCAAGTATGGGGAGGGGTCATAGTTAGCAAATAGCTAAGGGGAGCAGTAGAATGAATTCAGCCATTTCCCCATAGAGTCCAATCCAGCTGTCATTTTTGCTGTAAAATCTCCCTTTCTACATGTATGTTTGTATTCAAATCTTTGTATTCCCATCATTCATTGCTTTCCTATTTCTCATTCTTTACACAAACACTAGTACCTCTCTCTCTCTCTCTCTCTCTCTCTCTCTCTCCCCCTCTCTCTCTCTGCTCTGGTAGAGATAAAATCAGACACTGTCTCAACAATGGGGCTAAGACATATTTTTATTTTTTTACATAAGACAAATTCAGAGATACACACACTAGATTAACATGAGTTACAGAAACAGTCAGGGGTTTTGTTTTCATGTGTATAGAAACTGCTGATTTTAAGCAGAAAAGGTTCTGTTGTGGAAATACGATTCATGTTTTATAGATTGCATATCTGTTTTGTTTTTTTTGTTTTTTTGTGATTCGTGCCTCCTGTACAAAAATGTGCCTTTATATGGATGCACAAAGGGTGAATAGGAGATTGCTGGAGGTTAGACATACAGATATGCATCTCTGTATAGAACATTGGAGTAGGATTTTTACCACAAGATACGACATAATGTGAAACCCTAGAATATGTAGAATTTTCGTGTTTTATAATTTTTACTGTTAGACAGACATGTACTGGGTACTGTTATATTTGAAGAAAGTGTTATAGAAATAGACCCCTTTGCCTTTCCCACTTAGTCAAGTAGCTGAATGTGAGGTACTGAGAATGACATGTGAGTTGGCAGAGGGAAAATCGATTGATATACATTGGTCTTCAGCATTTTTCTAGTCTAGGGGGCGATGTTGAGGTGACTGAGAAATCGTTTTATAGCAATACCAGCACATGATTAGGACACTACATAGAGGACTTTATACAGTGACACAGTTACCAACTGAAGTAGCTGCTAGTAAAGTCCACACTTACACACACGACCAGACATAGCTGTCACACCAAGGCGAACACAGCTGTCAAATAGACAGCAGGGCTTTATGTGACAGCTAACAAATCTATGTTTTGTTTTGTTTTTCATTGTATTGTTTTAGTTTTAAAATGTGAACACACACATACAAACATGCACACATACACATATTGGTTAATATATAAGGATTTGTGTTACCTGAGGAATAAACTGTCTGGAAGGTGAAGAGATGTGGTGAGGAGTCTGGTGGACTCTGGAAAGATGGACAAGGTAGACCAATAGAGCCATCCCATATCCCTCCTGCTGATGGGTTTTCCTCCAGGTAAAACAAATCCACGTCATCCAATTACCACCATGCAGGATCCTCAAGTATACAGTGGTGTACTAATGAAATATGTCTGGGTAAAGGTGTATTGAAATGTGTCTAATGTATTACTGTGTCATACTCAATGCTTTTGTTATTCAATGTGATAGTCCTAGAGTTAAAATAGATGATAGGGGTATTCATGTTATTTAAAAACAGATGTATAATGTATGAGTAGTGGTAACAAATCACATACTTTAAATTAGCCATAAACCAGTGTGAACATAAAGTAGTGGTACTGGTAGAACGAATTGAATATAATAAGAGTTGGTACTTGATTGAAGTGACTGATAGTTTCGGCCACTAGTCCTTTCCCGCTACCAAAAGATCACTCCTGGGCAGACTCCTAACCTGTCAGTTTTTGAAATGTTCTTGACCCCTCGTGAGATGAGATTGTAACTGGGAGGCTAGGTTAGACCTTGAGAGAAGGTAATTAGTGAGACAGTAACCAAGAACGTCCAAAACACTGTTTCCTGAAAAGTCACACTAACTGTCAGGATGTTGGATCGGGAGAGTAAGTTGTGGAACAGAAATTTTCTTAGTCTCAGGTTATTTGACAGACAGGTACCAGGTGTAGGCTACCAGCATCACGGCTTCAAGGGTAGCAGAGACACACTGGTGCCCATTCCACCCACTGCAGAGGGGCCAACACTCAGAGAAGGGTCCAAGGGCACTTATGAGTCTGTTCTGGAAGGCCTCGAATGCAGTTAGTAGCACCTGAGCCAAAGGCTAAGACTGTTGTCCAGCATGAAGTTGTAGTTTTTCCTGTTCTGTGTTCTCTCATTTCATCCTCTTCTCAGGACGGTTAATTCTTTTGATTATTAGCAGGTGACAGAGGCTGGTTCAGGTAATGATAAGGAGGTATTGGGGATGGAGGAGAAGTTAGTAGCATAATCGGTCCAGCCAATTACTCTATTCAATTCAGGGGTAAAGGAAAATTTGGAAACCTTGGAGCTTGGAGAAAGTGCGAGGGGCTATTGTCTGAGTAGCATTACGTCCGTAAGTACGGCGACCCCATGGTTAGAAAAGAGATACACCCAGCGATGCCAGTCCAGTAATATTCGGACTTGAGCAGGCATCCTTGAGAATGATTATCATTCTTGGGAGGGTAAGGTTTAAGACCAAACAAAGTGCTGGGCGTGCTCTCACATACCTCAGTGATTATATCAAGTAGGACTAGTTCTCTTTCCACTAAATATTCTTGAGGTACCCGAACTATGGTTGGGAGGTCACTAGGGGAAAAAGTACGACACCTAGGTCCCTTAGTCTAAAGTCTCCCAATGCTTTGCAAGCCGATCACTGTTAAATCTGAGTATTGGGAGACTGGGAAGAACGAACGGACAATAGCCCGCCCACAAGTGTTGATGAAAAGAACTGATGACATTATTAGAATTGTGTATAGTAACGCAAGCTGAAGGGATTGTATATGACATTATTGATAGACATAGGATGATGCTATTGATGAACATGAAGTCTTTAAATGTATTCTGAGCTTAAAGACATGCGTTGGACAGATGAACCTGTTAAACTTGAAGAACTGTAGTAGAGTATTCTGTATAACTGATACATATTCTGTTGTACTCTGTACCTTTCCAAATAATGTATTACGTGTTTTATTGCACCCTTGAAGGGCATACAAAAGGTTATCTCCAAGCTCCAGAAATGTACGGTCTATAGTAAAAGAAAAAATCGTTTAGAGCGGCGGTTCCCAAACTGTGCGCTGCGGCTCCCAGGGGTGCCGCGGCGCTGTCTCAGGGGTGCCGCGGGCCAGCCATGAAAAAATCAAACAGAAACACCAATCCGCGCGGCGCCGGGACCCAGCATCCTCCTCTCTCACGCAGCTGTCATATCAGTGACAGCTGCTGCGTGAGAGAGGAGGATGCTGGGTCCCGGCGCCGCGCGGATTGGTAAGTGTTTCTGTTTGATTTTTTTATAGCTGGCGCACGGCAGAGGGGTCAGAGTGAGAGAGTGCAGAGGAGCGTGACAGGAGGGGACAGAGCAGAGTGACAGCGTGACAGGAGGGGACAGAGCAGAGTGACAGGAGGGGACAGAGCAGAGGGAAAGCGTGACAGGAGGGGACAGAGGAGAGTGACAGCGTGACAGGAGGGGACAGAGCAGAGTGACAGCGTGACAGGAGGGGACAGAGCAGAGTGACAGGAGGGGACAGAGCAGAGTGACAGCGTGACAGGAGGGGACAGAGGAGAGTGACAGCGTGACAGGAGAGGACGGAGCAGAGTGACAGCGTGACAGGAGGAGACAGTGCAGAGTGACAGCGTGACAGGAGGGGACAGAGCAGAGTGACAGCGTGACAGGAGGGGACAGAGGAGAGTGACAGCGTGACAGGAGGGGACAGAGTAGAGTGACAGGAGGGGGACAGAGGAGAGGGACAGCATGACAGGAGGGGGACAGCGTGGCAGAGGAGCTGTGACAGAGGGCAGAGGAGCTGGGACAGAGGGCAGAGGAGCTGGGGCAGAGGAGCGGGGACAGCGTAACAGGAGGGAGACAGCGTGATGGGGGACAATGGACAGAGGAGGAGGACAGCGTGAGAGGGGCAGTGGAGGGGGACATCGTGACAGGAGGGAGACAGCGTGACAGAGGGCAGAGGAGGGGGGACAGCGTGACAGAGGGCAGAGGAGGGGGGACAGCATGACAGAGGGCAGAGGAGGGGGGACAGCGTGACAGAGGGCAGAGGGGGCAGCGTGAGAGAGGGCAGAGTGTCTGGATGCAGAGGGGGCATTTTTGCATACAACTAAATAAGCATTTCTGTCCTGACCTAATACTTATTACAATTTTTTGACCCAACTACTTCTAAAACAGGACTGCTCGGTAATTATTTTGGAGGGGTGTCTTAAAAAAATTATGGAGACTCTAAGGGTGCCGCGAACTGCAAATGTTTGGGAACCACTGGTTTAGAGGATTAAGACTCTCTCTTATGATAACTTGTTTAGATCTACAAACAGCGTGGTCATACACCAAGGGGGATTTGTATTACATAACAATGAAACGTGATACTGAGATTCTACATATAACATCTTTAAGGTGATAGTTTATTGTACTATCAAAGGGTAAACTGTCGAAGTCGTATAATTGGATGAACGAAAGTATATTGTTTTGCCGTGTAATTGTGCTCCGTACGCCACGTAACATGTGGCGTGGTGCGATCTCATGGTAAAATACGCACGCACGCACTCGCATTACAACATTTAGTTATCTATATAATTCGTATTCATATTGGTACCGTTACACTGTAATTTATGAGCAGATAGTATTTGGTTTATTATTAGTTTATATAATATGATTATATGTACATTTTAGTGTTATTAAAGGTTCAGGTTATAGGAAAGGTGTCATGCCTGATATCATATTGATCCCCTATTCATCAGCAGCTGTCCGGTGCAGTCGGCGAAGAGATCGCACATTGCATACTTTAGTTATTGATATTAGGGAATAATCCTTTGTATGATGCTGGCTATGAAAGGAGCAGACCCCCTGGAGAGACGACCCCCACCTTTGGATTCCTTAGATTGAATCAGCCTATGACCTGTTTACCCTGGACCCACCCAACGTCTGGACCTATAGAAACAATCTACGTCATCTCTATTGTTCACTGTGTAACACTGTACTGTATATAATCATCGCAGCACTCCCCATGGCTCTCAGTCAACTCTGACACAGTATTCTAACAGATATACTGTCCACCGGGTCCCGTGGGTGCGCAGCGTGCGCATGCGATAGCATCGGTATGTATTTATCTTTTGGTATTGGCTGTACTGTACTGTATCATAATATAATAATGTATTGAATTGTTGACTATTTACATCTGCTAAAATAAATCACTTTGTGCTTTGGAAACACATACAATTGATTGGGCAATGCTCATTTGAAAACGATAAAATTACTTTAATAGGACTTTTTCCACTTTTTGTCTGTTAGGGACCCTCATAATTCCATGTTTCCAGAGATTTTATTACCATTTATGGTTTTTAATTTATAAATATCACTATGTGCAATAAATATTTGTGACAAAAAGGTATCACGCTAGATCCGCTTTCTCCTTTTTTATATTTTGATACTGGTATCATCCATCTGAGAAGAACTTTCTGACATCTTCTGGGAGGAGCCAAAAGATATCTTATCCAGGCCTTTTATATTTATCTATCTCGTAAGTGTTTTCACATAAGGAATGGGGTGGAGAGATAATTTCTATGGAACACATTTAATATACAAGGCACATATATATTTGTCTTCTGGCGAGTGGCTTCACATAAGAAGAGGATTCTGGATTGATAATAGTTCAAGAAGAACAACACTTATCACATTATAGAAAATTTGTCATTACAGTATTGCACTATGTTATATTTTTATTTCTTTATATAATCCAACACCACCGTATAATATACGGAGAAAAAAATCGGAACATTGTGATGCATGGATCTATTCTTCACCAAAATATAAGTATTTTGAAATTGTATTTATGATATGGTTTATTCACATATATGTTTTTTGATGTCTAGAAAAGGTGTTGATTCAAACTCTGGGCCAATCTGTAGTTTCCAGAGTATCAGGTCTCCTCTAATCCAGTGCTTCCTCTGTATTCCTGCTCCATTTGGTTCTGATCCGGCTTGCTCTACCACTTCTCCTGGATTGCTCCTGTTCCTGCTCGGTCCTGGTTTGACCCTGCAGTGTCTGATTTTGCTTTTGGATTCTGATTGGCTCTATTCTGCTCTCTGGTTTGACCCTGGTCTGACTATTCATTGGTTCTGATTTGGATCTGCATCCTTCACCTGTTGACCCTGGTTGGTCTGACTATTCACCTATGCTTCGCCGTTAACTGTCTTGGAGAACGGTGACTTGAGCATCCCTAACCCTAACCCTAACCCTAACCCTAACCCTAACCCTAACCCTAACCCTAACCCTAACCCTAACCCTAACCCTAAGACCAATATCGCGTCTGACTCCATGCCGTCAAGTTCAGTAGTGCTAACTCCGGCAAATGTTACCATCTTACACCCGGCCGTGACAGTATTCTCTGGCCTACCATGAATGGAGATGGTGAACCCTCTGCCCTTGATCTTCTACTGCATCTTGCCCGACAAGTGGACCAGCAGGAGAATAACCAGGCGCAGTTACTCCAGTGTCTACAAGGGGTTATCTTCCACCTAGATACCATCTAGAGAACTTCTTCTGACCAGGCCGTTCCAGCTACCACTTCTCCTCCAGCGGCTCCTTCTATTTCTGTTACCACCTCTGGGTCCAAAAGTCTTCGTATTTCCAATGCAGAGAAGTATGACAGAGATCTCAAGAGGTGTCGCAGGTTCCTCAACCAGTGTTCCATTCAATTCGAGTTGGGTCCTCCGAACGTCCCATCTGAAAGAGCCGAAGTGGCATATATAATTTTGCTCCTCTCTGTTCAAGCACTGGCTTGGGCTTCTCCTCTTTAGGAAAGGGGTGATGCCTTGTTGAACAATATTTTCATCTTTAAGAGACCTTCCGAAAGGTGTTTGACGAACCCGGACGGGTGTCTTTCGCAGCATCCAGTTTGTTGGTTTTCCGCCAAGGCTCCCTCTCCGTAGATCAATATGCTGTGCAGTTCTGCACACTCGCTTCAGAGCTTAAATGGAATAATGAGACTTAAGTTGCAGCCTTTTGGCAGGGCCTTTCTGATCGCATTAAAGATGACCTGGTGTTCCGGGATATCCCTTCGAATATAGATGACCTAATCTCCCTATGCATCACGGTGGATATCCGCCAAAGGGAACGGTCTCAGGAGAAGGACTGTAGTCGTCAAACTCCTTCCTGTCTTGCACCTCAGCTCCAGCATCCTCCTATCGTCGCACCACTGCTGTCATGGTTAAATACAGGAATACAGCTAGGAGTTACGAATATGGTGAAAACACTATGTTTATTTGCAGAAATGTACAAATAGCAGGTAATCATGAGTTTGTAGTAAATACCAGGTGCAAAGCTGATGCAGGAAGCAGGAGGAAATATGAATTTGCAGAAACCACCAGGTACACAGCTAATGCAGGGAAGCAGGAGGTATGGACAGATCCCAAGCAGCAGGTAACCAGAAGCATATCAGAAGGCAGGAACAAGTAACAGCAGGATGTGACAACAGAGAGTAACATCAATAACCAGCCATGAATGCTGGGAGAGACAGGTATACATAGTGAACACCCAGGTGCCAGGGATAATAGTGCAGCAGGTTAACTACTAAGGGACTAGAAAATCACAATAGCAGCACCTCTGGAGGATAGAGGTACTGCTGCAACACACAATAATAAAGTCTGATAGTCCAGGAGGCAGGAGTTGCCAGGCAAAGCTGCATGATCTGCAAGGGGCTTGCAGGCAGATCCTGACAGTACCCCCTCTCTTAGGGCGGATTCCAGACATCCGATTACCAAAAATGTCTAAATTCGTCAGAATCATAGTCCACAATTGGGGGCCCAGCAGAAAAGTCCTCGTCTATGGGTGGAAGGGCAAAGGAGACCATGCCAGCTGCCAGTTCAAGCACCGTAGACCCTGCTCTCTTCTTTCGCTTTTTCTTCTTGCGAGAATTCCATGGAACAGCAGTTTGAACCAATTGGGTGGAGCACAAAGGAATCTCTAGGCCAGGTGAGATGGGTGGGACTGCTGACAATAGAGAGGCCCAGCAAGATGGCATAGTGGGAGGTGTTGGTGAAAACTTGTTGATCACTGCCTCAACAAATAGTTGGAAGTCAGATAGGATGGGGTGATCAGTCTCAACCAAAGGGTTTGCCCATTCCATAGCCTCTCCTCTTAAATGTGTTAACAAAAACAAAACTTGCCTCTTTGCGTCACTGACAAGGCTAGGTACTTAGGGGAAATAAGAAGCACAAAACCTCAGTAGAGCACTAAATTGAAAAAGGTGCCCCTCAAAGGTAGGTGACAGCTCAGACTTGGCACCATCGGTAACGGATGGTTCGGTTTTGGCAGACGACCTGGCAGCAGACCCGGACTGGGCGGCAGGCTTGGTAGCAGGCCCGGACTGGGCGCCAGGCTTGGCAGTGACAGCACTTTGAGAAGCCTCGGGGCAGACAGCACTTTGAGAAGCCTCGGGGCAGACAACACCAAGTGGCAACTCGGGCTGAACCGCATGAACTGGCAACTCGGGCTGAACCGCATGAACTGGAAACTCGGGCTGAACCGCATGGACTGGCAACTCGGGCTGAACCGCATGGACTGGCAACTCGGGCTGAACCGCATGGACTGGCAATTCTTCTGGAGCAGACTGGAGGGACAGGACCCCCTCTGGAGCACGCTTTAAGGGCAGCGCCCCCTCTGGAGCAGGCTTTAAGGGCAGCGCCCCCTCTGGAGCAGGCTGTAGCTCAGGAAGAGAGACAGCGGCTGAAGGCTCGGAACTGGAGACAGCGGCTGAAGACTCGGAACTGGAGACAGCGGCTGAAGACTCGGAACTGGAGACAGCGGCTGAAGACTCGGAACTGGAGACAGCGGCTGAAGACTCGGAACTGGATAGCACGGTGGCGAGAGACTCAGGACCAGGCAGCATGGTGGCAGGAGACTCGGGCGCAGAGGCAGCGGCAGCAGACTCAGGACCGGACACAGTGGCAGCAAACTCAGGACCAGACACAGTGACAGCAAACTCAGGACCAGACACAGTGGCAGCAAACTCAGGACTGGACATAGTGGCAGTAAACTCAGGACCGGACACAGTGGCAGCAGACTCCAAGCTGGAGGCAGATGATGACACCTCGGCGCTGGAGACAGAGGCTGGGACCTCAGAGCTGGAGACATAGGCTGGGACCTCGGAGCTGGAGACAGAGGCTGGGACCTCGGAACAGGAGACAGAGGCTGGGACCTCGGAACAGGAGACCTCGGATGAGACCTCGGAACAGGAGGCAGAGGCTGGAGCTGGCGCCTCAGGACAGGCGGCTGGAGTTGGCGCCTCAGGACAGGCGGCTGGAGTTGGCGCCTCAGGACAGGCGGCTGGAGTTGGCGCCTCAAGACAGGCGGCTGAGGTTAGCAGATTGGGTCTCATCCCAGAGAACAGAAATGGTGAAGCGTAAACAAATCCGGAATGCGGAGAGAAAACAACAGAGGATGGATTAGTAGGCTGTTGTGGTCTGCGGTGAGCACAGTCCTGTAAGAAGTGTACATTGCTGGCACAGTAGTGACACAGTTGGTTAGCTATTCTTTGCCGCCGCTCCTCTTCGGTCAGATGGGGGCGTGGACCACCTGTGAACCAGGAATTTGTTACACCATAGTTCTTAGTAAACAGCAAATTTGTAGAAGCACATTTAAGAGGTGCTGTTTGCACAGGTTCAGCAGCAGAGAAGGTGGATTGAGACAGATCAGCAGCTTCTGAATTAGGAGAGACAGAATCTGACAGTCTCCTGAGTGGGTCCATAAGCAAAGTAGAAAATTTAGCCAGTTGGGAGCGTAGCAGGATTATGTCCATTTGTAAAGCCTGTAGCTGTGGCAATTCAAAAGCTGGTAAAGCAGACATGTTCCAAAAAGTAATGAAAATGTATTGCAGAAAAAAGGTCCCAGAATAAAAAACTTTCACCTGACTCCTAAGCTGTTTTTTGGGCTGGTTATACTGTCACGGTTAGATACAGGAATACAGCTAGGAGCCACGAATATGGTGAAAACACTCTATGTTTATTTGCAGAAATGTATAAATAGCAGGTAATCATGAGTTTGTAGTAAATACCAGGTGCAAAGCTGATGCAGGAAGCAGGAGCTAATATGAATTTGCAGAAACCACCAGGTACACAGCTAATGCAGGGAAGCAGGAGGTATGGACAGATCCCAAGCAGCAGGTAACCAGAAGCATATCAGAAGGCAGGAACAAGTAACAGCAGGATGTGACAACAGAGAGTAACATCAATAACCAGCCATGAATGCTGGGAGAGACAGCTATACATAGTGAACACCCAGGTGCCAGGGATAATAGTGCAGCAGGTTAACTCCTAAGGGACTAGAAAGGCACAATAGCAGCCCCTCTGGAGGATAGAGGTACTGCTGCAACACACAATAATAAAATCTGATAGTCCAGGAGGCAGGAGCATGCACTGCAAGGGGCTTGCAGGCAGATCCTGACAACTGCCTTCTGAAGAACCCATGTAATTGGGCTGTTCACAGCTCTTGCCAGAAGATCGGGAGTGACGAGAATCACCTGTGCCTTTACTGTGGTGAGGCTGGTCACCTCCTCTCCGCTTGCTCCAAGAGGAAACACCTTCTCCTAGGAGATATCAGAGAGGTCATCCTGTGATCCGAATCCTTTACTTCCTGTTCCCTGAGGAACTCAGAATTTCTCAAGTCTGTAACCTTGTCCACTCCTGACGGGCCCGTAGACCTACCCGCTGTCGTAATTGCGGATCCGCTGGGAACTTCATCTCTTCCACTTTGGCAGCTAAGCTCCAGCTTCCCACCATCCCGTTTCCGCAACCTCTGGTCCTAAGTGCTGTTGATGGGAATCGCACTTCCAATGTTTCCATTTCTTGGGAACTGGTCCAGTTTTGTAGCAGGTAGGGGCCTGCCATTCTGAGTGGATTAAGTTCTTGGTCCTCCCGCAATATGCTAACACCATCATCCTGGGGCTACCTTAGTTGAGATCACATACACCTCAATTTGACTGGCATTGGGTGCAAGTCATCACCTGGGGGCCTACTTGTAAGGAAAATTGTCTCTTTCAGGACATACGATATCACCATTGACTTAGCATTTCTACTTCTTCCTTTCATCTCAGAACTTTTTGATCACATCCGCGGGGCACAGAATTTTTCCAAGTTGAATCTTAGAGGAACATATAATCTGATCCGTATTCGTCAAGGGGACGAGTGGAAGACGGCCTTTAACACCCGGGATGGACGCTACGAATACCTGGCCATGCCCTTCAGGCTGTGCAATGCCCCAGGAGTTTGTCAATGATATTTTTTCGGGGCTTGCTTTACCGTTACCTAGTCATATACCTTGACGATATTCACATTTTTTCTCAGGATATCCAATCTCATCGGAAACACGTTAAAGAGGTTCTCTCTCGTTTACATTGGAATCTTTTGTTCTGTATACTTGAAAAATGTGTTTTCGAATTACCACAGGTGTCTCATGTCTGGTCACGATCTCCAGATGGATTCTAAGAAGGTGGAGGCCATTCTGATATGGCCACAACCCTCGGGTTTGAAGGCTACACAATGTTTTATTGGCTTTGCCAACTATTATCACCAATTTATAAAGGATTTCTCCACCCTCATTGCTCCTATTACCTCGCTCACCTGCAAGGGAGGTCTAGTCAAGGTCTGTGTTCTGTGGTCGCCTTCAATACCTTGAAAAGGGCCTGTTCCAGTGCTCCAGTGCTTATTCAGACGAATCAACATAAACCCTTCTTTCTGGAAGTTGACGCTTCGGCTGTCGGTATCTGTGCTGTATTATCCCAGAGATCCTCTTCTGGATCTCTTCTGCCTTGTGGTTTCATATCTAAGAAGTTTTCTCCTCACAAAAAGAATTATGGAATTGGGGACAAGGAACTTCTGGCAATTAAGGTAGCTCTCGAGAAATGGCGTCATCTGTTAGAGGGAGCTGTTCATCCGGTCACTGTCCTTACTGACCATAAGAACCTCACCTATTTGCAAACAGCACAGTATATGAACCCTTGCCAGGCTCGTTGGTCATTATTTTTTTTCAAGTTTCTAGTTAACTTTAACTTATTGGCATTGATCCAAGAATACTTGAGCAGACGCGCTCTCCAGGACTTTCGAAGATTCCGACTCCAATACTATTCCCGAGGTCCAACGTATCCTCAACCCTGTCACCGTGATGGCTCTAACTCAGTCTTCTGTCAAAACATCTCCTGTTGGTCGTTCCTTCGCGCACCCCCATCTTCATCCCAGAGTTCTCAGATGGGCCCACGATTCCAAATTCTCTGGTCACGCTGGATGTAAGAAAACTCTTGTCTCGCCATTACTTGTGGCCTTCCATGGGTTTTGATGTTTTGAAGTATATACAGGCTTGTCATGTTTTTGCCCAGCACAAGGTTCCCAGGTGCATTGCTGCAGGTTTACTGCATCATCTGCCTGTCCCTGAGGCTCATTGGGATAGTATCACTATGGACTTCATCACAGATCTACCGGTCAGCCAGGCTTACAACACCACCTGGGTGATTGACTGTTATTTCAAGATGTCTCATTTTATACCAATCAAAGGTCTGCCCTTTGCCCCTGAACTCACCCGGTTGTTCATAAAAAACATCTTCCGCATTCATGGATGTCCTCGTGATATATAATTTCTGACAGAGGTGTTCAGTTTCTCTCCCTTTTTGGAGGTGCATTTGTATGGATCTCAGGCTTGAGTTGAAATTTTCTTCAGGTTATCATCCGCAGACCAACGGTCCGACCGAACGAGTAAATTTGGACTTGGAAATTTTTCTCCGCTGTTATGTATCTGAACACCAATCTACTTGGAGTGAATACATTCTATGGGCTGAATTTATTCATAACAACCATCTGCACGAATCTACTGGGACTTCTCTATTCTTTACGGTGTTTGGGAGGCATCCTACCTTTTCACAGCCCTCTGTTTCTTCCATTCCGGCAGCTAATCTCTTGACTCACATTTTTTCTCAGATTTGCCCAGACTCAGGCCAAACTCTTCAAGACTTCTGCTCTTTACAAGACTACTGCAGATCGCCGACATAGGTGCCTTCCGTTTCTAGAACTTGGATACAGAGTTTGGTTGTCCACCCGCAACCTGAAACTCCCTCTATGAAATTAGCCCCTCATTTTATCAGTCCTTTCAGCATTTCCCAAGTCATTAATGCGGTATTCTACAAACTTCAACTACCTCCTACACTCAAGATTCATAACACCTTTCATCATCATCATCATCATTTATTTATATAGCGCCACTGATTCCACAGCGCTGTACAGAGAACTCATTAACATCAGTCCCTGCCCCATTGGAGCTTACAGTCTAAATTCCCTAACATACACACACAGACAGAGAGTGTGGGAGGAAACCGGAGCACCCGGAGGAAACCCACGCAAACACAGGGAGAACATACAAACTCCACACAGATAAGGCCATGGTCAGGAATTGAACTCATGATTCCAGCGCTGTGAGGCAGAAGTGCTAACCACTATGCCACCGTGCTCTATTAAAACCCTTGGTCCTTAATGAACTTTTCACTGAGCCTTCTGGTCCTCTTCTATACATACCATCTCAAGGGAAGAATTCGAAGCTGAGCAAATCTTGAGATCCCAAATTCTTCATTGGAAGGATATGGGCCTAAAGAAAGATCATGGGTTCCTGAAAAGGATCTTCATGCCCCTCTCCTTCTGGCTAAGTTCAGGAAGACTTCGTCTACCAGCTGCCCCTTGTCAGAAGGAAGGTGGGGTACTGTCAGGCACCATCCCCACAGTTCGCTCTCTGCTCAGGGATGGCTGCCTGCCTCTTCCGGGCAAGGGGGTGACCGCCAGGGGTGACTCAATCAATCTCTGCCTGCAACTATTTAAACTTGCTCTGGCACCATTAGGGTTCCAGAGAATCAGGTCTCCTGTAGTCCTCTGTATTCCTGCTCCATTTGGTTCTGACCTGGCTTGCTCTACCACTTCTCCTGGATTGCTTCTGTTCCTGCTCGTTCCTGGTATGACCCTGCATTGTCTGACTTTGCTTTTGGATTCCTTTCTGACTATCCACTGGTTCTGATTTGGTTCTGCATCCTTCGGCTGGTACTGACCCTGGTTTGTCTGGCTATTCACCTACATTTCGCTGGCAACTGTCTTGGGGAATCGCAACCTGCGCGTACTTAGCAGCTAAGACCAAACCTCCTTGCGGGGGTCCCTGCCGTAGACCAGGGACGCATTAGACTCCACACCTCCAAGTTCAGTAGTGCTAACTCCGACAAGTGTTACCATCCTACACCCGGTCGTGACAGATGTATTGATGTAACCCACCCTGGCATTTTTTTAAAAACAGGTGGGATTAAGTTAAAATTTTATCCCATGGAAATTTTGAACTATTTTAATAAAAAAATCAGTCTAACTGTAAATCCACATTCAACAGACACAATAAGTCCTTGTCAGAGTTGTAACCAATGTAATTGACGAATGGGCAGGATATCTTCGGATGCAAATACTGTCACACACATGATTGTATCAAATAAATTCATCATAGATATTGGTGCTGAATTGGTGTTAGAGTGCTTAGAATACAATGTATATAAAAACATAAAGCCTCAAACTTCATGGATTTGTCTTTGTTGTAGATAGATCAGTATCATTCAGCAGAAGAATGATACTGTAGAGATTCTTGTGGAATGGGATGAACACAATTGTTTATTAACATTTTACTGACAAGTCACTCTTCAAATTGCACAGCCATGTTCTGTCAATTACCACCTGTGTAGAGCATCATTTTTCTCCAGTAGCAATATAAAAAGAGATTAGGATTAAGGCATGAAGCCTCTCTTAAAATATCACTTAAGTTAAGGTACTCACCCTGACTAATGGGTGGATATAGTCTCTAAAACAAAATTTTAACATGCAGAATAGATAGACCAGCAGGTATATAACTGTGGTCAAATTCTCGGTTTCTAAAACAAGACAGTATAGATCATAAAAGAAATGAGACCATGCTTGATTAATCCCATATTATACATAGTAGCAGCTGTGTGTAAATATAAATGCCTATATATGTATACAAAGCAAAAAGAATAGTTGTTGTCAGCCCTTATCCTTAACATTGCATATCTGTGTTTATCTAGCAAAATGAAAACATGAGATATTGGTTCATATTTTGAGCAAAACATTTAAGCCTGCATTCCAGCATCAAAGATACCTCATTGTATTCAGGTCCTACACTGACCTATATGCTTTGAACACCACTAAAATACAGTTAAAACCAGATGCACCCATCTCCCAGGTATGAGGTTTACATCTAGCAAGTGCTAGATGTAAGCTTCACCCAAAATGGCCTTAAATAGGCCTGATAACTTCCCAAGACAATATTTTAAACAAAACCAGAGAAGAAATAAAACATGCTTTACATTGTTTATGTCTGAAGAGACTGTGGAGTCCTTCCGTATCTACAAGGAATGTAATAAATCATGCAAAAAGGAAATTAGATTGGCTAAATAATAAAATGAAAAACAAGTTGCAAAGAAAGTAAATGGCAAAAGGATTAAAAAAGACAACATAGGACCCTTAAAACGTGAAATGGGTGGATTGATTAATGATAATAAGGAAAAAGCAGAGGTATTAAACACTTTCTTTCTTCAATATTTACTAGAGAGGAAAAATGGTAGTAATAATGCATAAAAATAAAAATGCAACCGTTTCCTTAATTAGTACTTGGCGGACAAAAATATGTAGATAAGAAGATGGTCCCGAGCGGCCTGAGATTGTTTAAAAATTTTCCATTTCAGGATGATGTAGACACGCTGTCACAGTGGAATCAAACATTAGATGATTGCTCTATCTCCCTAATGAAAATTTTAATTAAATATAGGGAAGAGAAAGTGAAGAGTTTAACCAGAGAGATTGAAGTTATCAAAAATAAACTAGAAACACATGAGGATATAGAAGCCCTCATACAAAGAGATAAAAAGACAAATGAAAAAGTAGTGGAATATGAACGTCAACTTGTTCACACTAAAGAAACCAAATATGATAGGGACGTACAAGATTACCAGAAAGATACAGTGAGAACATATAATAAATTCAGAAAGGATGGTAAATCAGAAAGGAGTCTGAGTAGGAAGAGATATACAGAGGCGAGATCTCAACATAGACCTTTTAGGAGTAAATATGTTCCCTCCCCTTCTTCTAGATTTAGGTAATCACCAAAAAGAAGGAGTTCTATGGAAAGACATAGCAATCTATTGGATAATAAATATCCACAAGATCAAAGAGATGTAAGACCTAAGACCCAAAAAGGAGCCTATGGTAGGGATCCTAAATGATTTAACGAAGAGGACTCCAGTTGGGTTACATCTTCAAATAAAAACAAAAACTCAGTACCTTCCCCTTTTTTAGGGACGTACCAGTCCCAAAAAGAAAAAGGAAGAGATATAACACACCCCAATCGATATCAATTACTCTCAACAGGGGCAACCAAAAAAAAATCAAGACACCTATCAGAGGACAAGGAGGATATATCAGATGTAGACACAGGAAGTTGGAACTAAAATGGAGACATATTAATGATCCTCTAGAAGATTTAAAAACTTCAGTAGAGCTAGATAGATACATTTATTCTACTAAGAGGAGTGTTAATGAACATGTTAATGATAATGTAGGAGAGAATAATGGAGATATAAAGAAAAATAATAACAATAAAAATAAAAATAGAAACAGTAATAAAAATAAAAATAAAGTTAAAGACAAAAATAAAAATGAAAAAAGCAATATAACTAAGAACGAGGATATAAATAAGAAGAAGGGTTTGGTTAATCCTAAAAAAATTGATAAAAGGGTTATTTGTGTTAGAAGGAAAAAGGGAAATAAGGGTAAATGAGAAAGAAAAAACGGAAAGGAACCATAGATACCAGATCTCCTGAAAGCAGGGGGGTATTTAATTTATCAAGTAAAGCATTAACCAGGGCCTGATTAAGGGTTCTGGCCGCCCTAGGCTAATAAGGCCGCAGCGCCCCTCCTCCGAATATATTTAGGTGTATAGGAACACTCCTGAATATGAATGTTCAGGTGTATTCTCCAGCATTCAAATTTAGACAGATTGTGCCATTGTCTCTTACCTGTTCTTGCTCTTCTCTCTTGCAACTTTGTTATCCTCTCGCTGGCTTCTGGAAAGTTGGCGTCCTGTTTTGAAAATGCAAAAATGTATTATAATGCAAACCCTGAATGATTAGGCCCTTTAGTTAAAACAACACACTCCATTATGGCCAGCTAAAAGTACCCCATTGGATAGGCATATATAAGCAATATCTGAATATTTGTTGTCAATCAAATACAAACCTCTACCAGCCCCATCTCACTAATATTTAGTATTCTAGTGATTGCTGAGACCACCCATGTGACCACCACACAATCATGAGATTCTGCCCCCCAAAGCTGCTCTATTTTTTAAATACCCCCTGCAGCCATTTTCCTTAACCACAACCCCCCCCACAGCCATTTTCCTTAACCCCTGCTGCAGCCATTTTCTTTACCTCCCACCCTGCATCCATCCCCCTTGCAGCTATTTTTCTTATCTCCCCTCTGTAGCTATCCCCCCCGTCACATCAAAACTCCCCCAGTCAGCCCCCCTCCTCTGCCCTCCTTCATACATATCAACCTCTCTCCCTCCCTATAGATTTTCATGGCAGCCCCCCTCCCACCCTATAGATTTGTATGACAGTCCCCCTCTCCCTCCCTTTACATATGCATGACAGTCCCCCCTCTCCCTCCCTATAGATATGCAGGGTAGTCCCCCCCCTCCCTATAGATATGCAGGGTAGTTTCCCCCCCCTCCCTATAGATATGCAGTGTAGTTCCCCCCCTCCCTATAGATATGCAAGGTAGTTCCCCCCCTCCCTATAGATATGCAGGGTAGTTCCCCCCCTTCCTATAGATATGCAGGGCAGTTCCCCCTCCCTATAGATATGCAGGGCAGTTCTCCCCCTCCCTATAGATATGCAGGGCAGTTCTCCCCCTCCCTATAGATATGCAGGGCAGTTCCCCCCTCCTTATAGATATGCAGGGCAGTTCCCCCCCTCCCTATAGATATGCAGGGCAGTTCCACCCCCCCCTCCCTATAGATATGCAGGGCAGTTCCCCCCCTCCCTATAGATATGCAGGGCAGTTCCCCCCCTCTCCCTATAGATATGCAGGGCAGTTCCCCCCCATCCCTATAGATATGCAGGGCAGTTCCCCCCCTCCCTATAGATATGCAGGGCAGTTTCCCCCCCCTCCCTATAGATATTCAGGGCAGTTCCCCCCCTCCCTATAGATATGCAGGGCAGTTCCCCCCCTCCCTATAGATATGCAGGGCAGTTCCCCCCACCTCCCTATAGATATGCAGGGCAGTCCCCCCCTCCCTATAGATATGCAGGGCAGTTCCCTTCCTCCCTATAGATATGCAGGGCAGTTCCCCCCCTCCCTATAGATATGCAGGGCAGTTCCCCCCCTCCCTATAGATATGCAGGGCAGTTCCCCCCCTCCCTATAGATATGCAGGGCAATTTCCCCCCTCCCTATAGATACGCAGGGCAGTTCCCCCCTCCCTATAGATATGCAGGGCAGTTCCCCCCGACCTATAGATATGCACGGCAGTTCCCCCCCCTCCCTATAGATATACAGGGCAGTTCCCCCCCTCCCTATAGATATGCAAGGCAGTCCCCCCCCCTCCCTATAGATATGCAGGGCAGTTCCCCCCATCCCTATAGATATGCAGGGCAGTTCCCCCCCTCCCTTTAGATATGCAGGGCAGTTCCTCCCCCCTCCCTATAGATATGCAGGGCAGTTCCCCCCCCCTCCCTATAAATATGCATGGCAGTTCCCCCCCTTCCTATAGATATGCAGGGCAGTCCCCCCTCCCTATAGATATGCAGGGCAGTTCCCCCCTCCCTATAGATATGCAGGGCAGTTCCCCCCCCTCCCTATAGATATGCAGGGCAGTTCCCCCCTCCCTATAGATATGCAGGGCAGTTCCCCCCCTCCCTATAGATATGCAGGGCAGTTCCCCCCCTCCCTATAGATATGTAGGGCAGTTCCCCCCTTCACTTACCTGCAGTTTTGCCAGCGTCGCTCCTCTCCTCAGATCAGCAGATAGGAAGTGAAGACGTCCTGCTTCCTGTCTGCTGCACAGCAACAGGCTACCTGGCGATTGGCTGTGTGTTGCTAACCACTGACCACCAATGCTTTTGATCGTCGAGCCCTCCAACCCCCCGCGGCGACCCCCCCCACCCTGAAAAAAAAAATGAATGAATGAAAAAAAAAAAAGAATGAAAAAAATAAATAAATACCCGCAGCGCCGCGCCCCTCGGGACCCAGCGCCCCAGGATGCAGCCTGGTCAGCCTAGTGGTTGATCAGGCCCTGGCATTAACGGAAGCTGAGATAGAACTTTTAAGTAAAGGGTCAAATTTCGTCCCATCATCAGGCCCTAATCTTTTTGAGCTTTTCACAGAACTGAACAGATACGTGAGGCTACTCTGTCGTACAAAATATTTTATAAATAAAAAATTGAAAAAAAAGGGAATAGACACCATATGTCAACCTATTGTGATGGATACTGAACAAGAAACCCAGGCATTAAATGCTTTAGAAGAATTATGGGCTCAAAACAACTGTGAGATCCTCTTGTCACAATTTTTGATGTGAACCAACAAAATACAGGGGCCAGATCAAAGTTTAAAGTGAAATCTGAGTTTTTTCCAGTTCATATGAAAAGTCCACAAATGGATTGCTTTTACAAAGTAACTATGGAACAATTCAGAGATTTGTGTTCTCAACAAAGTAGATTTAGGGAAGAAAAAAATAATAAAGCAAGTAAAAATGGAAATAATAATAAAAGGAGGAAGAGACTTGCTTATTTATCATCTAAGGAACAGGAGGCTCTTAGGATGTTACAACAAGATCCATCCCTGATTATTAAGAATGCTGATAAAGGAGGGGGGGTGGTAATACAAGACCTGATAGATTACAAAAAGGAAGCACGTAGACAGTTGAGCAATGAGGTGTTTTATAAGAAGCTAGTAAGTAACCCGGGTGAATTATACAAATCACTATTGAAAGATTTTTTAGATGTAGCCATGGAAGAGGGTATAATTTCAAAGAGTGAGATGGTATTTTTGTTCAATCTCACCCAATCACACCAATATATTATCACTTGCCTAAGATCCACAAACAATTACAATCACCACCAGGACGTCCCATAATTTCAAGTCTTGGATCACTAACGGTTAACCTTTCAAGTTATGTGGATTTTTATCTACAACCCTTAGTAATGAAAATGAAGTCACATATACGGGATTCTTCACACCTATTGGGTTTACTTCAAGACATCAGATGGGATGAAACTTTTGCATTCCTAACATAGGTTGTAGAATCTTTATATACTAACATTCCCCACACGAAAGGGATTAAGGTAATTGAGGAGACTCTAAGATATAATGGAGAATTATCAGATAAACTTCAAAAATTCCTTGTGGAAGCAATGTCTTTCATTCTAAAACACAATTATTTTTTATTTGATGGAAGTTATTATTTGCATATAAGAGGGACAGCCATGGGGACGCGCTTTGCCCCGAGCTACGCCAACCTATACGTGGGAGCCTTTGAAGAGTCCCATCTGTGGGCTGGCGTGTTCGGGGCGGACCTCATCCTCTATGGCCCTTACATCGATGATTTGTTTTTTATTTGGAGAGGGGGAGAAACAAGAGCACAGGCATTAGTGGATTACATGAATCAGAATAATTATCACCTCAAATTTACATCTAAATATCACAAAACTAACATTGAATTTCTTGATTTATCCTTAATAGCTAAAGATGGTGTGATTTCTACTTCTACTTTTTTCAAACAAGTAGATTGTAACAACTACCTTCATTTTAAAAGTGCCCATTATCATAAATGGAAAAAGAATATACCAAAGGGACAATTTATGCGCATACGTCGCAATTGTTCTGATGAAGATATGTATTTGCAACAAGCTAAAATAATGTTCAGAAATTTCCTCGATAGAGGGTATCCTCCTTCGCTTGTTCAACAAGCATTTGAAGAAGTGGGAAGAATGGAGAGAGGGACTTTATTGATTCCTAATAAGAGAAATACACATGTGGGATTGGACGAGAATTCTAAGGTACAAAATCAAGCATGAAGGGATAAAAAAGCTAAAAATAACGAGGATTTGGAGTGGGCATTTATCTCTAAATATAATGAATCCTCTGCAGTGATACAGAGAATTCTACACTCTAATTATTCCATTTTAAAACAGGACTCAGTCCTAAAATCCATTTTACCAGAAAAATCACTAGTGGTCTTTAAAAAGGCCAATAATTTGAAAAATATTCTAGCGCCTAGCTTTCTGAGACCACAAACATCGGCTAGGAACACAGATGTAGCTTCTGCAATAGAAAACAACAGTGCTCAATTACATTTGAACTGGCTTCCATCTATTCCAAATGGCTCTTATAAATGTGGTGGTACACGCTGTATAACGTGTAACTATATTAAGAATAGAGAATACTCAGTGGAATCTGTGGATATGGGTAGAACATACAACATACGAGGTTTCATTAATTGTAATTCATCTTATGTGGTTTATTTACTAAGGTGCAGTTGTAACCTATATTACATGGGTTGCACTACAAGAACATTGAAACTAAGGTTCAACGAGCACAGAAGGAACATCTTGAAGGGTCTGAGATCCCACAGTGTTTCAAGGCACTTTCTTGAGAAACATGAAAGAAATCCAGATAGCTTATCCGTTACAGGTTTAGAATTTATACAACCCACAGCGAGGGGAGGGGATCGCTTCAAGAGATTATGCAAACAAGAAGTATACTGGATTTATTTGTTAGATACATTACAACCGATGGGTCTAAATGAGTCACTTGAGTTAAATGATATTGTCTGAAAGCATCATAATAGATCTTAATTGCTTATGAGTAATCCTTTGACACTGGTTATATACTCTAAAGAATGTTTGATATGAGATAGTTTTATGACATTGTCTGAAAGTATTATTATAGATCGTAATTGCTTATGAGTAATCAATTGACACTGGTTACACACACTAAAAATGTCTGATATAAGATAGTATTGTGTTATGTGGGTTCTTCTGGAGCCGACTATATAATTGAATGAGGGCCTTTCTATGTTTAAGATAATGTTTATTTGCTTTTTGAATTAATAGAATGTAAACCACTGGCCCATCATTAGATCAGTAGACTAACGACTAATAGTTAGGGTTTTAATAACAATAGAAAAAGTTTTTTTTTTATATTTATATTAATAATTACATGTGCTAGAATGATCATAGTTCCCTTCTTGGGAAAGGGACAGTTAGAATATAAAATGGCAAAATTGTGGTTATCATCATTTTTTAACAAAAAAATTGCTGCAATATCCTCTAGGAAAATAGGGGTATAGTATTTGTGCACAGGGAGAAATGGGTTAATTCCCAACATGTGTTAATTATTTGTAATCTGTGGTGTGTATAAAGGACTGCTAAGTTCATCACTAACCATATCTCTGAGGAAATCACATTTAAGGGGATGAAACGCGTCAGCCAGGACACAGTAGCAACATAGTTGCCATTCAAGATTCAGTGCCTATTGATTTATCAGGACTTTGGTCCAAGAAGAAATTTTACACTCTCTTGATATGAAATCACAACAGAGGTTCAACTGGTGCGCACCATATTGACGTTGGCAGCACGCTGAGAGCAAGCGCCCTCCATCGCTACAAGCGTGGAACAGTGAGAGCATACTACGGAGCTCCGGCTTTCCGGATAGACTCAGCAATAACAAGGAGAACAATTTAACTACAGGATCCATCATTGAATGCAGGTATCGGTCTTTTTTATTACATCGCCAGGAACCTGGTAAGAGACTTGTGTTTTATCCTGCATGAGATCCGTTTAACAGCGCTGTAGTTTCTTCTCCTCTGAATTATACAATAACAGTTCCACTATAGTGACTTATGCAATGTAATTTGATTGGTGAAAATCCTCCTGCCATTAATACATTCACAACGGGATCGCATGGCTGAAAGTAGCTGGATTGCACTATATGTGTAAAATATACATTTGGACAATTTTTGTAGGTGCACCTGCGGTGAGATTTGTCCTATGTGGCACTGATGCAAGTTCACATGTTAATATGTGGTTAGAATTCATTACCAATTTTATGTGGTTTACATATTGTTTTAATAAAATATTTTAATAATCTTTGTGTGCACAAGTACTTTTACGGCAGACTTGGTATACCATCGCATCATTGTGGTTGTCTATAGGGAATTATAGACCTGTACGTCTGACATTTATAGTGGAGAAACTATTGGAAAGTATATTAAGGGATAGTATTCAGGATTACTTTATGCACAATAAGAATATTAGTGGGAATCAGCATGGATTTGTGAGAGATAGGTCATGTCAAACTAATTTAGTTTCTATAAGTAAGTTAGTGGGAACTTAGACCAAGGTTTGTTCAGTAGATGTCGTCTACTTAGATTTTACAAAGGCCTTTGTGACAGACCCGTGCCTTATAGTGGGAATATCGTGCCAACCCGGTCTGTCCTCAGTGGGCCAATTGAACAACCGAGGCCCACTCTGTTATTAAATGCTGCTCGGTGGCCAGATCTGTGATTGCTGTGGTGTCTGGAGAGGGAGGGGGGAGGCATCTCACAGGAAGTGTGAAACAGCTGTGGACCCTGTGACATAATAAAGAGTGGAAGGGGTTAAAAAGAGGAGGGTCAAGACCTTATCTAAAATCAGGAGGGGGTCTCTCCCTGTTTGCTAACTAATGTTCTAGCAACTCTACAACACAGTCTGAATGGCACCATCACCGCAGGTGAGAGACCACTGATGTCATGCTCTACTTCCACCCCTGTTACCACCCAAACTCTTCACACCACCAATCACAAGAGGACAATGAGCAGGGGGTTGACCCAGGGAGGTGGCCAAGATCGGGTGTCTTGTGAGAAGGGACAAAAAGGAGCTGTCTGGGGGAGGGAGTTGTTGTTGGAATCTTGAGACAACAAGAGCTTGGACTGTTGGAGAGTAACCGTATTCTCGCAGGGCTAGAAAGGAATGCTTGAAGCAGGAGCTTCTTGACACAGATTGGGGAGTGTACCTCTAGGACTGATTCTGGTAAAACTCCATCGGGAGACACTCGCAGATTCTTGGGGAATTGGTGAACCTACATCGGTAGGGAGACTAATACCCAGGGTCCCACCAATCTGGTGGAGAGTTGGCCGAGCGGCTGGAATCAGCAAGATACACCGACCACCTTACGGATCAGAAACCCTGGTCCACTTGGATTGTTGGCTGTGGATTTTATTACCAGGAATTTGGGCCTGCTAGGACACTGTGCTTGGACGTAACCTGCTGGGGACTTTGTTGGGGAGTTTTTACTTGCACTGGTGATTTTCTGACACTTGATATATTTGGTGGGGGAACAAGTTTCTCCTTCGGGAGCACTGTTGCATTTTACTAAGTGTGTGCACTTTGTTTAATAATAGGGATTATTATTTCTTTCCAGTCTCCTTACCTGTGTGACCTGTGAACCTAGAGAACCCGGTATCTAGAGAGCTTTGGTTCCAACCCTGGTGTCCTCACAGCCTTTGATACAGAGCCACACAACAGGTTGGTTTACAAAATAAGGGAACTGGGTCTAGGAAACAACATTTGTAGTTGAGTGGAAAACTAGTTAGAGAATAGGGAACAGAGAGTTGTGATAAATGGAACATTTTCTCATTGGTCAAAAGTTTTAAGTGATGTACCTCAAGGATCTATGCTGGGGCCACTCCTTTTCAATATGTTTATTAATGACCTTGGTGATGGTTTAGAGAGCAAAGTTTCCTTTTTTGCAGATGACACCAAACTTTGTAAGATAATAAAATCACGGCAAGATGTGGTTTCTCTGCAGAGGGACTTGAATAAACTGGAGGATTATGTGGCCAAATGGAACATGAAGTTTAACATAGATAAATGTAAGGTTATGCTCTTAGGGATCAAAAACAAATAAGTAATCTATAAATAAAATGGGATAAATTTAGGGTACTCTAAAATGGAAAAGGATTTTGGAGTGCTCATAAACAGTAGACTTAGCAATAGTGCTCTATGTCAAGCAGCAACTGCAAGGGCCAATTAAGTATTGGCATGCATAAAATGAGGCATAGATGCAAGGGAAGACAGTGTAATTTTGCCACTATATAAATCGTCGGTAAGACCTCATCTTGAGTATGGAGTACAGTTCTGAGTACCACTGTATAAAAAGACGTTTTAGAACTAGAAAGAGTTCAGAGAAGGGTGACAAAATTGATAAAGGGTATGGAGTCACTAAGTTATGAAAAAACGTTATCCAGTTTAGGCATGTTTATTTTAGATAAGAGGCATCTAAGAAGGGATATGACTACTATGTAAAAATACATTAAGGGTCAATACAGAGAACTTTCATGGGAACTTTTTACCCTAAACACTGTATCCATTAAAGGAGGTCACTCCCTAAGATTAGAGGAGAGGAAGTTTCACAACCAGCAAAGGAAGGGCTTCAGCACAGTAGGGGCAGTCAAGACATGGAATTCACTGCCAGGGAAGGTTGTGATGGCAGATTCAATTGATATGTTTCAGAAAGGGTTAGACAAATTTTTAGCGGAAAGGGTATCCAAGGTTAGGACCGCTAATTATAATGAAGGACAGTAGTGGATCCAGGAAGAAATAGGACTACAATATTGGGTCAATAGGGATTTTTTCTAATTGAAACAGATTTGCGGCTGCTTTATCTAGATCAATTTCATATATAACAGAGGGTACGCAGGAGATCAAAATAGGTTGAACTTGATGGACTGGTGTCTTTTTTCAACCTCTTCAACTATGTTACTATGTTACTACACTTGGTTATTCCCAGAGTATACATGCTACAAGCTGCATGGTAATATAAATACCTTGTATGTATACAAAACAAAAAGACAGTTATTATCAACACTAAATGAAAACATAATGCAAAATGATGAAGTATCGGTCATATATGCTTCAGACACCAGTAATCAATAATAATCAATAAACCTCAATAATATAATTTAATTCTGTTGGTATTTTTATTGTCAACAAAATTAATTCAGATAAAATATAACCGTTTCCACTATTTTACAGTATTAGCATTTACAACAAGATATTAATGAGGTTTTCTTAATTAAATGCTCTGTGCCAAAGTGATGCAATTTTCATCACTTATGGAAATCTCACAGATGCAGCAATGTGTTGTTTAGCAATAATATGCTTTTAATTAGGAAATGGTGTTATTGTTTTGCTTTGTAAGCTCTAATTACACTCTAGGGATCATTATAGATTGCCTAAATCAGGGATTTAAATGGGTTCGGGTTTTAAACTGAGAGAAATATAAAAGCCTCCTTACTCCTTACTGTAAAAATCTCAGCAATACCTTGATCCACAGGTGAAGGACCAGAGGAATCAACTTTGCATTGACATTAGAAAGCTTAATGGTAGAATAAAAGAAACATTGCAAGGCTAAGCCATTCATTATAAGTACTGTCTTTTCAAACAATTCCAACCCTGGAATCTAAAATTTAGTAAGTACAGTTATTTGCCTACGTATTGTATGCATTTGTAATAGTATTTTTTCTAGATTTACAACAATGCAGCATACTTTTGGAGGTTTAAAGTGAACTGTATTCATAACATTTTGATTACCACTACAGTAAAATGTATCAGTGTCAATTTTTTTTATAAACATGTATTGTTAATCTTTTGTAATTAAAATTCAATCAATTCACTTTTTGTAGTGATGTGTATATAGTGCTGCATTTAAAAGTTAAGGAGGTAAGTAAGGCCATATTTACCATATAGGCAAACACCAAGGATAGTACAGAGGGCAGAATTATTTATGTTGATTTTATTTTTTACCTTACAATATGAGAAATACAAGAAATGACCGTGGATGAGTTATCATTAAGATATAATTGAGGTAATAAATAATAAATGATTTTTAATACTTCATACTTAATTCAAAATCGTTAGAGGAAAGAATAAGCCCATTGTAAAGTAGTCACTTTGCTAGCAATTACCATGCCAAAAACCACTGGAAACCCAGTATGGTCCTGGTGATCTTAGAAATCTGAAGATTTATGTCATGAAACACTTATTATGGTATTTATGAAGAGTTCCATAAAATTATTTCACTGCATTTAGCACAATTGGGGGGGTCAAAAAAGTTGTCATCTTCTCTATTAAAATAAAAGTGATGAGTTCTTTGGTTATATAGACTTATGCCGTATTTGAGACCATATTATAATTAGTTACCAATTGCAAACCTGTCATGAAACAAGTCCCATAATGGCAATTTTAACTAAAGTTAAAAATAAAAATAAAAACAAGAAAAAATAGAAATACCATTTATGTTACCAGGAGTCATGATGACGACAAAGAATGATTAAGACAGCTTAGATTAATTTTTGGTATTATTAATAGTATTATTCTATTTAACCAGCATAAAAAGTAAAAAAATATTATTCCAATAACATTATCCAGCGAAATGAGTAACATTTTATTTATATGCATCATTTTTGTCCTAAATGAAGACTATCTTTTAAAACTATGCACTTACAAAATGTGTACATTGTGTAGAGCTTCTGTTGTGGGGTAAAATAATAATATTATTATTGCCAGAATGTGGCTAATTAGAATATAATTGCCACATAGAGCTTTTTATTCATGCCATATGATGGCATTTATTTTCAAAGTCTGCAATTTCTTTGTCTGTTTGAACATATTCATACCTTTCAGTTTTTAGCCTTACTTTACCTTTATTTTTTAATCTTTCACTAATGTATCTAAAGAACGTTTCTTTTACCCTTCCTTCTGACATTGAAATCTTTTCAACTGTTTGCACTTTCGCACAATTTATTGTGTTTCTTTAAGACTAACTTTATAAACCTTTTTTATCCTCCTCTTATTGGGTTGGTTTATATTTTTATATGCAGATTTCTTAATACTTATAACAAGTTCCACTTTCTTGTAGAACCATAATGACTTTCTCTTCCTTTTGCCTTTATTGACACAACTGAGACAAAGTTATTTTACATTTAATAATGTTTTTAGATTATTCTGGCACACCACCTATTAATCCCCATCTTGTCAGATATTCTCATAACTTCTTTCTTATTTGACTAAAGTCAACCTTTTTTTGAAGCAGTTCTGCTGTTCTGCCAACTGTATATTAAGCCACACTTACTGATGATCACTATACCACAATTTTTTTGTAACAGACACATTTCATACAATGTCTCCATTTGTGAGAACTAATTCTAGGATTGTTTCCTGTGTGTTATTTATGCAACTAAGTGCTTAAAAAAATGCTATGCATAAGCAATCCAGAATGTCAGTACTCATTGTTGAATTGGCAATTGGCAGCTTCCAGACTACATCATGTACACTGTAGTATCCCATAATTATCACCAATCCTTTCATATACATCTCAGTGGTATCTTGTATTAAAATATATTCAATTACTCATATAATCCATATTATTCTCATATTGTACTTTCTCACCAGTTTCTAAAGTCATCCCGTCGTCTTAAACCTATTTGCAGCGCCATCTATTAAAATCACTTTAATCTCATTATTATTATTATTATTATTATTATGATTATTATTAACACTTATGTATATAGCATGTGCCATAATTTACAATTGTGAATAAATACAGTCATAAAGTAAGACTGTGTAGTAACAAAAAGGTGAGATGCCCTGCTCACAAGCTTACAATCTACAGGGAAATAGGAGTTTGATGCATAAGATTAAGTATCACATACAGAATTGGATGTTGGTTCAGCAATATTTAAATGGAAAAAGTTGCTTAGTGGGACAATGTGATCCAGCAGTGTTGGTTGAGGATACAGGTTGTTTGAGTAAAGCAAAAGAAAAAAGATAAGTTTTGCATGAATTATGTAGGGATATGGTAATCAGAGAGTATAGCCTTGGGAGCTTATGAGAGTGATTTGGAAATTTGATGAGGTTGCATGAAGAGATGTTTTCAGAGTTTCCATTCTATTCATGTTTTCCATACTCTCAGTTTTCTAAATAGTGTGTAACTGAGGATTACTACGTCCCACTTGCTATTGCATCATGACTCAGTAATAGCTACAAGATCTGAGCTATATCTTGCAATAATTGAAATAGGTTCAGGGAGCTTACTTCCTAAGCTGTGAGCATCTGTACACATTTATACATAGCATTTAAAACCATACCACCTTTCCTTAACCTGACACGATTACCAATATAGTTTTCATTAGGTGAATCTATAATTGTTTGGCTACCTCCCTCAACTAACCTAAATAACCGGTAATGAAATGTTTGAACTCCTCCCTAAGAACATTTTGTTCCACTAGTACTAGAATGCAAGATATATCTTGTGAACAATGTTTTATTTTTCCAAACCCCAGTCTCACAGTTACTTCACTATATCCACAAAAGCATGATCCTGACTCCTAGTCATCCAGTCCTGCAGGACTCGCTCCCTGCATCATGTATCTACCTTTGTCCTCTCCTGTTCTTTTTTGTTTGCTTGTTAACCTCCTCCAGTGATCAGTTCCCTTGCATAATCAAGATAACACTTCCCCTGCTGCCTAAAAACAAAGGCTAATTCTCTGAGTGGAACGGTCAGTGGAATGGATTTAATGTGCTCAACAAAATAGCAACATTGCAATTGATTAAATAGTGAAATCCATGGAATGGTTTGAAACATAATATCAGAAAACACATTATTCTATAGTAATTATGCACTTATTATAAACAAAAGTTTGCTTCTGGACAAGCCATATTACAATGCAAGGGGTGATAATTAGTTTATTATTTTGCACATAAGAAATACTGGCATGTTTTTTCATCTAGCACACAAATACTTGATAGCTTTATTTTTATACTGAATTTTAAAGATGTTCTAGGACATGACCTATCCCAACTATCAATCTATACCCACATTGTAAATGTTAAATTTATCTCCCCCTCCAATGCAACATGGTTTTGCCCAGCTGCAAACTGTTTTATGCTTTTCTCTCCTGATACCGCTTTCATACTGACGCCCCTGCAATTTCCCGGAATCTTTCGTATGTCACGTAAGACATTTCAGTATGTACTGGACCTTATCACCTCAGCACTTTCTAAACAATCAACAAACTTCAGAAAGCCCATTGCACCAGCAAATGTGTTGTGGTGGTATGCTACCACTGGCGAATACCGCACAATCTCCTGCTTGTTTGGAGTGGGGATATCCATAGCTTGCACTCTAGTGTATGAAGTCACCAAGGCATTGCTGGAAGCTCTTTACCATCCCTTTATCTCCTTACCTGAAGGATAGCGACTGGATGACACCATCACTGGATTCCTGTGACGTGGATATCCACAGTGTGCTGGAGCAATCGACGGGACACACATCCCTATCATTGCCCCCACAGACAACCCTGTGGATTACTACAGCTGCAAAGGTTGGCATTCCATCATTCTGCAGGCTGTATTTGAACACAGCTATTGATAAACATAATATTTTAGTTTAATGTGACTGTGTCTTATGATGTGTATTGTAAAACAAAGATAAATATATTTTCAGTTTCACAGATGTCTTTATTGGTTGGCCTGGACGTTCCCATGAGTTCTGGCCAATTCAGATCTGTACCAGATTGCAGAGGACAGACAAAATGGCTGGCTGTTCCCTAGAGAGGTAAATATCTATATTTTGTTGGATGATGTTTTCCTCAGCTAGTTAATACATTCATGTATTTTTTGGTATTTATTTACTGCACCTATTCCTCTCTAGATGTTCCGCTTTCAAAATACACTTATAACATATACCAGCAGGTGTATTGTGTTCTGTAACCAACATTTGGGTACCGTGTTCATGTTTTTTTTATTTGGAGCTAGACATTATAGATTGAAAGATTAACAGGTGTACTGATTCTTTTAAATGTTCCAATATTCTCTGTAAAGCACTACTGAAATTTAAGGTGTTACATCTCTTTTCAGAAATCAAAGTTCGTGAATGTTGTGGAGATCCCAGTACACATCATCCGGGATGCAGCTTACGCTTTGCTGCGATGGTTGATGAAGGGCTTCACACAGCAACATCAACTGTCTGCGGAACAAATTCGCTTCACCCATACCTTCAGCTCAGCTCGGATGGTGGTAGAAAATGCCTTTGGATGCTTGAAAGGACGTTGGCTGTGTTTATTGAAGCGCAATGACATTGACACCAAACCTATGCCCCATGCAGTTGCTGCTTGCTGTGTTTTACACAATATGTGTGAAATACAGAAAGAGCAGTTTCTACCAGAGTGGAATGTACAGGATTCTGAACTGTCAGTGCTTTCTGTGGACGAGTTATGAGCTAGAACGCACAAATACCTCTGCAGAACTCATTCGTACCACCATCACCGCCAATCTGTCCTCCATTATTGAGTAGAGCAGACAAGGGATTTGTAAAGAAAATATTAATTTTTTATAGGTACATATTTCCTCATATGAACCTATATAAAGTGCTGATTTGCATAAAACGCAAAAAATATAACAATAGTAAAAAAAATATAAATGTACGCACCCATGTGCACAAACAGTAGTGAAAGTATACTCTTTCTTTCAGTGTTTGCTTAGATCACATTTTTTTTTTAACTTTAATTAACAATATACATATTGTTGCCTTACATTGAGACAATAGCAAAATTATAATTGTCCACAATATTATTTCATTACCTACAACTGTCGCTAATGTGAGTAGCCTTGATTTGGTTGACTTGCTGTGTACTCAGGGTTATGGACAGTAGTTGGATATTCTTGATTATGGGCAGTAGGTGAGTAGTCAAGGTTATGTGTAGCCATTTGTGTTTCATGATGTGTGTTGTTTATTTGAGTACCTGAGTTAAGGGGGAACATTTGCTGGCCTCTGTTATACACAGGGTAAGGCGCCTCTAGATGGTATGTTGGTTGTGCATTTCCCTGCATTCTTGGCAGGAGTCGATCCAGGTAACCCATCATACATTCCCGGTTCTCACGGAGAATACACTCTTGCATACCAATGATTTGGGTTACTTAGGATTCCTGGAGCTTGCATTCATTGTCCATGAATCTTTATAGACGTGCACCCTCTTGGGCAGCCATAGCCGTATCCATTTCCTTTAGGTGGTCTAACATCACTGTGGTCATGGTTTTGGTAGCTATTTCCATCTTATTTGGTCTCTTCCTTTTTTTTGGAACAATGTAAACTAGGAAAAACATTAGGATCACTGATGATGACAGAATATTGCTGCAAAATTAAACAGCAGTAATGTAAGCAGATATGTGCTTGAGCCTCCTCCCTCCTGTGCAATAACTTCACGCTGCAACATATACGTGTTCATGTATTAATATGTTTGTATGTTTACTTTAGGAGTCTAGTAGTTGTAGTTTTGTAGATGTAGTTGTAGTTTTGTAGTTGTAGGTTTATAGATGTAGGTGTACTTTTGTAGTTTTAGGTTTGCAGATATAGTTTTAGGTTTGTAGATATAGTTGTAGGTTTGTAGATATAGTTGTTCTGAACATGTAGTTGTTGTATAGATGTAGTTGTTGTGTAGTTTTATAGTTGTAGTTGTGCCTAGTTGTTTGTTTAGTAATTTTACTATTTCATTAATTTAATTTATTTCATTTCATTCACAAATTAAGAAACTTACTTATTGAACGTAACGTTCTGCTCTGTGGTGATTGCAAAGGTTGGTTCGCTGACAGCGGTTGTGTCTCTTGCAAGGACTGTGTATCTGCTGCAGACTGTGCTGATGCCAAAGGTTGCAAATCTTTAAATTAATCTGCGGACAGATTTATTGTGTCTTCTGCACTGTTGGACCACTCCAATTCAGCATGTTCTTCTACTGACTCCTCGCTAGTCACCATTGCGGGCTGGCTAGACTGACTGCTTTCTGGTGGAGGAGTAGGAGCATCCCCGCAACTAGATGAAGAGAGTGCAATTAGATTTGAAAATGCTGAATTTCCAAACACAATGTTGCGTTGTTTGTAGAACGGATGTTCCATCCTTGCAGCACTGCTTTTGCGATGGCTGTTAGCATGGACTTTTTCATATTGTTAACGCAGGCATATTAATTTGTTCACAACCTGTTGTTGGCTGCGCTTTATTCCACGTTGTGTCATGATTTTTGCAATGTTTGAATAAACAGTTGCATACTTTACAGTCCCTGTAATTTGTCTTTTGATCTCTTCCTCCCCTCTTATATTTAACGACTCTCTCACCTCTTCTTCCCATCCAATGTGACATTTTCAATGCTTTTCTCAATCCTGCTCTCAATCCTTCTCTCAATCCTGCTCTCAATCCTTCCTTCAATCCTTCTCGACTCTTCTGCAGCAGCATGCCAATGACGTCATCCTCAAGCGTCCCAGACACCCAATCAGCTTTTTTCTGTAAGACCTGGGTTGAAAAACCCGGATCGCACCATTCATACTGCAGGCCAACCAGGGCCAACACGGGTCTAATTCACTGTAACCATTTATACTGTACCTAAACCCGGATTGTCTAAACTTGTCCCAGCAAAAACCCGGATATTTACTGCAGTATGAATGGGGAATTAATGACTCAGGCCCAACATTTTTAACTGCTCTAATGAAGAAACTAAAAACCAAGTGTGTCTTTAATTAATGAAGTATTTCAATATGTTAGGCCTGATTCATTAAGGAAAGTAAAGCAAAAAAAAAAAGATTAAGTTTTCTCCTGGACAAAACCATGTTACAATTCAAGTGATGCAATTTTTTATTTTATTTTGCATATAAGTTAAATACCGTCTGTTCTTTCATGTAGCACACAAATACTTGATATTTTATTTGTACACTTAAAATTAAAGTTGAATCAGGACATGCTCTACCCCAAATATAAATCTGCCATCACATTTCAAATGTACACTCCCTTCCAATGCAAAATGGTTTTGCCAAGGTGCAAAGTTACTGATTTTTTTTGCTTCACTTTCAATAACGAATCAGGCCATTATCATTTTTATATTGTTTTATTGATATATATATTTATATATATATATATATATATATATATATATAGATAGATATAGATATAGATATATCTTTCCCGTGACACCCAGTGAATTAGGAGTAAAGAAGCATGTAGTGATGTAAGGTGCAATTGCTCCAAAATCAAATGATGAAATAAAAGGGCAAATAAAAACACAATGACACTTGCATTACATTTTACATCACGTATGTAAGTTGCTACTGCGTTAATCTACGAACGTATTTCTTATGTGCGCTTGTCTTTGAATACTGATGTGCATATGCACGGGTTACTAGCATTATTAAAACAGACCCTTCATGTCTGGAAATGTTAAAGTGCCCCAATGTTAAAAATAAATGTGTTTCTTATCTAATACCACAATCAGTCTTAGTAAAAAAATGTTATAAAGGTAGCAACAAGTATGTTTAAGAATGTTACATAGCTAGGTATGCTAATCTATGAATAATGCTTGAGTTTTTGTTATTGTTGATCATTTGAGATAACACCTACTTTATTATTATTATTAGTGGAAATTATTGTGTTTTGATTCCTAATTGTTTGACCCACGTGATGCTTCTTATAATCTATGTAAATGATGTTACAGGTTGAAGTAATATTTAAACGTCCTTAAGAATGTGTGAGAAGAATCAATCTATGGTGACTGAGTTCCTACTTCTGGGATTTCAGAATCTTTACAACCTCAGTGTCCTACTTTTCATTCTTGTGTTCTTAGTTTATATTGTCATACTGATTGGAAATCTCCTGGTCATCATACTGGTGTCAACCAAACGTCAGCTCCAAGTTCCCATGTTTTACTTCCTCAAGCACTTGGCACTTGTGGACCTTTTGTTTACCACTAACATTGTACCCAACATGTTATATATTATATTAATGGAAGGAGGACACATAACCACAACTGGGTGCTTTGCCCAATACTATATTCACTGTATTTCAATTTATACTCAGTCTGTAATTCTCTCTGTTATGTCATTTGACAGATATATGGCGGTTTGCCAACCTTTGCGTTATTCTTCTGTCATGAGTCCTAAACTGTGTTTTTATCTGGCTTTCTGGTCCTGGGCAGCTGGTGTCTTTCTCATACCTAGTGAATTTCTTTTGATATTCCAGTTACAATTCTGTGGTTCCAATGTCATTGACCATTTCTTTTGTGATTTTGGTCCTTTTCTCAACCTTTCCTCATCAAACACAGACATAGTAAGATGGCAAGACTTTTTAATTTCTGTCTTTCTCATATTTTTCCCATTTCTGTTTGTCATTGTTTCATATTTAGGTATTTTTGTAATCATCTTCAAGATATCTAGCTTTGATGGGAGAAAGAAGGCTTTCTCCACTTGTAGTTCCCATCTGGCTACTGTCAGCACACACTATGGGGCGTTAATCACTATATATATTTTTACAGCCAGGGATGATTCACTTCATGAAAATAAATGGAGGTCTCTTTTATATACATTACTAACGCCATTCATTAATCCTCTTTTATATAGCATAAGGAACCAAGAGTTTCAAAAAGTGTTAAAGGAAATAACTCACAGTAAAAGAGGAAAATAATATTTATATTTTGAAAAATAAATGCCTTGTGACTCTTGTGAAACCTGTTAATAAAGTAAAATTCTAAGTTTCATTGCTTCTGCCATCCTTTAATATAATGGGTATATATATATATATAAAAATAAAGTACTAAGACTAGCCATTATGTTTACCAGTGGCCCCACCAGCAGTTGTTCATAATCATAAATGGACATTAGGATGTTTAATACCAGGAAAACATAAAATACATTATTGTGGTGAAAGTAAAACTACTAATAACGGGATTTAGTGTTGGGTCCTGAGACTACCTACATCATCATCATCAACTTCACTATCATCAGTTATTTATATAGCGCCACTAATTTCGCAGCGCTGTACAGAGAACTCATTCACATCAGTCCCTACCCCATTGGAGCTTACAGTCTAAATTCCCTAACACACACACAGACAGACAGACAGAGAGAGACTAGGGTCAAGTTTGATAGCAGCCAATTAGCCTACTAGTATGTTTACACATCTAACACTTCTTAACTGTACTTAAGGTGCTACAACTGCATAAAAGTATGATTTTTTAATTTACAGTTTGATAAAGGAATCCAGACATTACTACAATAAAAATAATATTGATGAAATCTTAGATCTTAATCTCAGATGGGATCAAAGGTGCATCAACAATGCAAGGATGAAAGCCAGAAAGTACAAAAAAGATTTTAAAAAAAGCTCACGGTCTCATTCACTTATACCTAGACAATTCATGAACCACAAAAGATTTACCCAGCTCTTTATTTTCCTCCCACTGTTCTTCTTTCTCCCTGTATTCTCGCAAGATCATGTTTATCCCCAGCTCTCTCTTCCAACTCACCCTCAGCATGCTCAAGAGATTATTCTTTCCAAACAGACTTTTAACTTGTGTAAACAGTCATGATATGTATAATCTAATTATCCAGCTATAGTGAAATTACTACCAGTACAGTTAGCTAGTACCATAAATGATGAACTATCCAAAGCATCAAAAGGAGATACCTTAACTAGAAATAGAACAAGTAAAGTAGTATAAAAGAGTACAATATCTTCTATAATTTGTTCAAATTAATTCACAGTCCAAATAAACTGTGAATCATACAAAATGCAAATCCCCCACATGCTCAAACATGGGACCTGAAACGTTGACTTATGGGACATCTGTACTCTAGAATGTAAGTCAAGATACAGTAGATTAAAATCAATACATATTCAGTTGAATAATATAGTCTACTGACAAATGAACCGAAGGTTAATCTCTCGAAATCAAACAGGCAGAGCGTTTTTACCCATCCCTAGACAATCTTAAGAACATTGCTGCAGTTGTGGTGGAGGACCAGAAGGGGTAAAGGATAGTCTGGGAAATTGGGTTCCTGTAGATGGTAGCTGCAACGCAATTCCCCCAGGAGCCATGGATGACAGTTGGTAGTGGTGGTAGTGGTACAGCACCACGGGGCTACAAATTACTCTGTGGCCCTGGATAAGGGGGTAAGACTTTAAGGACTATAAATGTAAAAAGGCATAAAATGTATGCAGAAGAGCATGTAGGGGCCATGGCGGTGTGTTGCCACCCCAAGGATGAGTTTGAAGGCTTCTGACAGGTCTGGTAGGGGATCAAATTCAAACAGACATTGGATGTAGAAATAGTTCAGATTAGGACCACGAAGCAGCTGACGAGATGGGGGAGGTCTTGTAGGGGCAAAGAGTCCAATTCACCTGTAAGCCTGGGTGCACCCACATGGTGGCCCATCACATAGAAACTTCAGATGCAAGGCCCATAAGACAAACTGCCCTTAGGATGAACCTGGAGATCTTGAGACAGGAAAATAAGGAGGTAGATGCGATGCTGTCCCTAGGGGTAATTGTCGCATCCCATAAACCATGTGCATCTGGGGTTGTACTAGTACCCAAGAAGGACCAGACTACCCAGTTCTGTGTGGACTATAGTAGACTGAATGATGTGACAGAAACAGATGACTAACCCATGCCACATTCATCATCACCTTTGTTTTGTTTTTATTTACAACCATCAATTGTGATGAAGAATGCCCCAGCCACCTTCCAAAGAATGTTGGATTGTCTCCTGGAAAGGTACCAAGAGTATGTCAAAGTCTTCCTTGACATTACTGCCATTTTTAGTGACAGTTGAGAAGAGCATTTACCCCATGAGATCATGAGACACATACAGCAGACAGGACTAACCATTAGACCAGACAAATGCCAGATGGGTATGGGGAGTAAAATTCACCCTCAACCCGCAAAAGAGGAAACCATTTTGAAGTGGGCCAGACCAGAACCAAAACCATGTATGGACTTTCAATAGGAAGCCAGGGACTACAGAAAATGTGTACCCCAGACCCTTGGCAAAACTTTTACTTATAAGAAACACCAAAAATATGGTGTGGACCCCAGACTGTGAGCAGGCCTTCACCAATTTAATTCGGTGCAAGCTGCCACTGATTTTAGGAGATGGTTTCTGGTCAAAACCAATGCTTCAGGATGTGGGTTGGTGGTGGTCCTTAGCCAAATAATGGAGGATGGTCATGAACACCCAGTGGCCTATCTCTCTCGGATATTGGTGGACCGGGAGTTGGCATACACTACTATAGTGAAAGAGCGCTAGCCATTGTGTACTCAAGAAGCTACAAACATACTTGTATGGCATAGAATGCATAGTTATAACTGACCATAACCCTCTAAGCTGACTACACCACAAGCCCAACATCAGAACTAAGCATAGATTGAAGAAGAGGAATGAATGTAACAAGAATGGGGTGTCCAACTCATGCCAACAAAGAATATAGCCCTCTGGCTCCCTCTTTCTCACCCAGGACCATGGACTGTAAACCCTTTACATAATTGTGCTGCAGGACACCATAAATTCAGTGGTTGACAACATGTTTGTGTGAAGTTTGGGAATTATTTACAATTTATGTTGTTACAGTTTGCACCGTATTTCTTGTTTCTTAAATTCGGCATGGTAAATTATGGCTAAGGTCTGGGTGGGGTACGGTTCCATGATTCTGGCAAGGTCGCTGCAGCACCATTCCACCCTCCTCTCAGCACAGATCCTTCATAAGCTTAGATATGAATGGGGTGCCCTTGTCTGTCAGAATCTCCTTCTGGATTCCCAAACTGGTATACTGTAGAATAGAAGCAGCTTCTTAGCAATGGTACTGGATTTCATTTTTCTTAATGGAATTACCTCTAGATATCGGGTGGCATAGTCCAGAATTACTAAGACATATTGGTATCCACGAGCAGACTTTTCCAAGGGACCTACCAAATCCATTGCAATATGTTTAAAAGGTACCTGAATTAGTGGAATAAAAACAAGGGGTGTCCTATTGTCAGTTGTAGCGGTGGTAGTCACGACTACGAAAACGCTGACAACGAGGAGACCTACAAAATAAGCAGCAGACTACCCCACTGACAGGGATATAAAAAAGACTTACCTAAAAAACGACACATGACTTTTACAAACACAGCACCATCCTGACAAGTAGTGATTCCGAACACAGTGTATTACTGTCAGTTCACTTACACGTCACTTTACAGAGCGACATACATAAATCTGAATTTAAATCTGCAATGTCAGGACCCCGCAAATACACACTTTAATGTAAAAAGTCTTTTTATATCCCTGTCATTGTGATTGTCCTCTGCTTTTTTTTTTAGGTCTGCTCATTGGCAGCGTTTTCGTAGTCATGAAAACATACCCAAACCCAGTTGTAGGGTAAGTTCTTTGACAATACTTTTTAATGCCATATACATGCCTTGCCAATAAAGCCTCAACACAATGCTTTCTCGGGTCTTATCCTCTCCCAAATGTCCACTACAAATGTGTATGTGCTGCCTCTAAGACTAACGGAACATATATTTGTGCTACCAACAATTGCTCAACCATTTTCCGCTGCACATTGCAAGCTCTATACAGCAATTTGTTTTTAATGATGTAGTACACATTCCGCTGGTTTAGCAGCCTTTCCTGCACCACTAACTCAACCACATTTTCCAAAACATTTTCAAAAGTGGCATCATTATGCTGGTCACATGCAAAGTCTCTTAAGATAAACAAATTGGATCTTACCGACCAATCAGGATCCTTGCCTGAAGGCGGGGGGACCCCATTTATAACATACCCCACCAGTGACACAGATGGGATGTTCTTTTGTCAGTTGAAATGGCCTCCTGTACAGCATTTAAAAATGGCAATTTCAGAGAGCTTGTCCCCGTATCATAAAGAGTGTTTGTCAAGATCAGATTTTCGGCTTTTGAGTCAATTTCCAACATATCCAACCAGACTTGTGGTTGGAGGATTTCTTTAAACAATGGAAAGTTTCTGCCCAAATTGAGCAGGGACGGGAGCTTTGGAGCAATGGTGCCTACCACAGTAACTGTTTGGTCTTTCACAGTGACTGGTAAGAGTGTCCTCTCATTTTCTTCGGTGGTACCAGGGATACACAGTATTTTAAATCTGGCCAGCCTGGCGGTTCCAACTATGGCATTATAGAGTTAGAGACTAAAGGGAGTTCTCTTCCAGAATCCACTAAAGCTAAAACTAAATTTTTATTTACAAGGACAGTCACTTGAAACAGAAAGGGACTACTCGCTGTAGGACTCATGGTGCAGCAACTTGGATATACCCAAGTGACCAGGGCATCAGAACAGTCCATAGGCTCCTGCAACATATGACACTGGGCTTGTAAGTGGCACGGTTCAGCACACTCAAAGTAACTTTTGCGTTGACTCTCCTCGAAAGAACACATAAAGCCAGCTTCTGTCGGGCATTGGCTTTGGAAGCCATGTCAAAGGTTTGGACCTTTGTTACACCACTCCAAACCTTTCTAACACAGTAGCAAGTTCTTCAAATTAGTGTGGATCAGCCTGCAGTACCCACCGTTGCCACCCCCAGTCCTAACCACGGATACTGTGGCCAGAATTTCAATCATCCGGTTGTGGGAGTGTTTATCAGGCTGCTGCTATTTTATGAGACCCTGGGAGAGATCAGAGAGTTGTGTCCGAACTGGTTTTTCTGCAACAAAGCACCATTCATGGGAGCAATGAGCTGTGTTTGGCCCTTCCAAGTTCATGTAATTTCATTGTGCTTCGCTAGCCAAGTTGCCAGGTTTTCAGCCCAAACATCAGGTGGTCATTTCACCCATTTTGCAGCCCTCTTAAAAGATACCAGGCAAGCTTCCACATTGTCAAAAACTGACATTTTCTGGAGATCCACATTGGACTGATTATAGTAATGGAAAGACGCTCCTCACTAGAATAAATTAAACTGCTAAACAACCCTTTAACGTATATTATATTATTCCAATACAATATATTCATATTAATGTATTGTGTGCTCTCTAAATAGTAATGCATACATATGTCAAAAAGAAATAGGAAAGTACTACTGTATCCTGAGGCACTTCATGCGTTTATATTATTAGCATATGTAACTGAAACTAATAAATGAATCCAAACATGAGCCAAAACACTTAATTACGTGTCAACAAAATGTATATAAATAAAACAAAAAGCGAAATATAAAATATAAAATATAATAAAATGAACGTATAGGGGATAATCAGATCACTGCATCTGGTAACATCATTTGACTCAGATAATTGGTTTCGGTGGTAGTCATATTTCCGATGCTCAATATTCCGACGCCACTAATTTAGACGTGAGAATACCGATATTTAGACGCAATCGATTATCCAACCCAGTCAATGAAGACACTATTAAACCACTGATAGTTAAACATGTCTACAATGAAAATTACGACACATATAAGCACTACACATGTAAAACACCTAAACAAAACATACCTACAAAAAATATGTACGAAAACATCATAATACCTACTAATACAAATCGCGACCCAGCTAATTCCTACCAGATCAAAATAACTACTAAATATCGACACACATAATGCAGACATCACCAAAAATACGACAGACATTAAAAATGACATATAGAATATACTGAAATACCTACTGTAGCAAGATGACCCTTCTTGTCATATAGGCACCCTGCAGACATCAGTCACATGGACAACTTCTTGTTGCAAATCAAATGGCACTTTATTGTTGCATCACAATATCAGCAAATAACTCTGTCAGGATGACACCAGGAAACTTACATCTGGCTATACAACAGTTTCCCTCACTAGCAGCTAGCCACTAACTGGCATCGGTTGCAATGCATATATGCACAATACAGTCTTTTATAGTTGTGACTCCTCCCATAACCTTGGGGTGACTGACAGGAGACACTCCCACTTTGCCTTTAAAGGAAGTCTCCTCAGGTGCTCTGTAACTCCTATTCAGCACAGACACCCCTATCAACTGCTGTTAGCTGTGCAAATAAAACACTTTAAAGCATGCAAGTGAAAATCACACTTTTACTTTTCACATCATCATCATAATTTATTTATATAGCGCCACTGATTCCGCAGCGCTGTAAAGAGAACTTAGTCACATCAGTCCCTACCCCATTGGAGCTTACAGCCTAAATTCCCTAACATACACACAGACTAGGGTCAATTTTGATAGCAGCCAATTAACCTACTAGTATGTTTTTGGAGTGTGGGAGGAAACCGGAACACCCAGAGGAAACCCATGCAAACACGGGGAGAACATACAAACTCAACACAGATAAGGCCATGGTCAGGAATTGAACTCATGACCCCAGAGCTGTGAGGCAGAAGTGCTAACCACTTAGCCACTGTGCTGCTCATGCACTTATACATACTGTGGCAAAAGCCCGCTACTGCAGAAGCACACGCGAACAACTTCTTCCTTTTTATGGTGCTATATTGTCAGGATGGTAAATGTTTTGACACCGTATACTTGCACAGCAATCATGGAGACCCTAAACACTAGCTACACATAGTCCAGCTCTCTCTCAGTACCAGCCAGCTCACCCAGCATTGGTCTCCATGCACAAATGATATAAACAAGATTTTATACCTGATACTCCTCCCCCAGCCTTAGCTTGATGGACAGGTGACACACCCACCTTCTCTTTAAAAGGAAACGCCCATCACTGGCTCTGTAATTCAAACAAACAGACTGTCTGTTTGCTGAGAGGAAGGATTTCAAGTCATGTAAGTTAAACCAAATTTAAACTATTGCTTTTCATACATAGGTCTTTACATTCAATCTAGGTGCATTACTGCACAAATGTTTTACTCTACTTCCCTGCTTTCTCTGCATATTGCCAGCTAAATGCCTCCTTTTGTTAAAATACATACATACATATATAACAAATTATTGGTGACAAAACAAAACCAAGACTTGCGATGTGTCAATGAAAACTAAAGTGCAATAAAGTTGAGTTGTGTGAAGCTGAATACAAATATTTTTCTATATTAAAAACAAAATAAGAACATTAGTTAGTTTACAACACACATGAAACTCTTTGTAAAGCAAAGACACATGCAAAAGAAAGGCACTGGTTGTAAAGAGCTTGCAACATGAACAGGGTGCAGGAGACTGTTACTGTAAAGTGCATCATTTCCTGTAAGCCTCTAAAATGCTTTTATAAAACAAGTATAACAGTGTTTACAGCTATCGTGATCTGGAAATGGATCGCAAGGGAAAAATTCATCAACACTACAAGCACCTCAGAGTTTATTTAGTAACATGATTTAGTGCACACAATCATAGCTACTGGAAGGTAGCATTCATTTTATAAACTGCGCTGAGAAAAATTGCAGATTCAATCCATGAAATGGGTTATATAATCACTGTACCATGTTTTACATAAACCCCCTTATGTGAAAAGATTTAAGTGGCCCTTTCCAGAACACAAGTGTCAGGATACTGGAGGAGGCAGCTATTGTGTTGGATGGACATTCATTAGCCATGCAGAAAAAGGTAGCAAGCAGTCCAAAATAAAATGTTGGTACTTGCTACAGGTGTCCCTTTAACGCTGCCATTCTAATAGCTACCAGCAGCTTGGCTTGTGACATTTCTTTTTACAGATAATGCACAGTGCAAGACTGATAATCTGACAGCGCTATTCAAATCTTCCCACTTACTGGCTAACATCATAATTTATCCACTGAACACAACCAAGCAGTGGGAGATTTAAATACTGCTGTCAGCTTAGTGATATAGAGACCTAAAGCTGTGCATTATTTGCACTGAATATTCACTGTCAGAGACAGCCTTGCAGCAGGATCAGAGTTTTTAGTGAAGGTGAGCTCAGTGCTCCTGTGGGTTCGGTTTTATTGGGGCTGGAAGACATGGCAGCATGATCAGGATTAGTGGGACATGCTCCCTGGAGCTCAGAGCCAATAGAATCTACAGGCAGCACAAACAGACTTCTTGCACCCAGCTTATAAGCAGATATTAAACATCAAATCATATTCTGCTTATGTTCCGGTATGACCATTTTATGGGGAAAGAGATGACAATTTTTCTTTTGCCAATTGCAATACCTAACAAAAAAGTCACATGTCTCAGACCTGTACGTAACAGAACCCAAGTGCAATGCTATACCTGTGTTACCTGGTCTGCAGCCTTAAGCTGCAGATTCCCCTGGACCTTACCTGTCCCTATGCAGGAGAGGTGTTAGGCCTCTTTGCTACACTACACATGTAAATGTTTTGAACAGTATGCCGATAAGTCCAAATAAACCTTGTGCCCACTTTTTTCATATATCAATACTGTGAGTCTCATTCTTTCAGTTAACTTCATTTTTATTTAATAGGTAAAAAACACAATTATCAATGAAACGAGTTGGGTAGATTTTCCTGAGTTAAAAAACACAGACAACGAGGATCCCTACAAAAAAACCGATTGCTACAAAAGCAACAGGAATGCAATATCGAAGCAGAACATTATTGATGACAGCGGCATGTTGACAAGCACTAATTCCAAGCGCACAGCTTGGTGGCACCTCACTTTCACGTCACTTAACATTGCCACATACACAAATGTGATTTTAAAGGGACAATGTCGGGATCCCGCAACTAAACACTTTAATCAAACACTTAACCTTACTAATACAGTTAGCCCTTACAACATTGCCGATTTAAATTAATTGCGGATTCATTTGTGACCGAATTCCAGAGAACAAAAACTGCTTTTTTCAAAGCACAACTTATATTTTATTCTGTACTTTTGTTATCACACAGTGGGCCTGAGTCATTAAGGAGAGTAAAGCATAAAAAAGGAGTAACTTTGTATCTGGGCAAAACCATGTTGCATTGGAGGGAGAGGTAAAGTTGGGGTAGGGCATGTCCTAGATCAACTTTACATTTCAGTGTACAAATAAAGTTATTACGTATTTGTGTGCTAGATGAAAAAATAGCCAGTATTTAACTGATGTGCAAAATAATTAACTAATTTGCGCCCCTGGCATTGATTAACATGGTTTGTCCCAGAGAACATTTACTCCTTTTTTTAACTTACCTTCCTTAATGACTCAGGTCCAGCATGTATGAAGTGTGTTCCTTCACAGGACAAGGCTGAGGAAGAGCAACAAGTTCAAGGGCTAGATTTACTAAACTGCGGGTTAGAAAAAGTGGGGATGTTGCTTATAGCAACCAATCAGATTCTAGCATTCATTTATTTAGTACTTTCTACAAAATGACAGTTAGAATCTGATTGGTGGCTATATGCAGCATCCCCACTTTTTCAAACCCGCAGCTTAGTAAATCTAGCCCCAAGACTCCAGTAAAGAGGAAGCAGTGGTCCTGAGTCCTGAACCGTTCCAGCTCAATCAACATCCGCCATTCCTGAGGCAGGAACAGAACACGGATGACCAGGATTTGACCGAGGAGGATGATGTTGTTCTACAATTTAACTCACCTCAGTATTAATGCTCACATATTTTTACTTTCATTATACTTGACTATCCATGTACACTGTAAATACAAATTATAGTTCAACATCATCACCATTTATTTATATAGTGCCACTAATTCCGCAGCGCTGTACAGAGAACTCATTCACATCAGTCACTGCCCCATTGGGGCTTACAGTCTAAATTCCCTAACACACACACAGACACACACACACACACACAGACTAGGGTGAATTTGTTAGCAGCCAATTAACCTACCAGTATGTTTTTGGAGTGTGGGAGGAAACCGGAGCACTCGGAGGAAACCCACGCAAACACGGGAGAACATACAAACTCCTTACAGATAAGAACATGGTCGGGAATTGAACTCATGACCCTAGTGCTGTAAGGCAGAAGTGCTAACCACTACGCCACCGTGCTGCCCATGGTTTCAGCTTTTTAAAGACACTTACACACCTCTGTCTGACCCCAGGGGGTTGTGACCTGTGACACATGGTGTTTAAATATGCTTTAAACACCATTAAAATGAAGTTACAATCAGATGCACTCACCTCCCAGGTATAGGGGTTTACATGTAGCAAGGGCTGGCTTGTGAGCCACACACAAATAAACCTTAAATACTATTATTTCACCACCTATGTATTTTACTTCTATTTTGACTGCTACCATATATTGCCCTTACACATTTTAAATACCAAAACTTCCTAATGTAGTCCTTTTTTTTATTCTTTACTTTATTTAATTTATTTGTTGTAAATCATGTTTTTTATGTCACCATAATTAAACATTAAAGATTGCAAAGATTGTATTAATAAATGTAATTTGTTGTGTTTAACATGTTAATGGATTTTTATTTAAACTAATTAAAGCAAAAAAAAGCTCTGGAGATGGCATACATTTATCTAGTCTGGGGGTAAATGTATTAATGTCTGGATCGCCAAAGACGCTGAACACGCCGGAGTTGAAGAATCTGGACATTAATACATTTACCCCCCTGGTCTTTATAAATTCTAGCTGTGCTTAATGCTTTTTATGGCTTTTCCACTCTGTCGTGAACATAGAGAACTTACAGTTATTTATAAGGGATAAATTATAACTGCAGTGTAAATATGTTATATCAAATGAATCAGTTGATAAGTTTAGCTAAAGTGTAAAATGTGAAGACAGAAAGTCTGATGTAAATGTATTGAAGGGCTTTGCACATTCCAGTGTGAGAAGATAGGAGAGTCACCTATGGCAGCTTCAAAGGGCTCTTGCTGTGAGATATATCCTGACACTAGTTAGTTTTTGGACTACTGGATAGACTTTGTGGGGCCGATCACAGCTGGGCATCCTTGCAGCTCAAGGCAGCATTTTGAAGGTCTATAAAGGTATATAGAAATATGAGCTTCCAAGGAAAATGCCTTCATAGATCATTTTTAGGGAAATCGGGGTGGGACTACATACTGAGGAGCAGAAATCACACCAGGGTTGTGAATGACAGGTATGGGTGGTATCCAGGAACAGCTAAAATCACATATCTTTGGAAAAGGTATGTCACATTGTCAAACTTTCATCATGTTTGGTATGAAAAGATGGACAGATTCATAAAGGATTTATTAATAATTAAATTGTTTCTGTGTGACGCTCCACAGGAAAGTTAGATCACATAGTAGAATTGGGTAGTTAATCAGGCAACATGCAAATGGTGATTGAAAAAGTGTCACAGGTCACAACCCCCTGGGGTCAGACAGAGGTGTGGAAGTGTCTTTAAAAAGCTGAAACCAGTTACAGCAGATTGTCAGACTTTTTTGGGTATTCAATTCACACTGATAAGCTGTCCATCTTCCTAGCCAATTTCCCATGGCACAGATTATGCAACTCAAGTAAGTGCTATTCTGAATGTAACCCCTTTAATTTTAAACTGTTTTGCTTGTGTATGTCAATTTACTAATTGTTTAATCATTATTTTTATGTCAATTTATTAGTTGATTATTCATTATTTTTTATATCTCTATGTCCTGTACATTTGTATATTAAATCTATAATTTAATATGTTGCGTCCTTGATACTCTAACAAATCCATTAGCCTGTTAAAAAGAAAATAGAGGGGGCGTGGCCTAACAGCCATACTATTTCTAATACGGTGCCACTCGGAGCTCACCTATATTGGCATCATACCCTGTCATTTACCCAGCCCGTGGACCCGTGAATCAACGCGCAACTTGTCTCGCTCCACCGCCGCTGAGTTTATTGGCACACACTGACCCCTCTGCATGTTTCAACTATCTGCTACCTGAAACGCATATACATAGGCTGCGGGCAGCTGTCAGGGGAGGGGCACAGCGAGGTCTGTGTCCTCTGCAAAATCCCGACTATTGCTGGTTGGTGAAGCCTCTTACCTGGAGGGACCGGCGAGAGAGGATCCTTGGGCTGCCCGGGCGAGGGGAGATCCCGGCTGGCATCGTGGCCCAATCCTCCTGGAAGTTCTGGCTTCCATTGTCACACTTCTCTTCCGGCTGGGAAGAATAGAGCTCGGAGCTGCTGGACAGCACAGATACTGTGCTAGAATATCTGTACTACCATCTAGTGGCTAAGCAACAGTATTGTTTCTCTGGATTCAACTCTAACGTTTCCAACTGTGTGAATCTACTGCCATCTAGTGGTCCATACTAGCTATATGCAAGGAAACTGTATAGCTTTCACAGACTTAATGCCATATATATAGCACTGGTTATACGTCTCACAAAGAGTACTGCTGCCATCTAGTGACCAAATTAAACGATACCCTAAAGTAACAGTCTGGAATTGGATTAACAGTTTGAAATAAGTTGCTAGTATTGATCTCACCAAATGCTCATGTAATTGAAAAACCGCCCCCTCCCCCCCAACCCCTGCGGTGGTCTCAGTGATATTCATAGACCTCAGTGATCTTAAAAAGTTTAAGTTTCCTAAAAATACTCTATATTAGTTGCATAAGAGGCTTACTTTTTCCAAAAAACTTCTACATATCAATGAATACAGAGATGGAGAAATTTGTCACTGCTAAACCTCAAAGAGGAAGAAATGAGAAAAAACAAATGGAATCCAATACGACAAGTACAAAGTCATCTAGAAGAGAGGATGGGGATGCTCAAGTTAATGTAAATATGGATGACCATCCTGTAAATCCAATCTCATACGCAGATGTAGTGAAGGCAATCAAGGAAACTATGGAACCACTCCTCTCAGAACAATCAAACAAATTCTTTTCAGCTATTCACGAGTTGAGGGAGCAAGTAAGGCAGAACTCTCAGAGATCGCAAACCAACGAAATACAGATTAGTGCACTGTTTCAAAAAATTACAAATCTTAAGGAACAAGTTTCGGCCCTAACCAAGGCATGCCATCAGCTATGGAATAGGGTCGATGACCTGGAGAATCATTCCCGTAGAATCAATTTACGCATCGTGGGTTTAGCAGAATCTCTCAAAAACCAAGCACTTCTGCAATTCATATCCACCACGGTACCTACATTACTAGGAAAGCCGGTAACCTCAAGCCCTATTTTAATAGAGCGAGCGCACAGGCTGGGCCCAATGAGGAACGACACTTCATCCCGTCCAAGAGTAGTAATATTTAAGTGTCTCAACTACACCCAAAAAAGAGATCTATGGTCAGCTTATAAGAAAGCAGGTACTCTCACTTGGGAAGGAAAAAGGCTTTATCTCTTCCTGGACTTTTCTGCGGAAGTATCAAAAGCGCGCAGAGACTTTTAACCGTTATGTTCTTCCTTAATTCAGCGCAAAAGAAAGTTTGCATTATTATATCTGGCCAGACTGCGCCTATGCTTTGGAAACACCTTTCAAGATTTCACCTCAGTAGCTGATGCTCAAAATTTCTAGAGGAAGAAGATGCACAAACACAAGAACTCAATGCTGACGCCTCTATGAACATGTAGACATCCAACATCTCTCTGATCTCTCTGATCTCTCTGGAAAGTGATCTGCCAGATGGCATCATCGTCTCTCTGGTTGTCTATGATTATATCGTTACTTGATTTTCTCTTATCTGAACTTTTCCTGACTAAGCACTCTCTCTCATAATTCTTATCTAAATCCTCTTCATACTCTTTCCGCTACATCCATTTCAGACTTTTTTTCCCCCTCTATATTTATAACTCCTCTTCGCAGGTTTTATGCACATTTGGATGAGAAAACCATTATGAGGACAGTCATTCTTTCTCATGGGTGCCATTTAACTACACTAGGGCACCATTATTCAGACATATGGATCATCTAGATGAATCTAATGAGATATGTGTCTAATAAAGTCTTTCACATGTTAATTTGATAGATATAACATAGGTATGACTGAGGGGTTATATACCTATTAAAGTAATTCTATCGTTTTCAAATAAGCATTGTCTAAGCGATTGTGTTGTGTTTCCAAAGCACAAAGTAATTTATTTTAGCAGATGCAATACATAATTATAATACAGTACAGCCAATACCAAAAAGATACATACATACCGCGCCCGCATGCGCTCGCTAAGTTGCGCTCCACTGGTACCAGCTTATAGTACTTCACTCCAGAATACTGTGGTCAGAGGAGACTGAAGCCAGTGCCAGCAAAGCTATATTATATACACTCAGTGTTACAGATAAAACAATGCAGATGACGTGGCTTGCTTCTATAGGTCCAGGCTTCAGGTGGGTCCAGTGTAAACAGGTCATAGGCTAGTTCAAACAACCCCCTCCAAGGGTGAGGGTCAACATTCCAGATGATTCTCCCGCCCAGAAACTAAATACCATCTGCTCATAAATCACTGGGGAATGGAACCATTATAATATGAAATATATAAATAAATAAATAAATAGTCAAACAAGGAAAGTATATAGGTATATTGTCAAATATAGATCCTTTATATGAGTGTTTAAATAAACCAACTCCTATCTCAGAGTTTATAACTACAGAGGAACTACTGAGTGGTGCACCCCAACACTATGGAAATACTATTGAAAAAGAAGAAGAGAAAGACATGGCGAAAAAGGAGGCACTCAGAATCTATAAGTGAATGAATAGGTAGTTTGATAAAACATAACTTTTATTGTTATATGTAAAAAATGTGAACTCCTCTTAATTCAAACCAGCTAGCAAAATATATAAAACCAAAAACATATACAGTGAATTAAAATTGCAGTTCAACTGCAATAGCTCTGTGATCCTGTCCAAAATATAATATATTATTTTATAAAGCAGTGGATCTCCATTATATAATAAATTGTGATAAATCATACATTGTGTAATTTTTATATCAAAATAAGGAGCCAACTATCTATAGTATCATATCGGATGTTGTGTAATAGGCAGTCTAACTATAATGATTAACTATCTATCCACTATTTTTACAAGAAAAACAATCCCTTGTTATAACCTATTGGTACAGTATGATTGACTGTCCAATTAGTGTTGTCAATGTGTCTGTCTGTTACTGTTCAGACATATAGGAGCATATTCAATTCTCGGCGGAAACGTCGAAAATCTTGCGGTCCTCGCACGATTACTGTTATTACGGTAATTGTGCACGGAAAAACAGTTAATACAGTAATTTACTTGCTGAATTTCAGCTCGCAGCTCCGTGAGCCGCGAGCTGAAATTCAGCTACATATTACCGTATTAACTGTACTAGTTTTTCCACGGCGCGGAAAAACAACAATTGAATATACCCCATAGAGCACAGAGAAAATAATTGTGTATAATAGCTGGTTCTAAAACACAATATTATAGTTTCTCCGTTTGTGGCTTGTTAACTTAATGTCATTAACAGTTTAGATACTACTAGCGATCCGCTTATCAGCTGTTTATTCAGGCATATACGTCAATATGTCTGTCTGTTATTGTTCAGACATATAGAGCACAAAGAAAATAATTGTGTATAATAGCTGGTTCTAAAACACAATATTATAGTTTCTCTGTTTGTGGCTTGTTAACTTAATGTCATTAACAGTTTAGATAGTACTAGAGATCCGCTTATCAGCTGTTTATTCAGGCATATACAGTGCATAGAGATTGATTCTCAATAGTAGTTTTACAATATGATACTAAAAATGCCTCCGTTTGCAATCTGTTATTTTAGTGTGATTACCAATCTAAATAACGCTAGTAATCTACTTATCAGTTGTTGTTGAGACATATACGGACAAAGAGACAGATTCTTAATAGTAGCTGAAATTGTAATACAATACTGTGATTCATTAAAAGCCTGTTAGCTCAGTATAATGAGCAGTCTAAAGGGCATTGACAGACTATCTGTTAACTACCGTTGGTCAGCTATTTGTTCTTACATGTAAAACACAGAGGAATTGACTCTCACTGATAATTAGCTGTAGAATGCAATGCTGGAAAATTCCTCCGTTTGTATCCTGTTAAGTCAATATAATTAACAGTCTAGGTAGCAATAATAATCCGCTTGTTAGTTTTTACTAAGACATATAAACGACAGGGAAAATATTTCTCAATCAGTATGCCTGTCAGCTCTCAGAGGAATTGACTCTTACTGATAATTAACTGTAGAAAACAATGCTGGAAAATTCCTCCGTTTGTATCCTGTTAAGTAAATATAATTAACAGTCTAGGTAGCACTAGCGATCCGCTTGTCAGTGTTTACTAAGGGGCACATTTATCAATATTAACATAAAGTGAAAAATAGTTTTCAATCCTTATCGCAATAATAAGGATTGAACTATTTCTCACATTTATGTACAACCGTGCAGAGAAACAGCAGTTCCGAAAAACTGCTGCTTCTGTGATGTAAAAAATCATACTTACCCCCCTCTTCGGAAGCGCTGTCTCCGGGTCTTCTCTTCATTCTTCAATTGCGCATGTCCAGTTCCAAGAACTAAGATCCCCTCTCTGTCTCTGCAACTATCGTTGCAGAGTGATCCCTCCACACATGCGCTGTCCAGCTCTACTCTTCGGAGCAGAGCTGACAGCACTGAGATTTCTCATTTATGATAATGTACGCCAGCTTCAGCTTATCAAGACAAGTTCCCGAAAAAAAAAATAATTCGGAACTTGTTAGATTGCAAAAGGGAGCAGTCACCATACTATTGAATAGTGACTGCTCCCCAAAACGAAGCAGAATGCAAAGAAGCAGATATCCACGATATCTGCTGCGATGCATCTTTAATAAATATGCGGGGGACACATCGGGGCATGAATTGTATGTTAAGTGCACGTTAGTGCACCATCACACTTTGTTAAATATACCTCTTAGACATATAAACGACGGGGAAAATATTTCTCAATCAGTCTGCCTTGCCTCTCAGCTACCATAAAAAAAAGTATACGGCACATAGACTGATTACTAATGCTGACTAGGTATGCGTGTCCCCTAGTCTGAATGGGGAGAGATATTCTCTATCTATATATACACGATAAGTTCCTTCCCTAGTATATTCCTCCGTTCGTATAGCCTGTTGATTAAATAGCACTAATAGGCTGCCTGTCAACTATCGTGGCTATCATAGCAACGTATAAGGCATATGGACTGGTTATATACTAACTAGGTCTAAATATCCCCTAGTCTGAATAAAGAAATATTTATATGTCTATATGTAAGGTAGACTCCTTAATATTGTGGGACAGGTACACAGAGCAAAAACGCTGACACGCGTTTTGCTAGTTTAGCTTTATCAAGCCAGAACCAGAGCCTCGTATTAGCAGCTAATAAATAGTATGATAGCCCCACCCTTCAAATGACATCATATTAATATGGCCAATCCAATTGCCCTATCTTTGATAATGATTGACAGGATGTTCGTCCAATCATGGGGCAATAGGTTCACAAGAACCACCCCTTAAGTCCCGTTACTGGTTAGAAGAGTATGTGTTATTGTCCAGTCATGTAGAAAATGAAAACAGGTTTATCGGGTAAGTATGGTTAATACACGATACAAGAAAATACATGGTAATAAACTAATTAAAATCAAACAAGGACCGCTGATTAAATCCCATTTGTTGGCTAGAGAGATATATGCTATTGTGCAAATATCTAAGGAGTGGAACAGTCTTTATCGGGTAAGTATAGTTAATACACGATATAGAAAGGTACATGATGGTGAATCGAAAACATATCTATCAGGAATAGCATAAATTAGACAGTGGTTCAAGGGGAGGACTGCATTTATTCTTGAAAAACCATTCTGTTGTTATCAATATTAGATTATGATGCTGGTTACGTCTAATAGTTCTGTCCACTAATAAATTGAATTGAATAGACAGTTATATATTGTTAATCCTCATATTGGGGATTAAATATAAAGTAAGGGTAACTTATTCCAATAATAAGAATAAAGATTCCTATTAGTGTTAATTACATACCGTGAATCAGTGTTAGGTACTGTGAATTTAATCACTAAAATAATATATATCGTGCTAATAAGAAGAAGAGCAGTCTAAGAAAGATGAAAAAGTATATTGTCATCTGTAAATATAATATTTATATGTGAATTGTATGGTGACCAAAAGTGTATGAAAAATTCTACAAGAAAAGTATACATTTATATATAAGTGTAAACTGTAAGAGGTAAAAGACTTATCTTTTTACCATATATCATGTGTAAAAAAGTGAAAAAGGATATATATATATATATATATATATATATATATATATATATATATATAAATATATAAATTTAAACAATATCCTATAATAATACATAAAGTGATATTGAATAATACCCCAGAATTCTAATAAAGTCAATCAAAGAAAAGCTGAGTAACTGTTGTAATCGTTTAATCCATATGGAGACTGTCACGGATCAATGTAGAAATAAAGCTAAGGAGCCATGGATAGGTGAAAAAACAAACAATGTTTATTGCTGGAGAGTATGAATAGTTGATGACATAATAGCTTGCAGAATTTACCAGATATACAGCAGTTGCAGGTAAATGGGAGGTGAGGAAATATTCCAGGCAGCATGCACAGGGAAATGCACAGTTAAGTCCCAGGTTCACATAAGGAACAGGTCAGCAGGTTGTATGTTGAAATAGATCTCCAGCAGCATAAATCCAGGAGCACAAACAGGAGGAAGTGACCACAGAGAATAACCTCAGGATGTGACAACAGGATGGGACAACAATAACCAGCAATGACTGCTGGGAGGAACAGGTATATATAAGGGAAAAGAAACCACACCCAGGTGCATGGGATAATTGGAGAAAGTGTTAACCCCTAATGCAAACATGAAAGGCAAGATAGCAGCACCTCTGGTGATCAAAGGTACTGCTGCAAATACACACTAATAAAGTCAAAATGCAGGAGCTGCCAAGCAAAGCAGTATGTACTGCAAGGGGCTTTCAGGCAGATCCTGACAGAGACAGACTCCCCATTAAGAAGATTTTCTTAGTCTCCCTTCTTAAGAGCTGTCCCTGTAGATCGCCACCTCTAAGATCCATTGTTACTTTCTCCATAGCGAAAGCTCTAACACTTTTTGGATCGCAATTGTGATAAGTCATAAAATGTCTTGCCACTGTTGTTAAAGTTTTGTAGTTGTCTCGATCTTTTATCGCATTCTTGATATTTCCAATGTGCTCTAATAATCGTTTTTTGAATGGTCGAGAAGTCATTACTATATATTTCATATCACATGGACACATCAGGCAGTACATTACCCCATTCGACTTACAATTCAGAAATTCATTAATTGTCCAGATTTTATTGTATCTGTCCATATATTCTTTCGTTTGGACGGTAAATTGGAAGGCTTTACAGGTACCACACCTGAAGAAACCTTTTGGTCTATTATCATTTCTGTTGAGTTGTTGTAGATGACTATGTACCAGCCTATCTTTGAGGTTTTTTGCCCTTCTCCAACTGAAAGCAATTTTTTGATCCAGTTCTTTCCTTAAATTATCATCAGACAGTAAGATATGCCAGTGTTTCTGAAAAATGGTGGATAAATCTCGCCATTCTGTGCAAAAAGTACCCACCATTCTGATCTTTTATTGTTCTTTAGAGGTGTTGGTAATTGGATATAGTAAGGTGTCTCTATCCTTAACATCAGCAAATTTTTTAGCTTTTTGAATGATCTTTTTTCCATAGCCTCTTTGTCTTAGTCTGTTGGTAAGTTCTGTCGATCTCTTTCTATATATATCCTTATCCGTACAGTTAGGTTTCATATGTAAAAATTCTCCTTTTGGAACACCTTTAAGGACGGGGGGAAGTGGGCACTCGAAAAATGTAAAATACTGTTCGTTGATGTGGGTTTCCTAAAGATGTCAGTGTTTAATGTACCATCAATGGCTTTATATATGGTAAGGTCCAGAAAATTGATGGTGGTATGATCAGTCTCAGATGTCAATTTTAGATTTAATTTTTTTTTATTTAGAGTTTCTGTAAATTCCTGTAAGAGATCTTTTTCTCCTTCCCATAAAAAAAATACGTCATCGATGTATTTCAGCCATAGTATTACATGTTTAGTGTACAACTCATGTTCTCCTGTAAAAACTACTTCCTTCTCCCACCAACCGAGGAAAAGGTTGGCATAAGTGGGGGCACAGCAAGTCCCCATAGCAGTGCCCCTCACTTGTAAATAAAATTTCTCTTCAAAGTGAAATAATTCTTCGTGAGAATGAAACGTAACAAGGCTAAAAGGAAATCACCAAATTTTGTTGTAGTGTCCATATTCAGGAAATATTGAGCTGCGAAAAGTCCTTGATTGTGATCTATGTTCGTGTACAACGATTCAACATCGTATGATGCCAACCATGTATTGTCATCAACCGAAATGCCTTGAATTTTCGATAAGACATCTCTGATGTAAGAGGGTAGTCCACAAAAATACTTGCATTTACAATTAATCCCCCTATATAAATGTGAGTATAATCCCCCTGGAAGACCTATAGCCTTTGTAAAAGTATGGATAGGGGAAAATGGGAAGTAGTCACACCAATTGTTATAGAGTAATTATACCCTTCTAATATGAGATTAATTTAGGATGAAAATATTATTCCTTAATATATTAGATCTGAAGGGGTGCATCAAACCTCTAGTGTTGTCAAGAGAAAAAAGGAGAGAAAGAAAATGGGTTGGTGAGGATGCACTGATTACTCCATTATGCTAAATATTATAGGGAACTTAGACATAAAACTTAACTTTTATTTGTGGTGTTTAATAAAATTCTCTAAAACAGCGAAATATAGAACAGAATAAAATTGTAAATATGAATCTGGCCACGTCTCATATATTGCCTAGTCATCAAAAACATAAGGGACAATGATAGATTACGTACTTAAAATAAGATAATTATTGATTCCCTATACGAAGTATAATAGCAGTCAGAATCTTGGCATATATATGCGCTTGTTGGGCAAGAAGTGGACTTGTAAAGTCCGATATTAAGGGGCTAAGTGTTCACTGATTATAACTAGTGAAGCGCTGAAGTTTCAGATATGTTGCAGGGTGCTGCTAAATTGTTATATTGTAGCATTAGATATCCCATGAATAATTTGCAACATGTCAATAGGAGTATTGTGACAATACAGATCTCAAATATGTGTCCGCGGTCTCTCTAAGTTATATCTAGATGGTAGAATTTCTAGACAAAGGTAAGACCGAGACTAAGGAACATATGTTTAATCACAATGTCTTTCCACCCTTCAATATCCTTTAAAGCTTGGATTTCTTGTTGATCAAGATTTGATTGTAAATTTGGATATTTGGAGTCTATGGGGGGACGTATGTGGGGGTAGACGTGTGTGATTTCTTCACGAAGTGGGATTTTCTCACAAAATGGATGAAAATGCACAGTTAGACAATGCAGCAACTAACCCTCATCCTTCTCTTCTCTTTTCATCTCCAGGTATGTCCAGATTCTACTACTCTGAACTACATTAATTTCTGTATCTCATCTCTGCAACTGTGTGTAAAAAGTATGTTATAGGAAATTGTTATCTGTTTAAACTTAGGTTGGCCCAGTCTTTTATTGATGCCTAATTTATGATGGGTATCTGGCCTCCTCTAGCCTTTTAAACAAATGTTTTCTTTCCTCTGATCAGCTGACCAATTAGCACATCTGTAGAGTATTCCTAATTACCCTGACTACATCTTAGCTTCAGTCTATGGGGGGACGTATGTGGGGGTAGACGTGTGTGATTTCTTCACGAAGTGGGATTTTCTCACAAAGTGGATGAAAGTGCACAGTTAGACAACGCAGTTGGACAAATATTGGACTACATTTGACTGGATTTTACGTCCAGCAATAAGCTACATCTGCCACAGCCTATTTCTGCATTACTTGCCTTTCTATATGGAACACTGCAAAGAGGTAATTCTTTAAAATCCCCTAACTTTTTGCCTTTAACTCCTTTTATCACAATGTGGAACAAATTGCTTTTCTGGGTCTCTTTTCATGGCATGATCTTTAGAACTGTGTCATCTTTCACCCCACCACCAACACAAACATTTGTTCATATTGCACCTGCATTACTCCACTCACCTCTAGTCAACACCCATGAACTGCTGTCCTATTTATTATCTCTAACAAATACAACCTCCACCTGTCGCCAGAAAATAAAAAGTCACACATCTTACAATCCCCTTGCCTATCTTTCTCTCACTCTGCTTCTATTAGCTGGTGATATATCACCTAATCCAGGTCCCCCACACTCCTCACACACACATACATCAGAGCACTACCGTTCTATAGCGAACCTCAAACACATCACCTGTCTCCCCTCTCTTCCAAAGTCCTTTAAATGTGCCCTCTGGAATGCACGCTCTGTTTGTAACAAACTTACATCCATCCATTCATGATCTCTTCCTCTCAAAAAACCTCAACCTTCTGGCAATAACAGAAACATGGCTCATGCAATCAGACACTGCCTCACCTGCAGCACTTTCACATGGTGGCCTCCATCTCACCCACACCTCCAGACCTGAAGGCAGACAAGGAGGTGGGGTTGGACTACTTCTCTCCCCACAGTGCACGTTTACAGTTCTACCAAATGTCCCATCACTCACGTTCACATCTTTTGAAGTACATGCTATTCGCATTTTTAATCCACTCTCTCTACGTGTTGTGGTGATCTATCGTCCACCTGGAGCGCACCAACAATTTATTGAGGATTTCTCTGCATGGCTCCCTCACTTCTTATCTTCAGACATCCGCACCATCATCATGGGTGATTTTAACATCCCCATTGATAACCCACCTTCCAAAGCTGCTTCCAAACTACTCTCTCTAACCTCCTCACTTGACCTCTCCCAGTGGATTGAATCATCTACTCATAAGGATGGCCACTGCCTTGATCTTGTTTTCTCAAGACTATGCTCAGTTTCTAACTTTCTTAACACACCCTTCCCCCTCTCAGATCATCACCTTATCAGCTACTCACTCACCCCCAACTGCTCTAACCTCTCTACTGTCTAACTCTACCAAGCCTCCTCATACCCGCAGAAATCTGAATTCTATTAATCTTCAACAATTTTCCACCTCTCTCCAACACCTTCTCTCCCCTATCTCTACATTCTCATCCCCTGAGATGGCAGTACCCCATTTTCACCAAACCTTAGAAACGGCCCTTGATCAAGTGGCTCCAGCGACACTACATACTACACGTCGACTTCGATGTCAACCGTGGCACACTAAAGCAACACGAAATCTTCAAAAACTGTCCCGTAAAGCAGAACGTCAATGGCGTAAATTTCGCACCTCTAATGACTCCTATTCTAAAAAAACAAGATTCCGACCCAAACTCTCTATCAAATTACCTGTCACGGGCACTAGGAGTCTTTACCCAGGGATCACCAGGTGATGGGCTTACCAGAGCAATATAGATGGTAATATGGTACTCTGGTAGCGGGGTGATCACGGAACAGGAGACAGCAGATGATAGAGATGCTCGTGAAAAGTCTATGACTAGCAGCACTGGTAATATATATGTAGTAGTACACGAGGAACTGAATGGACAAAGGAAACGTGAGGGTAGTCAGTAGTCTGCGGTAGCAAGTTGTACCACTGCTATAGTGAGGAGGAATGTCCAGCAGCAACGAGGAGGTGATGAGAGTCAGCGGTCTGCGTTTAGCAAGTTGTACCGCTGTCTAGGTGAAGGAATGGAATCCAGGTGGAGGTATCCGGGGAGTCAGTGGTCTGCGTTAGCAAGTTGTACCACTGCTATGTGTAAGGATACTGGAACAGGTGACTAAGGAAACAGGGATCAGTGGTCTGCCACTAGCAAGTTGTACCACTGAATATATATGTGAGGAGGAGCACGGGGAGAGACTGCAATACAGAGGATACACAGGCACCCTGAACTTGATCCCACGATGACATGCACAATATAGTAATGACTGAACAGCACTGCACAATAATATAAAGTCACAGGAACTATCCGGGCAAAAGATAACACAGTCAATGATGGCAATAGTCTCAGCGGATAGTAAACTCCAGAGGAGAACAACTCAGTCCAGCAAGATATGCAATACACCAGCACAGTCAATGAGAAGTATGCATACCGTGGTTCAGGAGAGCAGGCTGTCAGACAGGAGTGCAGAGATACCTGAACGGCTTGAGGCCGGCAGGATGCGAAGTCCCAGGAGGGTGGAAGCGGTAATCAAGTAGGTGCAGCGCACAGGTAGGTAGACCAGCAGGGATAGCAACAAATACTCAGGAAGCAGTAGTATGTAGAACTGGACTCCTGGAGAACCCTGAAGAGTAGAGATGGTCTAGACGAGATGAAAGCAGCGAGGCGTAGATCCGATGCAGACTGGCGAGTTGACACCGGCAGGAACACTGAGAAGCACGGAGAGCGGATCAGCTGCTGCAGACACGAGTAGAACTGAGGGATAGCAGCCAGCAGGACTCTGCAGGTACACGGAGATAGCGGATAGAAATCAGCAGGTGCAGTCACGATGAAACACGGGAGAGTAGAGCTGAGCTGGAACTGTTGAGCACGGAGAGCAGCAGATAGGAATCAGCTGGTGCAGTCTCGATGAAACACAGGAGAGTTGAGGTGAGTTGAAGACTGTAGTGCACGGAGGCAGCGGATAGGAATCAGCTAATACAGTCACGATGAAACACAGGAGAGTTGAAGTGAGCTGAAGACTGTAGTGCACGGAGGCAGCGGATAGGAATCAGCTAATACAGTCACGATTAAACACAGGAGAGTTGAAGTGAGCTGAAGACTGTAGTGCACGGAGGCAGCGGATAGGAATCAGCTAATACAGTCACGATGAAACACAGGAGAGTTGAAGCGGTCTGGAAACCAGAGGAGACTTGAAGTAGTCTGGAAACCACAGGAGAGTTGAAGCGGTCTGGAAACCACAGGAATCAGCTGAGCTGAATACACGAGGAAACACAGGAACACCTTCAGAGGCTCATGGGGAATGAGACTCCAAGATCAGGCAACGAGGTATGGAACTCAGGTGCTTTAAATAGGGAGTGTTGCCTGATCAGCCAATTAACTAAAAGGAACAGGTACTGAAGGTTTGAAAGGGCTGCGCATGCGCAGACCCTCAGGATGGTGGACGGCCATGGTTCCTAAACACACGGGAAGAAGCACTCACAGTCTGGTGAGTGACATTACCGTCCCATCTCTCAGCTGCCGTGCCCTTCCAAGCTTCTAGAGAGACTTGCCTACACTCGCCTCACACGCTTTCTTTCCGCTAACAACCTGTTGGATCCTCTTCAGTCTGGCTTTCATTCTCAACACTCCACAGAGACTGCGTTGACCAAGGTTGTCAATGAGCTGATCACTGCTAAAACTGAACGCCATTACTCTCTCCTAATTCTCCTGGATCTCTCGGCTGCATTTGACACCGTTGACCACTCTCTTCTCCTGCAAATGCTGCAATCCCTAGGGCTTCAAGACACTGTTCTATCCTGGTTCTCATCCTACCTTTCTAATCGCTGTTTCATTGTTAATTTCTCTGGAGCCACCTCTGCTCCGCTACCCCTATCAGTTGGAGTACCACAAGGCTCAGTGCTAGGTCCTCTGCTGTTCTCTATCTATACCGCTTCTCTTGGAAATCTAATAAGTTCCTTTGGCTTTCAGTATCATCTCTATGCGGATGATACCCAAATCTATCTATCCTCTCCTGATCTCTCGGCATCTGTGTTGTCCCGTGTAACTGACTGTCTTTCTGCCATTTCATCTTGGATGTCCTCTCGCCAACTCAAACTTAATCTTTCTAAAACAGAGTTAATAATATTCCCACCCGCCAACAAGAGCATACCTGACATTTCTATATCTGTTGATAACATGACCATAAATCCCACCCCACAAGCTCGCTGCCTAGGTGTAATCCTTGACTCACACCTATCCTTTGTTCCCCACATTGACTCTATATCTAAATCCTGCTACATGCATCTAAAGAACATTTCCAGAATTCGCACATATCTCACGCAAGACACTGCAAAGACCTTAATTCATGCACTCATCATCTCCCGCATTGACTATTGCAATTCCCTCCTTACTGGTCTTCCCAAAAACAGACTTAAACCCCTACAATCTATTTTGCAAACTGCGGCAAGACTGATTTTCCTTGCAAATCGTTCTTCCTGTGTTGAATCACTCTGTATGTCTCTACACTGGCTGCCTGTTTTGTACCGAATTCAATATAAAATACTTTTACTAACCTACAAGGCCATCAACAAAGCTGCACCAACATACATCTCCTCTCTTGTCTCAAAATATCTCCCAACTCGGCAATTCCGTTCTGCACAAGATCTGCGTCTCTCAGCCACCCTCATTACATCCTCCCATTCCCGGTTACAGGACTTTTTTCGGGCTGCACCCACTCTATGGAATTCTCTCCCTCGCACAGTAAGACTCTCCTCTGGTCTACAAACTTTCAAGCATTCTCTGAAAACCTACCTCTTCAGACAAGCTTATAATATTCCTTGGCCACCCTCTTAACCTCGCTACCTTTAGCCTGTTACACAGTTTCACATGGGACGGCTGCCCCCTGACCAACATTGTTGTGTGACGGGTTCATTTAGCTTATGAGTCACTTTTACCTTTGCAGTCTGGCTGGGCCAAAATGCAAAATGTAGACTTAACCTCATGTGTCAATCTCCCATTGTCCCATAGATTGTAAGCTTGCGAGCAGGGCCTTCTCACCTCTTTGACTGTTTTACCCAGTTTGTTTATTCGTATATTATGTTTGTCCCCAATTGTAAAGCGCTACGGAATATGTTGGCGCTATATAAATAAATGATGATGATATTTCCCAGAATTCATATATAATTGATCCAGATCTTTAGATACCAAATCCATGTATCCCTTCACTTGTGGGCATATGGTAATGTCTGGTATAAATGATTACTTCTTTTTTAATATTGGGTTGAGCGATGGACTGTCCTCACTCAATTGTTGAGTGGGAAGATTGTATAATTCTTCCAAAATCATTAATGCTTCATTATCTGTTGTTGAATTTAATGTCATCATTAAAGTTGTGGTGTCATTAGAAGGAGATAGGGTAGACTCACTATTGCTCTGATTTCCTAAATCTTCATCTATTGTATAGTCGTGATCTTATTATCCTTATCTATACCTCTATCTGTCGTGTTCATAACTGATTTAAGACAGTAAAAAATTTTAAGTAACAGTTTCCTAGCGAAAAGTGTGAGATCTTTCTCCCATTCGAATCTGTTCATCCGTTGTGCTGGTGAGTAGGATAGTCCCTTACTTAGTAAGCGGATATGATGTAGGGTAAGTATCTTATCTGAGAGATTATTAACTCTGAGGGCCATATCTAGAGTCTCTGTCTCTTTTGGCTCCTGCGAAAGGTTATCTCTTCTCGGTCTAATGTTGGTATATATCGATTGTTTCCTCTTCCCCCTTCGCGTCTTCTTGTACTTGTACCCTCTCTTTCCGTTCTGGACATTCCTCTCCCTAAAAAAATCATTGTGGGTGGATTTGCAATTCCAAGATAAGCTCCTAGGGGTATCACCGTCTGAGGAATCTGCTTCAGATGTACTATAAGTTATGTCTGGATGTCGTACGGGACGATTGCCCCATTTAAATACTTTCTCTTGCGCATAATCCTGTTTGTCACGAGTAAATTTTGTTCTTTTCTTCTCAATAATTCGTTTTCCATATCCACCTAAATCTATTTTTATTTTTTCATATGCTTTTCTAAAATCTTCAGAGGTTTCAAATCGTTTTAATTTTTCTCCCAGAGCAGTTATCTCCTTCTCATATTGTCCTAGTAAGATGGTGTCATGTTTTATTAAGATATTCATCAATTCGGTTGAACAATTAGTTAAAGTAATTTCCCAGTCTCTTTTCAGATCTTCTGTGACCAATTCAAAATCCGGGTAAAGTTTAGGACGGAGACCTATGGGTATCATTTTCTGACTTATATAGTTATTAAACATTACTCGATTCCAATGAGTTTTGGTTTGTTTATACGTAACCAGCATCATAATCTAATAATGATAACAACAGAATGGTTTTTCAAGAATAAGTGCAGTCCTCCCCTTGAACCACTGTCTAATATATGCTATTCCTGATAGATTTGTTTTCGATTCACCACCATGTACCTTTCTATATCATGTATTAACTATACTTACCCGATAAAGACTGTTCCACTCCTTAGATATTTGAACAAGAGCATTTATCTCTCTAGCCAACAAATGTGATTTAATCAGCGGCCCTTGTTTGATTTTAATTAGGTTAGTACCATGTATTTTCTTGTATCGTGTATTAACCATACTTACCCGTTAAACCTGTTTTCATTTTTTACATGACTGGACAATAACACATACTCTTCTAACCAGTAACGGGACTTAAGGGGTGGTTCTTGTGAACCTATTGCCCAATGATTGGACGAACATCCTGTCCATCATTATCAAAGATAGGGCAATTGGATTGGCCATATTAATATGATGTCATTTGAAGGGTGGGGTTATCATACTATTTAATAGCTACTAATACGAGGCTCTGGTTCTGGCTTGATAAAGCTAAACTAGCGAAACGCGCGTCAGCGTTTTTGCTCTGTGTACTTGTCCCACAATATTAAGGAGCCTACCTTATATATAGACATATAAATATCTCTCTTTTTTCAGGCTAGGGGATAATTAGACCTAGTTAGTATCATATACCAGTCCCTATGCCTTATACGTTGCTATGATAGCCACGATAGTTGACAGGCAGCCTATTAGTGCTATTTAATCAACAGGCTATACGAACGAAGGAATATACTAGGGGGTCTATTTATTAAAGTTTTCCCCCCTTGTAAAGCCCCGAAAACGTTGTTTTTGGGGCTTTACCGGTAAAATCATTATGTATGAAGCTTGCATCGCAGCAGATATCGGAGATATTTGCTGCTTTGCACCTATTACCGTTTATCTGAGTGCTCCCCATAGCAATGTATGGGGAGCGCTCAGTATCGCTATGTATCAACATCTGGCAATTGAAATCTTTCTCAATTTCTACATGAAAATGTACGCCATCTGAAGCATTTTCCCCGTCGTTTATATGTCTTAGTAAAAACTGACAAGCGGATTATTAGTGCTACCTAGACTGTTAATTATATTGACTTAACAGGATACAAACGGAGGAATTTTCCAGCATTGCATTCTACAGCTAATTATCAGTGAGAGTCAATTCCTCTGTGTTTTACGTGTAGGAGCAAATAGCTGACCAACGGTAGTTAACAGATAGTCTGTCAGTGCCCTTTAGACTGCTCATTATACTGAGCTAACAGGCTATTAATGAATCACAGTATTGTATTACAAATTCAGCTACTATTCTCTTTGTCCGTATATGTCTCAACAAAAGTTGAGCGTTTCGCTAGGCTTTTGCTAAGCCTAGTGAAACGCGCATTGGCGTTGTCGCTGTGAAGCTCTCTGATCCAGCTATATTAATTGAAATCAATGGTACTAAGAATAGGCTCCATATATCCAAAGTTAGCGGAGCTCAAATAGGTAGTCAGCAATGCACTCCCCGTATCTCTATAATAATTCTGTATATATCTAGCAGTCATGAATGATCGAATAGACTGCAAAGAGATATAGATCAGCTGGTTATTTGTACCTCACACTAAGATACCGAATCACTGGGGTGATTTCCCAGAGATAGAGTGGAGAGAGAAATTACTGATCTCGAGCTAGACTAAAGAACTGCACTGACATACCAGACTAGGGGGCATATTTAAGAAAGCACGATAGTGCTTTTAACGGGTCATTAAGGTGCCTCCGTGTCCTCCGCAAATTTATTAAGGGTGCATCGATATCTGCTGCTTTGCACTCCTCTTCGTTTTTGGGAGCAGTCACCGTTCAACAGAATGTCAACAAAGAAGCAGATTGCGCATAAGATGTTCTATTGAAAATAATTGTATGTGTAAATAAGCAAACAAATTAGCTCAATGGGTAAATATATATATATGTTTACTCCGGCAATAGATGAATACAATATATAAAAAAGAATAATAATAATATAACAAAAGATAAATCCAAAATCACATGTTGTATCTATAGCTAATAGGGATCTATGTAAATAAAGATGTCAGAGGTTATCTCAACAAAGAGCCAGATGGCTAACATATAACAGATTGTCCATATGACCATAAGAGTAATAGCTCTATATACAGGTATGAATGAGACAACTTTGTTTCACCAGGTTCCGGCTATAAAATAAGATGACAAGTTCCCACACGTAGAGCGGTATATTCAAATATGAGGCTCCATAGTAGCTGAAATGCATTAGTAGTGGAGCAGTCCGCTATTCATGATGTTCATTATGCCAATATATGAATCAGGCTTGTGAATAAATGTAACATCCAGATCTTACCCGTTAAGGGAGATACAGATCCAAATTCCCGTCCCGCCGCACAAGCGGTTCAGACAAGTGGAGACTCCACGATGTGTCTTCTGTGGTGCGCACCACCTAAATCTGCCCGGATTGAAACACAGTTGATTTGTAAAGATGTTCCTCTTAAGGACACAATGTACGTAAGAGCCTCTGAAGACAATATATCAAATTGTATCAAGTGTCTTCCCGATAGATGAGGCTCAACAGAGCTGATGCTCAATAGTGGGTATTCCGTAGATAGGAAGATGACAAGCAGCGACGCGTTTCGTCCGTCCAAGCGGACTTTTTCAAGCTATAGAGCTAACTCTCTCTCCTATGGTCATATATAGTGTGTGGAAGAGGGAGGAACCTCATAAAGTCATTAGCGGCCATATGTTGAGAACAATGTCCAAGTAAATAAAGTTAGAAGCCTACACTTGTATAAAACTAAACAAAACAAAATAATATAATAATATATAGAAAAATATATACATATATATATATATATACATATATATTTGTGTATAATATAATATTAATAACATATAGACATATTACGGAGTATTATGTATAAAAAAGCAAACACATATATATCAAATTAAAAACACAGTATAGTGGATAGGATAAACCACAATATCTATGTATAAACATAAAATATTTTAATACAATTTAAAATGAATGATAATAATAATAATAATACTGATGATAGGTCAAAGGCGTAAACCTATAGACAAAACCAATAGACAAGGGTCCAAAAAAACCATAACAACAGTAAAGCAGTCCCTAGACATATGGGCCCAATTAAAATCTCTTAGATGTCAAACATAACGAATAATTGCATCTAAAAGCAAAGAAGAGGGGCTGTTAAATGTCACTCAGCGCTCTCGGGGATCTTTGCGCGCATGTCCAGTTCTTGGAACTGGACACGCGCAATTGAAGAATGAAAAAAAGAGGAGAAGACCCGGAGACAGCGCTTCCGAAGAGGCAGGGTAAGTATGATTTTTTACATCGCAGAAACAGCAGTTTTTCGGAACTGCTGTTTCTGTGCAGGGTTGTACATAAATGTGAGAAATAGTTCAATCCTTATCATTGCGATAAGGATTGAAAACTTCTTTTCACTTTATGTGAATATTGATAAATGTGCCCCTAGGTAGTGCAGACGAATCATAGCCATTTAGAGATACACATCTGTCATGAGAACTAATATTACATTACTGCACATTAACACAATCAGTGCCAATTGAGAACTAATAGGTATTATTGCTAGAGCTAACAGTCTCTGCATATAAATGAGCATAGACACTGTAACATTCTCGTAAAGACAGAGCTGACAGATATTTACTGCATACTACACTAATTAGTGCCAACTGATTTTATAATCTCAAGTGAGGTCTTGACTATTATCATTAGACCTCTTATCTTCATAGATAGTGAACTGTAGCCTTTGAAACAACTACAAAAGGAAGAAATCTGAGATAGTAACATATAAAGAAGCATAGGACCCACTATCACATGGGGTATTCCTATATTTATCTACATGATAAATAGCTAATTATTCTGGATAAAGAGTGCTTCCAGCGCAGTTTTAAATCACTTTATGCACAATATTCACTTTATATTTCGCTGTCCCTTATTATTTTAGAATTCATCATCATCATCATCACCATTTATTTATATAGCGCCACTGATTCCGCAGCGCTGTACAGAGAACTCATTCACATCTGTCCCTGCCCCATTGGAGCTTACAGTCTAAATTCCCTAATATAGACACTCACACACACAGACAGACAGAGAGGGAGACAGGTAGACACTAGGGTCAATTTTAATTGCAGCCAATTAACCTACTAGTATGTTTTTGGAGTGTGGGAGAAAACCGGAGCACCTGGAGGAAACCCACGCAAACACAGGGAGAACATACAAACTCCTCACAGATAAGGCAATGGTCGGGAATTGAACTCATGACCCCAGTGCTGTGAGACAGAAGTGCTACCACTTCGCCACCGTGCTGCCCGGTTAAGTAGTAATAAAAGTTAAGTTTTAAATATTCAATGTCTGTAACAGATTTAGTCAAGTATAATGATAACATATTTAAATGGCTCCTTTCCTCTAGACTACAGGAAATTCACTTAAAATTTGTAAACCGTGCCTATGTATCCCAATCCCAAAGAAGGCATGTTTCTGACGAGTCAGGCTTTTGTCTTAAATGCAAACATACATATGCGTCCTTTTTACATAATGTCTGGCAATGCAGGAAAATTCAGAAATTCTGGAATAAAGTTCTATATTTTTTATCTTCAATAATGGGCGCCCCCTTACCCACTGACAAGCAAACTATATTCCTGTGCCAATTTGAAAACTGGACTCCCCTGATCCCCCTTAGGGAATCCCAGGATGGGAGACCGTTTCTTACAGTGACACTCACTGTCGCCAAATTGATGATTTTCAGGCATTGGGTTGACCCATCACCACCATCTCTGGGAGAGGTGAATGCTTAATACATTGTTCCTTGATAGAAGGGTCACTTTACCAGACATAGAAAAGGGAATTATCAGATTTTATAGGAAATGGGGAATATTTATTGAATATCTCCACCCAGAGATGCAAACTAACATTTTAAAAATGTTTAAGAATACAACTTTGTAATTTGAAAAGTGTTATGCACGTGTAGTTGCTATCCAATAACGATTGTCGATTGCCGATGTGTGGTTCCAAAGCACAAAGTGCTTTAATAGCCAAAAGTAGCAGAATAACAAATACGAACAAAATAAGTACAGCCGTTACTTATCGCAGGCGCTCTGGATCCAGTGTACAGTCATTCAGGTCTGAAGGCTGTGGTCAAGTAGACTGTCCACTAGGTCCAGAGCCCCTGCTTATATACAGTCAGTGAATACAGTAAAACAATGCAGATGATGTGGCTTGCTTCTATTGGTCCAGGCTTCAGGAAGGTCCAGTGTACTGCAGGTCATAGGCCAGTTTAAACCAAAATATCCAAAGGTGGGGGTCAGCTCTCCAGGGGATGGACTCCGATTATTCCGCCATTAATCCAGTTTAAGCTAGTCTATCTACATTATACAGGCAGTATCATTTTAAACATTTATTTCCTAACATCAATAACTAGAGTATGCAATGTGAGATCCCTTCGACAAATGAACCGGACAACTGCGGATGAATAGGGGATTAAAATGATACTAAACAGGACATATTTCCTGCAACCTGAACCTTTGATTTCACTAACATGTATATAACTTATAATATTACACATAAATACAACTACAATTAATGTGTACTAATTACAAATGTGTATGTTCGTGTGAATGCGTGTATATGTGTGAAACCTGTTATTGCCACGTGTTGAGGCTGGATACGCTTCTCCACGCTATAGTGTGCTCTACACATAATTTCAGACAAAGACAACCAAGTTTACTAGATATTAATTGAAATGACTTTATCCAATTTGATGACTTCGACAGCTCCACCCTTTGATAGTGTAATAAACTATCACCAAATTACATTCTCGATGTCAGGATTGTACTGTACTTCTTCACAGACCATGATTTCCGTATTCCTCACCACCATTTCAGTTTCATTTTCAGGGTTTACCTTAGTAGACTGCTTTCCACACTTTCACACAGTAGGAACACATCTGACACATAAGCCAATTACTAGGATAACACCAAGTATAAGGAGAAGGAGTTTACCAATGCTAGCAACCATTTCCTGTACCCATTCCCCTAGACCAGAGAACCATTTTACAAGGTTTAACCAGAAGAACCATCCTGCCATCTTTTCTCCTATCCCACACAATGAAGAATTATGGTTCCTTCGAAATTCCCATTTCAGTTGCAGAATTTCATCCATCTTTCGGTCTATGACTTCCTTGGGGTCATCTGTATTATTGGTGATGTATGTGCAACATTTGACACCAAACTGGGTGGCCAATCTCACACAATATCCACCAGTAATAGAGGTTAAATAATTCAATACCAGTCTATGTTGCACCAACTCCTTTTTATACGCTTGTAGCTCTCTTCCCGTATACCTGAAAGTGTCATCATACATCTGTGTAATATTGTCTATCAATTTAGCTAGATCTTGAATATACTTAAAATTTAAAGTTCCCCGAGCGGTCCTGGTGAGATCTAGAGCAACCATAACCTGAAAGCCAGAGGTTTCACTTATCAATTTTGTAGCTATGGGTTCTTCACCAGGAATCATATTTCTTTTGCCACAATGATTATACTGTGTGTGTGTGTGTGTGTGTGTGTGTGTGTGTGTATGTATGGTGGGGATGTAGTCTTATGAATACCAACCATTTCTTCATTTCGTCATGATTTCAGGAACCAGTTTACCTAAGAAACTCAAACCATTGGAACTTGGAGTTGCCCAGGAATAAGCTTTTCTCCCACAAACAAAGTACACGTCATCTGGGAGAACATAAGGTACAGTATGACCATTGATAATAATACAGAAAGTTTTGACAAAACTACCCCTGCCTAGTGTCTCCATTTGTTCAAGACACGTGTCAGCATGAATAACATTCTTATAATTACCTATAGAGACTTTCTTATGTCTGTTTACACGTCCTAGTTTATGATGTCCATCAACATTTCTGCCTATCTGCTACCTTGCAAGTCTCCCTCCAAAATGAGTGTGGTGAGTCATTGTCTGATCTGATAGGTCAGTTTCCCAATTCTCCAGTAGTTTTAGATGTGAGATATTTAGACACAGTAAAGACCGGTCTAAGGAGTATTGCCGAAGCTTCAGACTAGGGGACCTAGTGTTATTGTACTTCCCTTCTATGGACCTCCCTCCCCTTAAGTCAAGGACCTCAGAGATATTTAGGGTAACGGCACTAGTCCTATGTTATGCTGTCCCTGAGGCACATGAGAGCACACCCAGCACTCAGTTTGGTTTAGAACCTTACCCACTAAGGAGTGATAATCCTCCAGAGGATGCACGCCCATGTCCAGATAACTACTGGACTGGCATCGCTGGATGCATTTCTCTTCAACTAGGGAGTCACAGTACTTACAAATACAAAACTCATCAGACAATAGCCCCTCACACTGTCTCCGAGTTCCAGAGCTAGCAGACCTTTTCATAACCCCTGGACCAAGCTTCATAATGGGCTGCTCTGTGTATTCTATCAACCTTTCTTCCAACTCCATCTCATCAGTATCGCTACCAGATCCTGCCTCTGTCATCCATTCTCCTTCATAAAAATAGGGTGTCCTATAAAAAATGAAAACAAGAAAAATTCTGGAACAGAAGAAAAACAAAAATCGCCACTCCATTGCTGGGAGGATAGTCTGGGCAATGTCCTTGGCTCAGGTGTCTTGACTGCAGGCTTTAGGTCTCCTGGAACAGGTTTACGAGTGACAGATCAGTGTCGTCAGTCTCAGCTTTATCTCGCACTTTCTCCGGGTTACTGACTTTCTGTCACGAGGAAGGAAACGGCACCTGCAAGTATTGGCACGGCTACACAAGGAGGCGCGGAGTCTAACACGCCGCCGGTTTTCACCAGGGACCCCCGCAAGGAAGTTTGGGCTATGTGGCGAATGACATGCCGGTCGCGGCGCTCCCAGGTAGCTACTTGCGAGATGGCGGAGATATTCCTGGTCGTACAGGCTGGAGTCAGGAACCAAGCGGGCAGATAAGGTACCAAATCAGGAAGCGAAGAATAGTCAACAGGCCGAGGTCAAACCGGAGAATACAATGCAGGACAACAGGAGGATCCAAAAGCGAGGTCAGGGAGAGCTGGGTCAGTAACGAGAATCAGACAGGATATATATAATGGTATATATAACAAATAAACGCTGGAGGCTAGATAACTAGTTGCTCTGGCACCCTAATGGTGTCAGAGCAGGGTATTTATAGGAAGTGGCCATCCCTCATTGGTGGGCAGTGGTTCGGCGGTCAGACGCGCTGACCGCCGACAGGAAATCCAAATGCGCGTCCCGCAGGAGGGAGTTGGAGTCTAAAAGTCACTGGGTTAATCACTTGAATCACCGAAAAAGGACCAATTAAGCGGGGTGCCAGTTTCATGGAGTGAACCCGTAGTCTCAGATTCCGAGTGGATAACCACACCTTGTCCCCAACCTGGAGGACTGGCACAAGTCTTCTATGGTGATCAGCCGAAGACTTATAATGACATCCGGACTTTAGGAGATTCTGCTTTGTGGAAGCCCATAGTTTAGCCATATCTTGAGTCATGGCATGGGTCGGCAGGAACCGTGGGAGGGGGGGGGAAGAAAACGTGGGGAGAATAGGATGGGTCCCATACACAGTGAAGAAGGGAGAATATCCAGAAGAAGAATGACTATGATTTGTTGAAGTAATAATTAACAAAGACCCGATGTTACCAATTAGTTCAATAGAATGAACCAATGAACTTGAATTTTGTTTCTGTGTGTCTTTAAGAGAACGAACTTTACACTAGTTTTAGCTGAAAAAACAACTTATGTAATATTACTAATGAGACACAGGTTTTTAGTAATTTTCCAGTACTGCACACTTCATGAGAAAAACAGATTAGATCATGGTCATATGATTAAGCAATCATCTCCAGATATGTCCATATAAATGACCATCCAATAGAAATTGTTATTTTAATGATAGAGTGCCAGCAGTGATGTAAGCTGGGAAGGTGTGTTTTAAAGTAAGAAGGAGTTTTCATATCCTATAAAAGAATAAGTTAATCAAATATAGGGTGTCAATTGGCATTTGAGACCCTGGGCGTACTGCTTCGTCCAGTATGGCTGTATCTATGTATAATACCTTTTTAATAAATTATAGAAATGTTATATTTTGGAAACCTGCTCATCTCATTTATTATTTAAAGAAAGAAAATAATACAAATAATTGTTGTAGGCAAATTCAGCCCAAGGCAGCAGAAGACTCCGATTGGACTGGTTGTGTGTTGAGAAGCAGCAGAGAAATAATTCCAAGTCCTGATTTACCCGCTCTGTCTGGCCGTTGGCTTCTGGGTGATAACCAGAGGAAAATTTAAGGGCAATACCTAAATCCTTGCAAAAGGCCTTCCAAAAGCGAGAAATGAACTGGACGCCACGGTCAGAGATTATCACCTTAGGACAACCGTGGAGGCGAAAGATCTTTTTGATAAAGACTTGTGCTAATTTGGATGCAGACGGAAGACCTTTTAATGGGACAAAATGGGCCATCTTAGAGAATCTCTCCACTGTTACCCAAATGGTGTTGAAGCCACAGCTGGGAGGCAAATCAGTGATGAAGTCCATAGAGATGCTAGACCATGGATGATCAGGAATAGGAAGAGGTTGTAAAAGTCCTGCGGGAAGTTGCCTGGGAACTTTATTCTGGGCACAAGTAGTACAAGAGGCTACGAACTCCCGAACATCTGTACGGAAAGTTGGCCACCAATAATGCCGAGATAGAAGCGAGAGGGTCTTCTCTGTACCGGCATGTCCAGCAAATCTAGAGACATGTGCCCAACGGAGCACCTTCAGGCATAGGTGAGGTTCCAGAAAAGAGCATCCGACAGGGGGTGTACGAGTGATAGCCACAATACATGAGGGTTCTATCACTGGTGGAGGTTCAACAAAAGGTGGAGTATCGGAGATATCGAAAGACCGAGAGAGAGCATCAGCCTTGGAATTCAGAGTACCAGCACGGTAGGTGAGTTTTAGATTGAACCGAGCAAAAAATGAAGACCATCTGGCTTGACGGGGATTTAGACACCGGGCATTCCGAAGGTAGATGAGGTTCTTGTGATCGGTAAAGACAGTAACCGGGTAGAGAGCGCCCTCCAGAAGGTGACGCCATTCCTCAAGCGCTGATTTCACTGCGAGTAACTATTTGTCTCCAATGCCGTAGTTAGATTCGGAGGGAGAGAACCTCCTAGAGAAGAAACCACAGGGGAGTAGTTTCCCAGAAATAGATTCCTGCGAAAGGACTGCCCCCGACGCCAACTGAGGAAGCATCAACTTCGACTAGAAATGGTCTGTTCTGATCGGGCTGAGCAAGCAGGGAAGCAGATGAGAAGGCTTTCTTAAGTACTTCAAAGGCGGAGACAGCCTCCTGAGACCAAACCTGAGGGTTAGCTGACCTTCTGGTCAGGGCGGTGATGGGAGCAATGATGGAGGTGAATTGTGGTATGAACTGTCGGTAGTAGTTGGCGAAGCCAATAAATCATTGGACTGCTTTTAGTCCCATTGGTCTCGGCCAATTGAGGATCGCAGATAACTTTACAGGATCCATCTGCAGACCGGCCCCTGACACAATGTAGCCCAGGAAAGGAATCTGTGGCACCTCAAAAACACACTTTTCGAGCTTGCAGTATAGCTTATTAGCGCGTAAGCGAGATAGGATCTCTCTTACATGACAACGATGGTTGACTAAGTAAGAGGAGTAGATTAAGATGTCGTCTAGGTAAGCTACCACCGAAAAGTAGAGGAGGTCTTGAAAAATCTTGTTGATAAAAGACTGGAAAACAGCAGGAGCGTTGCACAATCCGAAGGGCATAACTAGGTATTCAAAGTGACCTTCTCTAGTACAGAAGGCAGTCTTCCACTCGTCACCTGGGCGTATGCGAATGAGATTATATGCCCCCCGCAGGTCCAACTTGGTAAAGATCTTTGATCCAGCGATCCTGTCAAAGAGTTCAGAGATAAGTGGTAGAGGGTATCTGTTCTTGACGGTGATGGTATTTAATCGCCGGTAGTCAATACAAGGCCGTCACCCACGCTGAAGATTTTCAGATATATAAGTAGCTATAGCAGAATTCTCGGGAAGAGATAATGAATAGATTCTGCCTTTGGGGAGCGGTTTATCTGGTAGTAGTTCGATAGCGCAATACCAGGGGCGGTGAGGAGGAGGAGTCTCTGCAGCGGTCTTGCAAAACACATCCTGGTAGGTGAGGTAGGGAGACGGTAAATCAATTTGAGGAGACGCCAAGCGACAAGGGAGAGAGGAATGACCAGGTTTAAGGCCGGACAGGCAGGACTTGAAACACCGGGAGCCCCAAGAGGTAACCATCGCATGATTCCAATCAAACTGGGGAGAATGAAGCTTGAGCCAAGGCAATCCTAGAATGACAGCATTCACAGAGCGAGGAAGAACCAAGAACTCAATGACTTCAGAATGTTGCACCCCTACCATCAGCCGAATGTGGGAGCAGATATGGGAAACCAACCAGTTAGAAATCCGATTCCCATCCACCGCGGTGAGAAATAACGGCTGAGGCAATTTTAGAGTGGATAATTGGAGTTGCGATGCCAGTGTGGCAGAGATGAAATTCCCGGCTGAGCCGGAATCCACAAAGGCTAAGGTCTCATAGGGGCCGACAGGAGTATCCAAGGAGATGGGCATGAGGCAATCAGTGACAGAAGTAGAGTAGGGAGTAGCAACCCCAACTCGTAGGTCGTCCTCCCTGCCACCAACTAGGAGGGGGCGTTTCCCGGTCTCTTGGTGCAAGAAGATATAACATGACCAGGATCCCCGCAGTATAAACAAAGATTTTGCATGAAGCGTCGCTGACGTTCTTCTGGGGATAACCGGGAACGGACGATTTGCATTGGTTCCTCCAAAGGCGCAGGGTTCTGGAACAGGGGAGCAAGGCGAGGAGAAGTCCATCTGGTGGCGGAACGTTCCTGAGTACGCTCCTGAAAGCGTAGATTTATGCGATTACATAGCGAGATCAGAGAGTCCAGATCCGCAGGAAGTTCTCGTGAGGTTAACTCATCTTTGACACGATCTGCCAGGCCTTGCCAGAATGTTGCCACTAAAGCTTCATAATTCCATCTGAGCTCGGAGGACAGGGTGCAAAATTGAATTGCGTACTGGCCGACTGTCTGAGATCCCTGGCGAAGATTTATGAGACTGGAGGCAGTTGAGGATACGCGGCCGGGTTCATCAAAAACTTTCCGGAAGGCCTCGATAAAGGAAGAGGCGTTAGACAACATTGGTTCATTCCGTTCCCACAGTTTTGGAGCTATCCTACCACGTTTTAGATTTACCATCACAGGAGCTACATTTGCCATCAATCCAGTGTCCTATCCATCTTTGGTCCATAGGGAACCCGGTATTTCTAGCAACATTCCCTTTACCTGAGATGGACTTTGTTCTATAATGGTAGAGCGTAACATTAACCCTTGTGGGGTGTCCAATATATCCTGTACCTCATGTGCAACCTTCTCCGGTATGTCTAGGAATATACCATCAGGGGTACAGTATATGACACATCCCATTTTGCACAACAAGGGCCCGATTCATCAAAATTCGCAAACACATACGCATCTGCTAAATGGCTCTGCGCATGCGCGAAACGACGCTTAAGCAGTGCAAAACACTACATACGCTACTCAAGCACGGCAGATACAGCTCTCAAAAGGCGACTCAATCTCAAACTCCAACGCAAATAGATTTGAGATGACTGCTGACCACTTGAGAACATATGGGTGGGAATGGGCGGAGAGTAGGCGCGGACTGGGCGGAGATGAGATAGTACTTGAGTAAAGTAGGCGTTATGCTTTTTCACTTGAGAATAGTAGGCGTTCCCTCTGCCCAGATGAGTGAAACTGACGTCACTCCTGTCTCAAATCTTTCACAAAAGTTAAGGAAGGCCAGGGTCATGTTTAACTCCAATACAGCTAGCTAAAACCACTATTAAACGCCTTTAGGAGCATCTTTTGCGTTTAAAATGCAAAACGAAATATGCACAACATACATACATATCAATACAGACTGCCTGTGGCAATTTTTTTTTTTTTTTTTATTTTTTTTTTTATTGAGCTTTTACATATCTTACAAATGTTCCATTAGTATGTTTGTGTAAATTAAGCTTGTTTTGCTTTACATACCCCTTTCTAATCAATGCAATTCGCAAGTGCAACATGTTTGATGTTATTTTGGCCCTTTGGCCTCAATCCGGAACTGCCGGAATGCCGAAATTAGTTAGCTGGAAATAGCGCCCTCTGCTGCTTACTGCCTCTTCAGTAAAGAGGACTGCCTTTTATAGGCCTGTACACTGCTAGCCACATATCTTCTCAGCATTATGGGGAGAATCCAGGTCACAGTGCATTCCGGCTGCCGGAATGGTTGCCTCAGTGCATTCCACATTCATTCCACTGCCGGAATGGTTGCCTCAGTGCATTCCACATTCATTCCACTGCCGGAATGGTTGCCTCAGTGCATTCCACATTCATTCCACTGCCGGAATGGTTGCCTCAGTGCATTTCACATTCATTCCGGCTGCCGGAATGGTTGCCTCAGTGCATTTCACATTCATTCCGGCTGCCGGAATGGTTGCCTCAGTGCATTCCACATTCATTCCGGCTGCCGGAATGGTTGCCTCAGTGCATTCCACATTCATTCCACTGCCGGAATGGTTGCCTCAGTGCATTCCACATTCATTCCACTGCCGGAATGGTTGCCTCAGTGCATTCCACATTCATTCCACTGCCGGAATGGTTGCCTCAGTGCATTCCACATTCATTCCACTGCCGGAATGGTTGCCTCAGTGCATTCCACATTCATTCCACTGCCGGAATGGTTGCCTCAGTGCATTCCACATTCATTCCACTGCCGGAATTGTTGTGCACACTGCATGGGTAATTATTTCATTTTATGTAAAATGTCTCCCAAACAATAGACTTTGTCATAAATATTTATGATAAATCTCCAACCATTCTGAACAATTACCAATATCATTAGTCTCAATATGTTACATGCCTGATTTGACAGTTGGTGATGGTGCGTTTGCAATAACAAATAATATTAATAGACATATAATAACTCGAAAATATATTTTAGTGTTTTACACACATGATTTATGCAAATTTAAAACAAGTGTACTATTACCACAGGGACACTTTTAACAGCAACACAAATTGTCTAAGGATATTAATGATCCCTAAGAGCCGAGGGCTGGTGAGGACTCGAACCCACGTAGCAAGCTGGCAAGGTGGATTGCCTAACTGCTACACCACTGTACAAGTGGTGATGTCAAGGGAATAGAATACAAATTAAAGATGACCAGCAACTTCTAGCATAAGTTGTTTCCCTTAAAACATGGGGAAAGATGGCAATACTTGGAAATATTATACCCAGAAAGATTTGGTGCATGCAGAGTCACAATTTATGCATATCGAAATATATCCATGTTGATAAATACAAATCAAAAATAGAACATTTATTGCTCCCATTTCTACAATTTGATTTGGTGGAGCATTTAGCTTTTTCCACTGTTGCCAGTACAGAATTCCTATGTCTTTGAAATCCAAAGTCTTTGCCAACAACTGCTTTGCTGTGTTGTAGCTGATAACACTGTTGAACATTACATATAGCCACCTTACACACCAAAACATATACTAAGTCACAGAGTGGAATAAATACCCTCAAACTTGTAAATATACCAAGGTTAGCCACATACACGCATCATTCAGGGTTCAAACTCATTACCTTGTTGTTGCAAGCTCATTTCTTTATTCACTGAGTTATACTTCACATTGAAACACCAACACCAAACTGCACATTAACTAGTTAGCACAGCTGAATGACTGTCTTAGACCTGATAAATTGGCCATGTTGCAATTAATATGAACAGCATGATGGATAACGTGGTATTAAAATATTAACCCTAGATAAACACACACATTAATAAAAACACTGTTTTACTAAAGCAGCAGGAGCTGCAAAAACGTCACCAAACAAACGTGAATTAAGCGCGTTTGCGAATCTTACGCTAAATACAAGCAGTTGCATATAGTTTTTTACTTTTAGGAGTATGCTTAATAATGTGTTTTATTAACTCACTTGGTGCTTAGGGTTGACCTGGGGCCTCGAACTTCTGCACTTAGTATTGGGGGGTGAAATACATAACCACTACACTATCGTGGCACATCTAAATGTAGCACATGCAAATGAATTATACCTCATAGAATTGTACTTAAAACTATTTTACCCATACTATTGCCACAACACTAACAGCTTAGCTCATTAATGACATCTGTAATAATCGTTATAATCTCTACTTACCTACAGAAAATAAACGTTGCTCACATGTCAGGTCACTTTTACACAAAACCACACTTGGCTAATTAGAACGCACCTGCGTGCTCCTAATGACGTGTCCGGCATACTCTCCGGCCTACTCACCTGCATTTAATTCACTAATTACAGTGTTACTTAAAAAGACCTTGCTTGGCCTTCTGTGTTGTTGGGAGATTCACAATTCTGGGTAAGTAGCCCTTAATGGTGAAATGTTTCATAATCTCTGCAGTTTATTGCTGTACCTTGCTCAACACTCATGTTTATTTGTAGGAAAAGATATTGGTGAGATACAGATAGAAAATTATGCTGAAAGGTCCTAATGGTTAAGAATTTTATGTTGAAGGTTAGTGGAAAAGTCTTTAATTAGCTGCAGAGTTTGAATATTGAGGCAACTGTGTAGACTTGGGATGTGTCTCTGCATAGATACCTCTCGACTGTAGTAACACACATAAAGATTATCCATCTATATTGATTTATTTTGTACCTGTTTACCCTCCCCTCCACAGATCTTGGTCCTGGATTGTGTTTTTTGGGTGTCTAGTGATTGCTTATTGACATTCCACATTTGTCTGTGTGTGTGGTAAGTAGAAACCAGATATTGTTTTATTACATACCCCTTGTTAAAATACTTTGCATTAAGAATGTCCATACTGTTTTTTTTTGTTTTTTTTTTCTATTTTCTTTTTCTAATACCTTTTATTTGAAGTGTGGTTTTTCAGACCCTACCTTAAAGACACATTAACACTCTGTGCTTGAGTCATTAAGGAGAGCAAAGGATAAAAAATAAGTAAATGTTCTAGTGGACAAAGCATGTTACAATGTAAGGGGTCAATGTTTTATTTAATTTTTTTTTTTTTTGGAACAAAACATAAATATCTTCACATTTAAAAGATCAGTGGTCAAATCATGTGCAAGCTTAGTCAATGGTTGATTATCTAAGGTATGGTTATTCAAAATGGGAATATGAATAGACATGGTCTGGTGTGTTACTGAAATGGTTTATATGTGTAATAATAGGGGAAAAACCATGCCTACCTGTATTTTACCTTTACAATGTGTGTAGAAAGTATAGCTTCATGCCTCCAAGTTTAGCCTTAATGTCTTTAGCTAAATGCACGTTAATGGGGTAGTTTAAATCAACAGCCTAATGTGGCAACATAATTGATGTTTGGTTTTTCTACAGTTTATTGATCAGCACATATAGTGTTGAGAAGTGCACATTATTGACACTTTATTTGTTTTTCTTATATCTACAGCCTTTAGATTACACTTGGCCTGCAGTGCTGGCTTTTCTGCCATTGCACTTCCTTTTGGAGTTGGTGGATGTTGCCATGGTGAAGGGTGTTTTCAAATGTAAGTAGTATAGTGCTATCTGCACTAAAATGTGATTGGCCAGTGAGTGTGCTCCATACAATAATGTCGTCGTTACTAAGCCTGCAATGTGTGGTTGCACAAACAAAACATATGGGCAGATGCTAGCTATGTAACATATGGGTTTGGTGTTTCAAATTAAGTCAAATAGTGCATTCAGAATCCTAGGTATAGTCCAAACACACAAGCCATTATTATACACTATAATATTACCGGCTTGTTTACACATGCCAATACATTGCTCAATCTCTTGATATCAAAATGCAAGTTGTCTGACCTAATATTGCCATATTAATTTGTTGCCTTTCGTTCAACAGGGTGTGTTGGCGTGGATTTTGGATTTGTGCAATTCGTGTCTCACTACATGTTGTTGAATTTCTCCAGAGCTCCAAGCCTGCTTATGTCTCTTCAGTCTGGCCAGATTGTCATCTCTTAATCCAAGGAATTTTTACACACACAGACCATTACCTTGTTTGCTTTGTTTTTGTCAGCACATTTGAATTCATATATGTAATAAATCTAGCCTATGCTGCAAATGTGTCAGCAATCAGTTGTCATGCCATTTTGTACCATTACTACAGTGCACTGATTAATATTTTAATACCCATAAATCCATGTGTAGTGCTTTCAAAACTATTGTGGAACAGGTATTATTTCAAATGAATATATGAAATCTAGGTGTGGTTATTTTCTCCTTTGCCACAGATACACCATAGCCTACAAACACGCTAAATGGGGTAAATGTATAGTTTTAGAAAATGTCTATAGGGTGGAGGTTTGTATGTGTGTTTGGTGCTTAGTAGTAAATTGTTTGGACACTTTCAGCTTTTAGAGCGAACATGTGATGTGCGTAGGAATATAGGCATCACATTACAGGTAAATGTATATAAAGAAAGCAAAATTGTTAGCAGTGTCAGGTCACACACTACCAACTTTTGGCCCTTGGCCAAATGGGATAACAATATTTTTCGCTTGTGCTAGTGGCACTTTGTTTCAAAGTGGTCCAACACCCACATGCCAGACACAAACCCCACACTAACAATTATGGGGAATGCATTAGGGCACTAAGCTAGTGGAGTCTTGCTACAAGGCCATAATACCATCACCTAGGGCCTGAATCATTAGTAATCTTCTTATCTTGTGCAAAAGGTAAGATGCTTATTGTTACGAAGAAACGGGGAGATAAGAGTGAAGCAAAGATGGATTTTCATCCTAGCGTAAGAAATTCGTCACTTATGCAGTGGCTTTTGCTTCTTATCTCCCTTTTCTGAGCATGAACAGAGTGGATTAGCTTAAGATAAGCAAAAAATGACAGATAAGATCCTTAATGAATCAGGCCCCTAGTTTGCTAATTGGTCAAGGCAGCTATATGTAAACTTACAGCCACCATAGATACTCCACATGAGAACTAGTTACATTAGTCTGATTACCCATTGTTAGGCAGCAGTCACTTGATATGTTTGCTGAACCTGATAATGTAGGTCTCCAATGTTATTGTGGTGTAGAAATGTGAAATTTATTCTCAATACCATTTTCATGTAGCTTGCCCTCTGAAAGTGGAAAGTAGTGACAAATTCACATTCCACCTTTGTTTCTCTTCAAAGTGTGTGTCGTAATACCACCTATGTCTGTTTAAACATGCTAGTCAATGTTAACAATAATTTGCAGCATTTGTCCATGCCTTGGGCAAGGGAAGTACAAAGCCTTAATGTACAGATATCCTCCCTTTAGGATTATGGCTCCATGTTCAAATTCCTTTACCACCATCTAATCCAGGGGTGGGCAAACCTGTCCTCAAGGGCCATATCCAGTTCATGTTTTTAGGATTTCTGTCTGTAGAAACAGGTGGGATAATTACTGACCCAGCCAAATAGATTAACTCAGCTGTACATGATTAAAGAAATCCTAAAAACATGAACTGGATATGGCCCTTGAGGACAGGTTTGCCCACCCCTGATCTAATCCAAGAGTGTTGGGCCGAGCACACAGTATTTTGAGGGATTAATGTCTGGTAGATATTGTTGATGTTTACATTGTTAGGTGAGGCATCCAGTTTTTTTGGCTTATAGAGGGTGAACATGTGCAATGGGTACCTGTGTCTGTATTGGCAAGAAATCACAACATACCAAGCTTCAAATGATAATATGTTGCCCGTTATATAAAATTGCTTGGCCTTGCATAAATGTTTTCCAAAACTGGAAGGGAGCCAAATCCAAGTGACGTGCCCACTTTAACAATGAATGTATCAGTGTACATTACGTAAGAAACTCTAGGGTCTGTTTGTTATAATAATGTATTCAAAGTTCCAGATTGGTTTAAACTATCATGGATTGGGGGGATCAGATCATAGAGTTTGGAAAAGTCTTTACAGGATAGAGGAGTTTGGTGGACAAACTACCTCTTGGAGTCTACTTACTTGTATTACAGAGTGTGCTTCTTTGCCTGACCAAACCATATCTATACTCCAAGCTTTTTCATTTGCGTCTTACATGATTAGTCAGACACACAGCACTACATACACCCATATAGTGTGTCAAACTGTCACGGTAGTCTGTATTTCTTGATCCGAATCAGGGACCCTTGGGATTACCTGCAGCAGGTGTGAATCTGAACAGAGCAGCCTGGATGATCTTCCTGCTCATGTTCTTGCTGATTGTCCAATCTAGCAGGGGAATGAGCTGTCTGAGAATGTGGACACAAACACAGATTTTGTAATGCAGCCAGAAACACTGGGGCCAATAACTATCCACTGGAGAGAAGTGTGTTGTTCAGGCAATGAACAGATCACAGCAGCAGCTTTAAATAGTTTGTCCCAAGCAACTATTGGCTGAGCACTTAATGGGATCACAGGTGCTGAATCTGGTTGATCTGGAATGATCACCTGACTGCATCCAATATGCCTGTGCACATGCAGCAGAACAAACAGTGTGTGTTTGATTACAAACGGAGCTGTGGAGGACGGGAATGTTGCTGACGACCAGAAGGCACCCAGGTAGCCGTGATATGACAGCGGCTGATGGGGTAAGTGCACCTAAGATCCAAATGTGAGACCCAACCTATATGTGCTTAGTGCAATAAGGTCATGAGGTTACTTGTAAATAACTGTTATGCTAAATGACGTCCAGTGTACCACACACTGTGCATTAGCACTAATCTTAAATACAAATCCCTTATTAGATTTTTAGAATTAGCACAGATTCTTACCTGTACAAAATAGTAGTTAACAATATTTGTCCTGTGCCATCATGGGAAAAAAAAAATTTACATTTATTTGGGTTACCTTAACACCTGTCTTTTGTGGCTCCTTTGTGTCAGGTTACAGTTTGCAAATGCAATACTTTCTTGACAGAATGATTTGCCCTACCTCTAAAGGGGCACTGTAGTTGCACGTTGTGTTTGCAATTATTTAGTCAGGCAAATAAAGAAACACTGTGGCAAAAGCATTAAGAAGCTTACCTTGATACACTTCTTGTTTAAGTCTTCTTCAGCAAACCATGGGCCAGAATCATTCTGGAAAGGTAAGGCAAAGTAACTAAGCAAGGGCAAAGCATGTCAGTTTGGAGGGGGATGTAAACCAAAAATGTCATTGGAGATGTAATTTTGGGGTAGGAGAGGTCCTACCTGACATGAACATTTCAGTGTACAAATAAGCTATCAAGTATTTGTGCGGTACATTAGGATACAGACATTTTTTTATTTTCGTGCTCTAAACCTATTGCTAATTTGCACCACTTGCATTTTAAAAGGCTTTTGAGCAGCATTCAGAAATATGTATCCTTGACATCTAGGTTCATTACTCAATCAGGGCCATGGCATGGTTTTGGTCAGCACACTGATATTAGATACATATTTGTTTGAAGACGTAAATGAATCAGCCAGTTTGTTTGGAGATTATACTATGGTTAGACTTGATAACAAGCATTGTTATTAAAAAAAACATTATGGAATCTGCCGTACAAAAGAAATAGACATTTCAGTAGTAGGAATTTTTTTATTATAAAAAAAAAAAATATACATATTTTCGTCATATATTAAACTATATTTGTGAGGGTAAAACAATACAAATTACTTTTTCCGTGTTTTTTTTAAGCCGGTTGGACGGGAGGCTCCCCTACTCCGACTTCTTGTCACCCGTGATGTAGAGGAGTCAGAGGAACCAGGCAATGGGGCAAGGCAAGCGGGTTGTGTCCGACGAGGTGAAGGTGCAGGGTCAGGGGATGGGGATGGGGCCACGACAGGCGAGGGGGAAGTGGGCACAACAGGGGATTGGCCATAGCCACGAGCAAAGGCAAAACACATAAGACGACATAGTTCGGGGTCAGGGAGGGCGGAAGAGACAGACACATCAGGGAGGGCGGAGGCAACAGACACATCAGGGAGGGCGGAGGCGACAGACACATCAGGGAGGGCGGAGGCGACAGACACATCAGGGAGGGCGGAGGCGACAGACAACTGGGTATGGGGGCTGGCGAACAAATAATCTGAGCTGGGTGAAGGGATTGTGCCGGAGGTGCGTTGGGAGTGGACATGCAAGATATCACCCAGGAGTGTTGCAATATTTGTCACTGAAGTATTTAAATTATCAATTTTGGTGGCGAGTGTCGTCAGTAAAGAGGTGTGTGTGCTCATGAAATCGGAGAGTGTGTTAGTGAGACGGTCGATTTGCTGATCCGTGTGTTGGACAGTGCTTGATATGTGTGACAGGTGAACATTCTGTGCAAGAGTGACGTCTTTAAGATTTTCGGCTGCGCGTGCGAGTGTCCGCTGCCTTACATATTCAGCTGGAGGCAGCTGAGGCTCCTCCACATCACGGGCAACTTCTTCATCCACCGGTGAAGCAGGCGCCTGCTGCTCACATGCTGTAGAGAGATAATAAGTAAAATAAAGTAATTAGAATCAATGAGTAAGGTGCGATATTATATTTTCAAAAACATCTTACAACGCGTGATGTAGCATTGGTAAAGTGTCAGCTTCCCTTGAATGTGCTAGCAGCCCTTTCCGCTCCCCAAATACAAACATTGCCACTTATGGTCTGACATTTTAGGATGAGCCCTACATATTGAGACCATTTGTCTTCAGTGTGTAAATGTCATTTCCTACTATGTGATAGGCAAACACATTGTGCAATTGAAGTTTACCTTCACACACACATCCTGAGAGTTGACACTTTTACTCAGACAGATACAAAGCTTTACAGACATTAAGAAAGCAAACTCATCATGTACCTAGTGGAGCGGCCTCTCCTGTTCGGGGTGGGCTAGAGCCAGTGTCTATGTCGCCCACCCCAACTATCTCCACCAGGGCTATTGCAGCCCTCGCCCGCTCCTCGAGGGGTGTTAAAGTAGTACGTAGTCGAGGCCCCCCACCAGTGCCTTGAGCATGCCTGTGAAGCTCAACAAGCTTCGCTTTCAGGCGTCCTTTATAGTCTGCCCATCTGTGGAATAGACAAACATTATTGTCTCACATAGTACCTTCAACTCAAAATGACACATTTTTCAATCAAATACATTGCACGTTTGCTAATCACAACAATTTAACCTTCACTGTTTTTTCATTTAGCACACAGATACTTGATAGATTATTTGTACACGGAAGTTTAAAGTTGATATTTGTGTGCTACATGAAAAAGCAGTCAGTATTTAATTTATGGTCAAAACAGATTACTAATTTGCACCCCTTGCATTGTAACATGGTTTTGTCCAGGAGACTGAAATAAGAAGTTTCTCAAGTTAAGGATCCTTAATGAATCAGGCCCTATGTTTGTAAATATGTTCACCCTAAACACCTGACATGGCCTACATAACTATGTGCAAGCACACTATAAAGGTCATGCCCCTTCCAGTGCACCCAAAAAGCTTTGGCTCCTGTGTCCTAAATGTGTCTGCTAACCATTTACTGACCTAAATGTTTTTGTGTGACAATTCTCAACATTAAGTGTGGTTTAGGAAATCAGGCATTCTAAGTCTTGACCCGAGTGCTGTAACTTGCTAGTCTAACCTTAAAAACATTTTGGAGTGGAAGATGTGTTGTCATTATTGGGCCAAGATTTAAAAGGCACGTTTCAAATACAAAACACCTTAGTGTTTAGACTGATTTTTGCAAGCTCCCATAAGATGCAAACAGATTAGATAGTGTGCTAGATATAGCTAATCAATTATTACTTAACTGCCTATTTAGACTCTTTTAGACTGTAAGGTAGTCCCAACAAAGGGTGATTTCCAAAGTATACTCAACATTCAAAGCTTTTTGACCTCCATCCACTAATTCGGTGGTCCTGTAGAGAACTAATTGACCAGGGCCAAGGGAGTTTGATGACTTAAAAGCACCTACATGAAAAAAACATACTACGGCCAAATGTGAACAAAACCTAATTAGGCGGCCAGTAGTATGTTTGGGGAGTGTGGTAGACAACACATGCAAATATGGAGCAAGCCTCCAAACTCCACACATATGTAACTATCATCAGGGAGTTGAACTCCTGACCCCAGTGCTGTGAGGCAGACGTGCTAACCACTAGACCACTGTGCTGGGCTGACAAGTCATGTGAAATGCTTTGTGTTCATCATGTTTACCTCCTTGCATTGTTAGTAGCAAATATTTATGCCTGCTGACAATGTAAAGTTGATTAAATATGTATGATCACCTGATTGTCAAAATACAATAGTTTTTTTCAAATGGTGATTGTGTTAACATGTCCTTTTGTTTATATTTCCTTTTTTCAAACAGACCGAGCACGCTGGGAACGCCGCCAACGCCGCCGGGCATTCGTCGAGGCGCAGGCAGCTGAGGAGGAGGAGGAGGAGGAGGAGCAGCAGCCAGTGGCGGTGGCAGTGCCACTGTCATCGGAGGAGGAGGAGGCGGCGGTGCCAGTGGCAGTGTCGCAGGAGGAGGAGGAGGCGGTGCCAGTGGCAGTGTCGCAGGAGGAGGAGGAGGCGGTGCCAGTGGCAGTGGCAGTGTCGGAGGAGGAGGAGGAGGCGGTGCCAGTGGCAATGGCAGTGGAGGAGCAGGAGGAGGAGGAGGCGGTGCCAGTGCCGGTGCCAGTGGCAGCAGCGGTGGAGGAGGACGAGGAGCAGGCTGACCGGGAGCCCCAGGATTTAGCGGACTCCACATCAGGCAGCCAAGAGGCAGTGGAGTTGGAAGATTGTAAGTATTTGCGATAAGTGATGGACATAGTTATACAAGATTGACATGTGCATTATACTTGTACATAATCCCTGCTGTGACATATGTTGATTAAATGGTGCCTTAAATGCCACAGGTCGAACACTTATAATATCTGCCTATACATTTTAGGCGCATTAAACACTCAAACCACAGCCATAGCCATCTTAACACATGGGCACGCAGGGCATTGGGCAAAACAATGTGGCCGCTAGCCTGGTCAACTCGTCAGTATATTAATGACTTGTTTATAAAATCTAATATACACCAAAATCGTTTGAATTCCTGTGAGTGATTGTATAGGTAGTGGCCCATGTAGTGCATAGACCTGGGGCCAATAATGCTGGATAAGACAACCCTGTACATGGCCCTCTCCCCGTGGCTCACCAGAATTTAGTACATTGATTCGAATGCCTTCTCGATGTCTAATGTGCGTGCAAATGGTTTTGTGGCCAGAGGCCTAAGTTTTGAAAGTAATGTAACAGTAAACATCTCTAGTAAATCCTGTCTGTTTGATGAAATATGTATCCATGTATGTAATGTTTAATTTCTGATTTCTTTCAGCACCCACTGAGGAAGCTGGCAATTGGCCTCCACCACCACCCACCGCAGCAGAACTGATGGCCCACATGGGTCAAATTGTGGAGGACCTGGAAGGCCTCCACGTACATATTGGGAACATTGTAGGCAACCTGCGTTTTAAATTGGCCTACTGGGCCTCATTTCTATGATATTTTATTTATTTGTTCTCTGATGTATATGTAAATAGTTTGAAAAGATTGTTGTGTTTTAAAAATATATAACTTTATAAAAAAACAAACCTTGGTGTGTGTGTCTTTATTCATCTCATTACACAACATGTGGGTATATATAATAGTCCGAAAAGAGTAATGAAGAAAGATGTTTTGCTTATAACATCATTTGTAAAACACAAAAGGATTTCTTTAGCTGTTTGCATGTAATCCAAAAGTAACATGTGCCCTCCACGAACAAGCCACCCCTATAAGAGGTATTGCATCTGTAGGCCCTGTGTGCAAGATAAAATCCAAAAATGTCAAACGCTCTAGCTAGTTACCAATTCCCCCAAATACATATGTCATTGTAGTGATACTCCAAGGTAACGTTCAAGTATCAGAGCAAAGCCAGTGACACATTGAAGAGAACCTCTAAAGTGTACCCAGAAGTGGCGTCAATGGTGTAAGGCAGAAGTGCAAGCGAGGCAAAGGACCATGGTACTGGAGTGTGGAGAGCGGCCTGTTTGGATAAAGCTGAGTACATGACATAACGTGTACGCCATGGATCCAGATGAAAGTCTATTTGCTGACAATGTTGCATTTACCTCCAAGGAAGCTGTCACCTACAACACCCCCCCCCCCTTAGTCCATTTAGAATACTCAATGTCAGCATGCACCTAATACTGTGCATGTGAAGTATAGGCCGTGAGGCTTCTTGGATTTTCCCTCCAAATAAATATTTACTTTCAATACAGTATAAATCAGAGGGCATATTTTACAATATGGTTGAGCGTGTATAACAAATGCAAAAAAAAAAAAAAAAACATTGTGTCCCATTTCTTATTTCTTGTTAGGTTAATGATTCCAGTCCACACATTAGTTATGGGTATGCTCAGTATTTGAACTCATGTCTGCTGTGTTGTGACAAGTGTGTATTAGGTTAATTGGTAGCAAAGGAAAAACAACCGTCCAGAGTGCTGCACATCATTGTTATTTGTCAGTGATTAATGAGTAGAGAGCTATGTCGTAAAAATAAGCCCCAGGCATTTATGTTGTGTTGTGTGTAAACAAACTGTTGGGTCCCTCCCACAGTGGGCGTGAGGTTTGCATTGCTTGGCTTCTTGTCGTCAATCAGTTGAGAGCCGTCGCTTATGCGTGTAGCATGTTTAAAGATCCGCAGGTGGGTGTGTTTTCTAACGTTTGCGCTGCTTATTTCCGTCACTTAGACCACATGGGGGTGTGTTTTTGCTGTTTGAGGTGCTTATTTCGGTTTACGTCACTCAAAGTATGCAAGGCAGATGCGTATGCGTTTGCGAACTTTGATGAATCGGGCCCCAAATCCCTTCCCAGTAAGTTAGTAGGAGCTGCTGCAGCCAAGAGAAATGAATGCTTGGTATGCAGGGGCCCGATAGTAACTTCTGCAGGTTTAGTCAAAGGATAATGTAACACTCTCCCTGTTACCCCCATAGCTGCAATAGTTTTGCTAGTTACTTGTAGATTAAAAGGAGAGGTTATCACTGATCTGGCCACCCCTGTATCTACAAGAAAAGTTTGTTTCTTAGCAGCTTTGTCAACTATCATTGTAGGTTTTTCCCTCAGACTGTCAGTTAACCTCACTGGCTGTAGACTACAGGTATGACCTGACCCCTATCGCTGACTATCACTTTCCAGCACAGCATTTGCTGCTATAACATGTGCGGGTAGGTGTGAGTCTTCTAACCTATGTGTGTTTCTCCTTTGTGGGTATCTATGTGCTAGCCCTCAAGGTGTCCTGTCTCTTTCCTTTCTGCAATCTTTCATGATATTTCCTTCTCCATTGCAGTTGTAACATTTCACTACTCTATGTCTCCTGTTATGTGAGTTGTATGCTGGTGGTCGTGTGTGTATTCCCTCTAAAGCTTCTATACTTACCTTCATCAACCTATCACTCTTCTCTTCTTTCTTCCTAAAAATATTTTTGTCATTTTCCATAGCAGACTCCGTAAGGGAATCTACTGTGATGCCTCTCCAATTAGGTAATGAGGTTTGTACTCTTGTCTTTAGATTTTCTCTGAGACCATCCATCAATACCGTTACAGCCACCTCCCTGTGATGTGGATCCTCTCTTATGTCAGATATCCCAGTAAACCATGTCATTGCTGACAGTGCCCTAGCAAAGTAATCCGTTGCAGTTTCACTATCCCTTTGTTTGATAGTGAAAATTGTACTCCAATTCACTACTACAGGGAAATAGTTGGCCAGTTGTGAGGTAATTCTAGTAATGGTTTCTTGGTTATTCTCGTCTTTTAAGGTTTTGTCCTCCTCCAATATACAATCCTTAATAAACTTTTGTATATCTGTATTGGAAGGAAGACAGGCCCTTAACACCACACCCCAATCTTTATTAGTTGGCTCGTGCGCATTTCCTAAGTCTTTAATTAATTTCTGACATCTGGCCAACTCTTTTCTAGGATCTGGGAAATCAGTCATATTAGAATGTAGTTCAGATCTGGTCCAAGGACAATGCATTGCTACATTACTGATTGGAACTATACCCTCCTTATCCGCTTTCCCATTAGGAACTGCTATTGTGCGGACAGGATAAGCACCAACTGGTTCACTAGATTCAGAATTAATCACAGGAATTGCTTCTTCAGTACCATGGATGTTCTCCCTCCTAGTGGTTACTCCACTACTTTCACCTATCTCAGACGCTGCCCCTGCTGGTGGGACCGCTCCCTTTCCATACTTGCGTTGTATTTCTAACATGTTAATAGCATGGGCAATGGCTGAAATCACGGTGGGTTCATCCTCTTCCTCAGATACATTTTAAGTTGACTTAGAACAGGATATAATTTGCTCACTTCATTTTTATTATTTTTAATAACGGCTGTACTTATACCCCCAACCGCATATGGCGGCGCTTTTGCGCTCAGTTCTCAGCGCTTCTCAATGGCTACTTCCGCTGTGCGAGCGCTTTTTGCCACGTCCACTTCTGCTGTGCGGGCACTGCCACGTGTACCCTTCCAGTTGCCACAATTTTAAACAGTCATTATGTTTAGTTCTCACTTTTATTGATTTAATCAACCACAACTTTTCTCTAATGTTATTCAGTACCTCTGAATTGAAACTACCTGTCGTTGGGAAAGGCCTAACACAATCATTGGTCATCTTGACCCATTTGTCGCAATACGCCGTTGCGTATGCACCATATTTCTTACACATAAGAAATCTCGCCGAACCAATCGGCCATTCTTTAGGCAGTACATCGAACATCTCTAGCTTATGCTTAGCACCCATTTTGAACAGTATCAATAACTATGCAGACCAAAGGGCTATCAGATCTTCGATAGCCTATCTCTCAAGCAAATACTTTCACCACTCGGCCACACGCAATCTACCGCTAGAGATCTTTAACGGCCGTGGACGGATTACTCAAGCTGCGTCCACTCACATCATTCTCTTACCAAACGAGGGCCCCTAACACGGAAATATCAACGTGAACCACAGGGCTATCAGCTCCTCGATACCCTGTCTCTCCAACAAACCTGTTGAGTCTATTATCACTGGTAGCACTGGTTGAATCAATCAACCAACTTTGCCAATATAATTCCTTCAGCTGCACTCCCAAGTCACAATCACGGCCTTACCGTGCGGTCAGATCGCACCGCTTAAAGATACTAATTATCAGTAAATGCTGCGATTACTATTGGGCGCATTTGTGAAAACTTCCTTTGTTTTATACCAGTATACCTGCCTCGTATATCGTTCACCAGTTGGGCAACCTGCCTCGTCAGACAGCAACTGATACTCTATTCAACAATAAATCAAACCTTGGTGTATCTAAGTCACAAACGCACACAATATTTCTGCGCAGAAAATCAACTTCCCAACAATAGTAATAACGTTTCAGAGGCTTTAACAAGTGATGATACTATGTATGTATAACAAACTATCAAAACGATTGTCTAAACACGTGGCAAAAAATACTGGAAGTACGCATACGCAATGCAGGAAGTACACATACGCTAAGCAATGCAATACATTAAAAACGCAAAATGACAATAAAAAAAAACAGTTTTCTTTCTTGTCCCTAAAATTCAAGTTAGCGCTCCTTAGATAATACAAAAAATGACATTCGGTTTCACAACACAGAATGATAAATAGGTTTTGAACACATTGCGTTCTTACCTGTATATGACGCGTCTCCACCCTTTGTTGAGGTACCGAAATCCGTAGGCCTTGCATATCGTCCAGTAGCGTAACTTCCGCCTGCGAGCCCCCAAATTGTTATGCACGTCTAGTTGCTATTCAATAACGATTGTCGATTGCCGATGTGTGGTTCCAAAGCACAAAGGGATTTAATGGCCAAAAGTAGCAGGATAACAAGTCAGAATAAAATAAGTACAGCCGTTACTTATCGCAGATGCTCTGGATCCAGTGTACAGTCATTCAGGTCTGAAGGCTGTGGTCAAGTAGACTGTCCACTAGGTCCAGATCCCCTGCTTATATACAGTCAGTGAATACAGTAAAACAATGCAGATGATGTGGCTTGCTTCTATTGGTCCAGGCCTCAGGAAGGTTCAGTGTACTGCAGGTCATAGGCCAGTGTAAACCAAAATATCCAAAGGTGGGGGTCAGCTCTCCAGGGGATGCACTCCGATTATTCCGCCATTAATCCAGTTTAAGCTAGTCTATCTACATTATACAGGCAGTATCATTTTAAACATTTATTCCCTAACATCGCTAACTAGAGTATGCTATGTGAGATCCCTTCGGCGAAGGAACCGGACAACTGCGGATGAATAGGAGATTAAAATGATACTAAATATGACATATTTCCTGCAACCTGAACCTTTGATTTCACTAACATGTATATAACTTATAATATTACACATAAATACTACTACATTTCAACATAAATAACTATGTGTTGCAACTACAATTAATGTGTACTAATTACAAATGTGTATGTTCGTGTGAATGCGTGTATATGTGTAAAACCTGTTATTGCCACGTGTTGCGGCTGGATATGCTTCTCTACGCATAATTTCAGACAAAGACAACCAAGTTTACTAGATATTAATTGAAATGACTTTATCCAATTTGCTGAGAAGGTACTTGGTTTTACGTGTGGTGACGTGAGCTGAGATTTAGAGCAGAGTAAACATTTATGAGATGATCTTCCATGGGAGCCCCTTTGCACTATCGGTTGTCTGACCGCCCTCTGCCCCCCTGCCTGGCACACGTTTGAACAGAGGAAACCCATAAGATATATAAAAGTGGGACTTATTTATGCAACCTTTCTCAAGGGTTTTATGGTACTTTCGAAGATACTCAGGGTTGCTTGTTTGTTTTGTTTGTTTAATTTGTTTATTTTGTTTGTTTGTCTGTTTTGTTTATTTGCTTATTTGTCCACTGATCGGTATTGTATATTGACTCATGAGTGGATCCACTCATTGAGGTAAATAATACACGCTTCAAAATACTTTCCAAATGTATCAGTAACAGTATAACCTGGGCAGAAAAACATGTGATCTAACATTCAAACAATGTAGCAATGCATTAAGGGGATTTATATTTAATCATTATAACTGTTAGCTTATTATATTATGCTGTTACACGGAGTGGATGGTATTGAACAAATATATATATCTCAATATGTTATAACAACATTGTATTTTGGCTGTCACTCATACATTGTATTGTACCTAATTGTGAAAAATACGAATAAAACTGTTTTTGAAAAAAAATAAGAAAATGACTCGACCAAGTCCACCCTTTGCTTGCTGGTGTGGGTCTTGCTAGTCTGTGGATAGCTAGAGGCCTTGTGTGCCAGTGTGGGACAGTATATTGGGGTTGTATTGCCGTATTCAATAGGTGGTGGCAAACCTGAAGTGTGTGAGGTGTGAGCACTGTTTGGGGGCGATTCAGTAGGTCTATAACCTGTGTGATAGGTAATGAGAGATCACGGGCTGGAATCATGTGACCTTATACAACAAATGCCCCCCAACGTCACGGCAGCTGGGAGCGTGTTCATGACACACTCTGATTACAATAGGCCTATTTTCCATCTGTAATCTGTTCAGTCAAGTGTCAATTCCCCCCACCTCTATTTACTTAGTCTTGAGTGTTTGAACTTTCCATGTGGCTTTGTAAATACAATAACTATCTTATTACATCTACTTAACCCCCCCCCCTTAAAAATGACCTTAAGTTTCATCCACAAGGTAACAGTCAAGATAAGTGTATTGTAATAATGTATAATCCTACAATGTTTTTTTTAAAAAAATAATTGCATTTTTTTATAGGTTTTGCATTTCAAGGAAATGATCCTTGCCAAAAAGGTATGAAAACCAACTTCCACGTTAGGAGCAAGATCTGGAGTTCCATCGCCAAAGCGGTTTCTGCAGTCAATGGCACCCCTAAAACTGAGGAAACTTGTAAGCAGAGATTCCGTGAATTCCGGAAGAGTACTAAGTTGAAGATTGCGAAGACATCCCAAATGTCCGATGGTAAGAATAGACACAAGATTGATTTGAATCAATGGCAGGAGAAGTTGTGTGATCACCTCAACATATCGGATGAAGATGTTTCTCCTGTGAAAACTCCAACATAGAAACTGCAGTCTCGTGGTAAGCTTTTTATTGTTTTTATTTCAAGTACTAAACATACTTACTTTCCCCCATTGATAATGTGACATAATGTGTTAACATATGTAATATTTATTCCTGAAACCACATTTGACAATGTAATATTTGCTAATATTTTCTGTTTCAAGCAACTATTTTTTATTAATATTTTATTTTAGTACCAAAAAACGTTTTGTTTTTTTTATTTTTACATTCACATTTACAGTACACTTAGGACATGCCTGACCCATAGATATATTCAATATCCACCTGTTGAAGAAACTTAATACAGAAAATCTAACCTACTTTTGTCAATCTGCCAATGTAATTCTCAAGTTTGGCCTTATTTTCCTTATTAAAACCTGCTTAAGCTGGGTACACACTACAGGTTTTTCGTCCAATAATCGCCTCAACCAGCTGACATACGACCGCTCTTTCAAAAGTCGGGTCAGTGTGTGTTCTGGCACAATGGTCGAAAATCTTCACAAATGGTTGATTGTCACCTCACTTAGTCGTACCGTTCAATATTTTCGTTCCAATCACCTTTCTATCGTGTAGTGAGTATAAATTTAACATCGATCCACGATAATCCTCCAATACTTCCTCGAGCTGTGGCTCAGTTGGGGGCATGTGTATGGAAATTTCAGATGCCTGTACCTGTCCCACGTGGTGCGGTGTCTGTACATCACTGACTTGTTAATTAGATGATTGTACCGGAATAGTAATAGCAGTAGTCTTATGCATTGATGCGTCTACAATATGGCAGCCAGTTTAATAATGTGTAGTGTTATACCAAAACAATGTTTTTATGTGTATTTGTCACACGCTGCTCATTCGGCTTCCATAGACAAAGACTGAGACACTCACATGTGTCTCATTAACAGACTTCAAACCTCCAAGTTCTGATCTGCACAGGTGCAAACTGATTACCTGGCTACTTCTAATTAAGATTCCTATTAGTTCCTGTTTCGGCTCCAGACTTGAAAAGGCACTTCCTCCCTTTCCTCTGGGCCTGTTGATCAAGTTACCTGTCTGATTAGGTTCCTACCTAATCTGTGTGCTCTCACCTGGATCGTCAGTGCCTTTGCTGTGTTGCTGTTAAGGACTATACACCTCAAGCTGCACCTGTCTCTGCTGTGTGATACTCCACGGGCTATACAGCTCAATCTGCACCTGTCTTTGCTGTGTTGCTGTTTCAAAGGCTATACTGCTCAAGCTGCAACTGTCTCCGCTGTGTTTGCTGTTCCACTGGCTGTGCTGCTCAAGCTGCACTTGTCTCTGCTGTGTTGCTGTTTCAGAGGCTATACTGCTCAAGCTGAAACTGTCTCCACTGTGTTTGCTGTTCCACTGGCTATATAGCTCAATCTGCACCTGCCTCTGCTGTGTTGCTACTCCACGGGCTGTACCGCTCAAGCTGCACCTTCCTCTGCTGTGTTGCTATTCCACGGGCTATACCGCTCAAGCTGCAACTGTCTCTGCTGTGTTGCTATTGCACGGGCTGTACCGCTCAAGCTGCACCTGCCTCTGCTGTGTTGCTACTCCACGGGCTGTACTGCTCAAGCTGCATCTGCCTCTGCTGTGTTGCTACTCCACGGCCTGTACCGCTCAAGCTGCACCAGCCACTGCTGTGTTGCTATTCCGCGGGCTATACCGCTCAAGCTGCAACTGTCTCTGCTGTGTTGCTACTCCATGGGCTGTACCGCTCAAGCTGTACCTGCCTCTGCTGTGTTGCTACTCCACGGGCTGTACCGCTCAAGCTGCACCTGCCTCTGCTGTGTTGCTATTCCACGAGCTATACCGCTCAAGCTGCAACTGTCTCTGCTGTGTGCTACTCCACGGGCTATACCGCTCAAGCTGCAACCACCTCTGCTGTGTGCTACTCCACGGGCTATACCGCTCAAGCTTCAACCATCTCCGCTGTGTGCTACTCCACGGGCTGTACCGCTCAAGCTGCAACCATCTCCGCTGTGTGCTACTCCACGGGCTGTACCGCTCAAGCTGCAACCATCTCCGCTGTGTGTTAATCCACAGGTTATACCGCTCAAGCTGCACTTGTCTCCACTGTGTGCTACTCCACGGGCTATACAGCTCAAGCTACACCTGCCTCCGCTGTATCGCTGATCCTAGGACTGGACTGTTTAAACCACACCTGACTTCGTCAGGCTACTATTCTACTATTTCAAGTCATCTCTCTGAGTCGTTCTGTTCAAGTTTCATCTACTCCGCATTGGCCTCTGTGGCTCAGTGGCACTACAGGTCGTATCATCAAGCTGCTTGTTGTTCTCTTCTCTGGCTGAACTGTTCATGTATTAATGAAAGTATTAAGGCATTGTACGGTACCGGATCCCCGCCACATCTAGTGTGATTATATTGCTAACTGGACTGTTACTCTTTCCTCTAATGTGTGCTGCTCTATTGTGATACCATATACCTGCTGCCTTATTCTTTCCACCTTATTGCTGGACTGTTCATTCTATGCCATATCTATATTACATGCTGATTGTTCAAATTGCATATGATATTGCCGGTGGCTCCGCCCACCTTGTACTACGCTCCTAGGGATAAATGTATTAATGTCCGGATTCTTCAACTCCGGCGTGTTCAGCGTCTTGGGCGATTAAATTTAAAGCGACGCTGCATTGTAAAGGGAAGTTTCCCTTTACAATGCAGCGCCGCTTTAAATTTAATCGCCCAAGACGCTGAACACGCCGGAGTTGAAGAATCCGGACATTAATACATTTACCCCCTAGTGTCATATATATATATATATATATCTCAAGACTTTCCTGTTAATTCATCCAGTCATCATTAAACCGCTGATTGTACTTTTATCCTGCATCTGTCTGTCATCTGTTGACCCTCGGGCTACTACTACCACTTGCCAGTGTGTTACCATACTCTCACTCCCTGAGGATACGTTCCTATAACACCTATTGAACGGATCCAGAGTCCAGAATACCAAACCGTGACAGTATTGTTTATGTCTGCCTTTTTATTTTGGTCCCTGTACCACCTTATTGTCCACGCAATACACGTTCTTTTGTAGAATATTATGTCAGAATGGCTAATTCTATTACAATGTCCATGTATTGTACTATAATACACACATTTTTTGTGTTTTGTATACATGTGTATAGTACCTGTCTGGTTTTAATAGTGTTTAAAGCATATAGGTCAGTGTAGGACCTGCATATAATGAGGTACCCTTGACGTGGGATGCAGGCTTAAGTCTTTTGATCAAAATATGAACTAATACCTCATGTTTTCATTTCAGATATGCAGTTTAAAGAATAAGCGCTGACAATTTTCTTTCTGTTTTGTATACATATATGGGCATTTATATTGCCACGCAGCTGGTACCACATAAAATATGGGATATACCGAGCGCGGGCTTGTTGCCAAGCAGCTGGTACCGTATATAATGTGGGATATACCGAGCGCGGGCTTATTTTTCTCTGATAAAAATAGTACTACACCTTAATGCTAGTGCTTTGTGGCAGAACCGTTCTAAACAGTATACACACTTCAACAAAATTCTTCTCAAACTTTTTCATTTTTTTCTTGACGGCACTTATATTCGCTGTTATTTCTTTAAAATAATCGTTGAGCTTTACAACGTTTTTTTCTCCCACTTTCATTGGAAATAACGATGGTATCTTCGAAACAAGGAAATAAAAAATGTTTAGCATTAAACTTCTATACTGTAATAAAGTTAACAAAAGTCTTTATCCAACACCAGAAATAGTCCCATTTGCTCACCTTGCACACTGCTCGAGATCAGTTTATGTTGTGGTCCCTCTGGTACAATCGCAACAATAGTGGGCTTAACCTCCATAGGTTCTGTAATAAAGGCGCCATTTTGGTTATTATAACGGTACAGGTATGTGGCCAAAGCATTGTGTTGCCTACACATGTTCATTTAAATACCTTCTTGTATAACTTCTTTCATGTCTTAGTTTTCGACATCAATTTTTTCTTGTTTGATGACAGGTGTTACATTAGTGGTATCAGTGGTATCTAAGCTGCTATTATCACCGTTAATTCTTTGTTCTGAAAAAAACAACCTATGTTACAAATCTAGCTTTTGCATTGCTTCATGTTAAATTAAAATGAAATAAACTCCTTCAAACAGATACACTACACGTGGTACTCACTTATTTTATTGTTTCTACGAATTCGCACCAGTCTCCATTGCTCTTTATTTTTAAGGTCGGACCATCTCTTCTGAACTTGGAATTTATTTATTTTCTTGCCAAGTTTTACCTTTAGTAATCTTAGTAGTTTTTGCATTATCAGGTCCTTTCTATTATTAACTTTTCGGTATTCTCCCTTTTTACAGTCATAGTCAAACTAGTTCAGTACTTTTACCATCATCTCCACCTCTCTTGGGCTCATTAGCTTTACTCTTTTAATTGCTGTAAATTTAATTTTTTCTTCTTTTTGACCATCTCCATCCCCCACCACAACTTCTTCAATTTTTTTTGAGCCTTTCAGCACCATCTCAGCCTCCATTGCCCAAACCCCCACCGACACCTGCTTCTCATCGCCATCTTCTCACGTCCCTTAGCGCGAGACAGACTCCTCAGTAATTTTATGCACTCACACTTGGGCGTTCGTTTCTGCTGTGGACTAATCAGCGATGATGCCCGACAGAATGGAGCATTGTGGATGAAGACTATTCGTGTATAATAACCTTGTGTATGGAGAATTTTAGCTATAACTTTAACCCATACAGGACCATTAAATAAGAAGAAATGTTATAATCGCTTTTACCCATACATTCGTTGACATATACGGTAAGTTCTTTCTGAATGGTGCATATATGTGTACTTGTATTGCTTTATTGTACACCACAGATGTAAAATATGTTTATTTATATTTTAGGCAAACAGAACACAATGGCTTACGATAGAAATGCTAACCTCATGAAAGATTTTTATTGAGACATACAGGGCTCACCCATATTTGTGGAAAACAAAATCAAAGATTATTCAAACAGAATGATGCATACATTAGCGATGCAAGAGCTGGTAAAAGCATGTCTACCACAATCTCCCGGAGATACTGTTGAATGGGCAAAGAACAAAAACCAGAACCTTAGGACTGTGTAAAAGAAAGAAGTAAATAAAGTTGAGGCCTCAAAAAAATCAGGAGCTGCAGCTGAAGACGTGTATGTTCCAAAGCTATGGTACTTTGAGCTTTTACACTTTGTCAGAGACCAAGAAACACCACGTCTGTCCACTAGCAGCCTGGCCACGGACAGCAGTTCATCCACAGAGGTGGAGCAAGCAGATGATATACCTCTAAGCGGCACAGTAAGTACAATACATTCAGCTGTTGTCATGTAACAGGTTTATTCATGTTAAAAGTAGAGATGCTCACTGACCCCCGTGTTTTGGTTTTGGTTTTGGATCTGAATTACCGTCGTGTTTTGGTTTTGCCAAACCGTCATTGCGTGTTTTGGTTTTGGTTTTGGTTTTGTTTGGTTTTGTTTTGCTATTTTGATTAAAAATCAATGTTTTTGGGCCTAAAATAACCAAATTTAGTGCTCCACCTGTTTCTTGGATAAGTAATGTAACTGTAAAGCTAATAAATTATCCAAAAAACAGTTTAATTCCTGGTAGGCCTTCATTAATTCGACACACAAACCAGACTGTCTTCTTCTCCATCTATGAATATTGGCAATGCAGCCATCATCTTTGGATGTATATTACACCCTACACTTATACTTAAATATTTAAAGAAATGGACAAAGGCAGTTTGGTTTCTGTCTCTCTAGGCCCCCCTCAACTTGTAGAAATACAAAAAAAATTCAGCCGTTATAGACTGTACAATATTAATTGAAATGGAGAAAGCCAGTTTGGCTTCTGTCTCTCTAGGCCCCCTCCACTTGTATAAAATACCCAAAAATTCAAACCAGCCCAGATGTCAAACACTTGTGGTCTGCCACCTGCGTTATCTCTGCTTGTGTTTGGAAAGTGCCAGAACCTCACGTGCCAGAACTGCTGCCACTGGTGCAACCCTGCTGCCACTGGCGCAGGATTTAAGACAATCAACCACATCCTCATCAGTGCCCTCGTCGGCTACCCAAATCTTCCCCACATCCTCTTCTAATTCCAAAGTGTCATCCTCACTTGGTGTATCACCGGCTACACTCGGGCTGTTCAGGCTCACATTTCAGCAGAATTGCTGAAAGTGTCCCTCTTTATGGGTACACTAACAGAATGCTCATGATTAGACATCCCACTGTTGGATGGACTCTCCACAGGTATTGGTGTCATTTGTGATTCAGAGCAAACATCATCCTCTACTGCTTTACTGTTATCTTGCAGCTCGGCTTTGACGCGTAACAGTAGTTGTGCACCACTTGAAGGCTCGGTAACATTTTTTGATCTGCCACTAATAGACAAAGGTGAAGGCCTCATTCTCTCTTTGCATGTTGGCAATTTTTTTTTTATCAGCACTTAACTTTTCCTCAGTTACACTTCTTTTTCGCTTCAACACGGTAAAAAAAAAATTGGTGTGTCTTTTTTTGACTGATTTCAAAAGACTGTGTAGTTTGACATCGCCTTTCCCAGATGACGTACTGGGAACACTACCATCAGGACTGGTGACAGAAGCTGGTTGCTGATTCTGCTCATATGTGGAATGCTTTTAATCCATTATGAGCCCAAAGCACTTGTAGTTCTCTGTTTTAGATACTGCTGACAGATAGTACTTTTGACAGCCAGAAATATTAATGCAAAAGAATGGGGGACACCCCAAAAGCACTTGAGAGTGCTAAAAATTATTTTTAAGATTGCTGACAAACAGGACTTTTGACAGCCAGAAATATTAATGCAAAAGAATGGGGGACACCCCAAAAGCACTTCGGAGTGCTAAATATTATATTTTAAGTCTGCTGACAGATAGGACTTTTGACAGCCAGAAATATTAATGCAAAAGAATGGGGGGGACCCCAAAAGCACTTGAGAGTGCTAAAAATTATTTTTAAGATTGCTGACAAATATGACTTTTGACAGCCAGAAATATTAATGCAAAAGAATGAGGGACACCCCAAAGCACTTGTAGTGCCAAATATTGAAAAAAAAAAGACTCCTCTATCCTCCTCTCTTCTCTATCAATTGTTATCAGAATTGTAATCAGAATTGTTATCAGAATTGTATTCTCTGTCCCTGCTCTAATCAGCCTGTGACTACACCCTGCTCTCTCCCTCTGTCAAATGGCGATGGATTGCTGTGGAGACAGGTATTTATAATTTTCAAGTATCGCAAGAACCGAGCCCCGAGATCCGACGACGTCACGATGACGTTCGGCCTCGGCTCGGTACTCGGATAGGCAAAGTTCGGGTGGGTTCAGTTCTCGGGGAACCGAGCCCGCCCATCTCTAGTTAAAAGTAATAACAAAACAATGTAAATACATGCTTTTAAACACTTGTTATAAGCAACCATTCTGCCATGGCACTCCACCATCCCCATTGAAATACGTAAGGTTCACCTCCTGATTTAATTTAGCCAATGTACTTGCATTTCTAGATTGTCCACACTCTAGTGGTGTCAAGCCAACTTTCTCCATGTCCTCGACATTACTGTCCACATAGGCCAGAGTACTACGTATACTGTGGAATTTACGCCGTATAAAGTTATGCAGAACACAGCAAGCCATCACCACTTTGTCAATCTTGTCCAAACGTAGGTTTATGGCTGAATGAAAAACTGAAGCTGTTACTTAGAATCCCAAAGGCATTTTCAACTACACGCCTAGCACGTGACAGTCTGTAATTAAATATATGCCGTTCAATTCACAGATTTCATTGTGGGTATGGTTTTAAAACATTGTTGTGTAATGCAAAGGCGTCATCTGCCACAAACACAAAGTTTAGTCCATATTTTGTGCAATTCCTAGATAGAATGTTAAGGACATTGTTTTTTAGTTTGTTATGGAAGGTAGTATGCTCCAATGCACCTCCATCTGAGACTTTTCCATTTTTCCCAATGTCCACAAATAAGAATTCATAGTTGGCATCCACTATGGCCATTAAAATTATGCTAAAAACTCCTTTGTAATTGTAGTAGAAAGAACCACTGTTTGATGGTGGCATAATTCTGTCATGTTTCACATCAATAGCCCCGCCGCAGTTTGGAAAATTCCATAGCCTCTCAAAGTCTTTGGAAATCACTTTCCAGTCTTCTTCTGTTGATGGAAACTGAAACATAAAGATTTGTAAATATGTTACATTGGAACATACATGTAATTGCATACTCTTATTATTTATTTATTTTTATTTTTCAGCCTGCTCTCCTGTCTGAAGGCCTCATGTTGGATGCTGCAGTCCAAGAAGAAACAACAAGTAATAGCACTGTACTTGAAAACCATGTGACTGCTGATAGCCAGGACGTGCTCGTAACTGGTACACAATCAAAAATTATTCAGAAGCGAAAGAGACAAAGAATACGTGAAATACAAGAAAGTGATGCGATAACAGAAAAAAATGCTTGATTGCGTTAACAATTTAATGGCAAAAAAAAAAGGAACAGGACACATTTGATCTCCTAGGAGCAACACTGGCTAGTAAAATGAAAAGTTGTAGCAAGCGTATACAAGATGAAATGGAGCGGGTGGTGTGCGACCTTATGTGTAGGGCTACCGCAGAGGATTTGTGGCCGGAAACAGTTATTTCACCATCTAACCGCAGACACAAACAGGCATACACATTTCGTACAGCACAGTTGCAACATGCTACCATGGGTGGACAAAGCATAATGCCTCAACAATATATGATATCCACACTAATAGCATCAGAAATGTATGCAACATTATACTGGGAGCACATCTCAAATGGATACAAGTGAAATTTTGCACTACAAACAATTATAAACTGTTGCTTTGGTACAAATCTTTGCATTGCACTTTACTTTTGTATTGCATTTTAGTACTATAATGTATATGTATAACGTTATCTATGTAAATAAACATCTATTGTTTTTTATAATGAAGACTATTGCTTTTTACCAACCTTCATATACTGTTCACAGAGAACTTCGATGATAGCATCACAGGTGTCAGGTATTATCAAACCCAGATTTTGAGGTGAAATAGCTGTGCTGTATTTCAGACCTGCCAGTGTCCTCCCTGTTGTCAAAAATCTTAGCGTTGCAACCAGTCTTTGCTCCAGTGCTATGGGTGTCCATAAATGGGTATCTCTGCATGAGAGGGGTTACAAGTTGGAGCAGTTCCTGAAAAGTGGCTTCATTCATGCGCAGGAAATTCCTAAAGTCATCTGGGTTGTTGTCCCATGTCTCCTGTAGCAGGGACATATGAGAGAATGTGTCTCTCCTCTTGAACCAATCTTTGCTCCAAAAAGATCAATTATTTCTCCTTCTCTCTCTTCAGTTACATACCAGCAGTCTTCTTGCGACAGCAAGCAGGAAAAGTGCAGTTGCTTGTTGTTTTTCTACTGTATCCATTGTAGGGAAAAAAGTATGAATGAGCGAAGAGACAGTGTTGTCTTCTGTTTTTATGAGTTTTTGGGTTTTAAATATAGTGAAAGCTCTGCCCCTTTATGCTAATGTCTTTGGTATATTGTTACATGACCCGCAAATGTCGCTTCAGTGTGTACAAAATTAAAATCATTGCTCACGACAACATAGCTGTAAAAATTCGCTTCCGGGACGGTCGCTCTTCCCTTTATCCTCTAAAATGAAGTTAGTGTGTACGTAGTCTAAGCAATCGGACCATCGATCGGATGTTAACTCGATCGGCATAAAAAGTTGGTTGAAAATTAGGCAGTGTGTACCTAGCTTTAGTGTGAATATTATTTCAAAACCAGTTCATGTGAAATAATCTTGTCTATTGTGGTAAATTTATGCATACTGTTCACCTCAGTACGTTTGTCAACCTTTGACACAGTTCTCACAATTGTTTTTTCCCAATTAATATTTTTTTGCTTCTTTAATTTATCACAGTTGAAAAAGCATGGGCAAGGGTCTGCAGCAGAAGCATGAGGAAGAATCCACTGGTACCTTTACAGGTAATTGTACCTTATTTATTATTTCTGTGTAAGCTGTTAATTAAATACCCTCATAATAAAAATGATATATAATTTCAGATATGCCAACTTCAAGGATCATTGAGGAGTCTGTCCATGACTCAGAAAAAAACAGGGAAGTAATCGGACATGAAGAATTGTCTGGTTCCTCAGTTTCATCTGTGCAAGGTATTAAAAGTAGTACATACTACTGTGAAACCTGTAATGTTATCACATGTCCTACCACAAATTTCTATTCATGATTAACAATTTGTCATCTCTGTCATCAGCTAATAGAATGCTAAACAGGTGTGTATCGCACTGGGAAGACCCAATATACCGTTGATATATCATTGTATTAATTATTCATTAAGTGCTGATATACAATCTCCAATATACACAAAATCAAAGGGAAGGAGCACCCTCACATGTAACACCTAAGAAACATTACAGAGCAAATTACAGAGAAACGAGTGGCTTGGTCCTGTGAACTTGCATAGTCACAACCTTCTTCCTCACGCTGTATTGGTTCAGGTGAGATATTTGGAATTTCAGCTTCTGATGGAGGTGTGTTCATCCGTTCTGCTCTTTCTTCAATAGTGTCTGTGACCTCAATTAAGGCGGGGTCCACCTCTACAGGTTGCATGGTGTCCGGAAACTGAACTGTAGCTTGCTCATATTCAGGTTGAGTGGCATCCTCTGCCTCTATTGTTGCTGTGTGGACTTCCGTTTTCACTGTACAGACATCTTCTGTTGTATAGACTTCAGTGCACACATCCTCCAAATCCATCACAGTGTCTTCAGTACTTCCATGCTCAGGTACTTCCTTCACAAACAGTCTTCTTCTCTTAGCTGATTAACATATGTTGGGAAGAAAAGAATAAGTGAAATGGGGCACTCAAAAGGTTGATTGAAATAAAATATAAACTTTTATTAATATTCATTAAAAACCTAACAGAAATAGGGTGTTAAGTTAGAAATACATTATAAATTGTCAATTTTATTAGCGAAATAATTAAAACCAAGAATGAATTGATAAACCAGAACGTTACTAAGTCCTGTTAAAATTAGCAGAAAACTGCTAAACTATGCCGCTGCTTACATAAATTGTATAGGAAATATAATATTTCTTTATATGACTTTCCAATTATCAATAGTTGAATGTCCACTCAAAATCATTAACTGAACTGAGTACTGCAGAGGTATATTCTGAATTGCTGTAATCAAATAATTGAGGAGTGCTTTGATAGGCTAATCCCCAATTTCGAACTGGCAGTTACTAATCCCCTAAATTTGTGTGCTGAGTCTGCTGTAGTTCTAGTTCATATATTATTCAACTTGCAATTACTGAACCCCTTTGAAGTGTATTAGAAATGCTGCATTTATGATTCTTATATAGCGCAGCTTATACACTTCAGTATTTTGGATAATCCTTACTACATGGAGTTAGAAGAACAGCATTTGAATTGGATATAGCAATCTAATCCCTCTCATATTATAGTATTAGTAGCTCTGGCTCAAACCAACACACGTATTTTCAATGAGGGAACTGTGTTTATAAAGTTAATCTCCCCACTACTTTAAGCACTGAAGCCCTGGGTTTGAAACACTTAATTTCACGCTATCTACATTGAAGGCATAATAGCCTGAATCGGAACTGGTATCTAGTATTGCCGCATAAATCTCTCATATGAACATAAAATCGGAGTGGATATTGAGCTTAACAAGAAGTCTTGCGCGCATGGGAGCTCGCCTGACGCGCGTTTCGCTAAAAGGCTTAATCTAAGGCAACCCGAGGCAGCCTTACCATTCGTTATTTAAAGCCCTTAGCCACGACTCTGATGTTGTCAACCATAGAGACGTTTACTAGCAGCGAGAATATGTGACTGTTGATAGACTTTCATTCTGGCCAATAGGGATGATAAACATTCTAGCTGGATTTGAATAGGTCCACAATTTTTCCATTGATGTGATTATGTAAACAAACCACGCCAGATTAACTGTACTTATGAATATTGTGAGCTCTGATATCAAAAGGTAAGTTGAAAGAAGAAAAGAACGGAGCCAAGATTAATATACACTATTTGTATGCATTAATTGATTGTATCAATACTGATAAATCCAAATTGCAGGCAAATATAATGTAAACATAGTATCCAGCAACCCAATTGTGTACAGGTAAAATAAAGGGACTTAAGGCAACAATTATATTAGAATAATTTTATTATACTTTATTGACAATTATCGGAGGCAGTAATACTGCCATCAATGTACAGGGCCAAAATTAAGGTAACAGAGGATTGAATAAGAGATGGTAATAATGAGTGCTATTAATATATTACAAAATATTTTGTTGTTGAAGTGACAATAAAAAAGGTGTAAACTATTTATGTGGAAAACATTATTTGTGAAGCAACGAAATTGTAATTAAGGAAAATAAAAATAAGTAAAAATAAAAATAATTTTTAAAAAAATATAAATAATAATAATAAATAAGATGGGTGGTGTTATGAAGTTAATTTGTAATTATTGAATAAGAATATTTTTTTGGTGAAGTTACTTAATTCATTATTATGCTGCATAATTTTTAATATATAAATGATGCAAAAAGTAAAAAATTAAAATTGCTAAAAATAATAAAAAGTGCCAAAACAAGTGTTGAAATTATATGGTCATATATAAAAAATGAGTTAAATTTACAAGGGACAAAACTGATTATATCAATAATAAGGTTTTTAAATCGAATGGAAGAAAGATCTGATGCTTTTTTCTAGATAATTACTTTTTAAAAAAAATTTGCTACCAAACAAATGGAATAGGCTACTACTGTCCAAATGTTCACTAGTCCGGATATTCCTCTCTTTGACACCAAAGATAAGATACAGGTGTTACAAATCATAGAGGAGTTAGATTCTTCAGTTTGTTCTACTAATGAGGAGGTAGACGTGTCTGAGGAACCTTTACAACTTAAAAACAAAAAAATCATCTTTTTCTCCTGATGTATCAACATGCCCCCAAGTTAAAACTTTTAGGGACATGATATCTAAAGATTTAGATCTGAGAATGGAAGAACTCAAATCCAGGCTCAAACGTAGAGGCTATACTAATAGGACTATCAAAAAACCTGAAATGATGGTCAACTCAAGGGACAGAGAAACTTTGATTTATCCTGCCCCTTGTCACGAGCCGCGGCGGTACTCACAGCCGCCGCGGCTCGCTTCCTATGCCTCCCGGCGTCCCGGCCGTCACCATGACGACCGGCGTGTCACTTCCACCCAACTACCGACCGTTGCCAAGGCAATGGCCGGACATCTCTGCAGCGCGGCGGCCAGGCTGCCGGGTGCGCACGCGCATATGGGGCAAACAATCAGATTCAGTCTGTGGCTGAATTAGCAGGCATTAGCCTGCAAGTGTGGATGCCAGGGCTAAGCCCTGATTGGCGCATAGTGTAGCAGGCAATTAGTCTGCAAGTGTGTTCTATCTGGGGGCAGGCTCTGATTGGTCCATCTGGATATTTAAGGCAATGAGGTCTGCTGCCTCATTGCCGGTTATAGCTTCTGTGCTCCAGTCTGCTGACCTGCTTGTTCCTGTTCCTGTATTCTGATTCTGCTACTGATTTCCCGTGTATGACCCTTGGCTTTGAATTGGACTTCGCTTGTGTTTCCTGTGACCCTGATCTCTGGCCTGTTTACCGTTTCTGCTATCCGCCTGTGACCCTTGACTTCAGCTTGCTTACCGATACTGTTGTCTGCTGCCGGCCCTTGACCTCTGCGTGGACCTCACTCCGCTTGCCTGGGTTCTCCCCAGCCGGTACACACTTCACGACCCTCTGTCAGTCTGCGGCCCAGTCTGTCCCCACCATCAGGGGCTCCAATGAACACCTGATTGGCAGAGTAGATTCCGGGTTGTGTTGTGCCGGCTGGAGGGGTTTCTAACATCCCTAAAGTAAGATCCGCGGATTCAAATGTTAGGATGATTCGAATATATTGTTCTGAATGGAAAAATTTAACTTCCATTTTTCAAAACATCGAAACATCTCAAAGTCAGATGAGGACTTGAGTGATGTGCTAGGAGGTAGAATTTCAATGACTTGGCGCAGGTCTAAGAACTTAAGAGATCATTTAGTTCACAGTGTACTAACATCAGAGAAGAAAATTTCCAACAAACCAATGAGTTTCTTTAAATGTGGCTTATGTCGTGCATGTCAATTTATGAAACAAACCAAAGAGTATACAGATCGCTATTCAAAAGTATGGAAAAATTAAACAATTCTTAAACTGCAATTCACCGAATGTAATCTATTGTCTAACACGCCCATGTAATCTACACTAGTTTATATGGTAAATATCTCATTCTACCACTGCTCAAGCTATCTCTAAAATATCAATTGTGCAGATATTGTAGTTTATATGGTATGGTTACCCTCTATTTGTTTGTTTAAGAATTTTATTACTTTGTTTGTAGTGTCCCACTTTTAATCCACACTGTTGCTCCACTTAGCTTGAACTTTGAACTAGCTCCCTCTTGTCCTGTGGATTTGTATAACCAGCTCAGTGCACCTTGTATTATGCCTTGTTTTATACTATTGCCTTCCAATCATGCCTGATGTTACTGTTTCACCTAACTGTTTTTTCTAAACCCACCCATCTGCTATCTCTGCTGTCCTTTCTGCTTCTTATTCCCTGACTCATACTTTACATCTCTTCTTCCTCTTTTCTCTCCTTCTACCTTTGTATTCTTTTTTATTCACCTCTTGTGCTCTCACCATTTCCTCACTACACTTGTAAGCCCTTACCATTCTTGATTTCTGAATTCTTTCAACTGTCTATTCCACACCTTCTCTAGCTTTATCATGATTTACTCCTCTCTCACTTCTGTCCTCTCCCTCTATCCCCCTGCTTCCCATGTCCAACCTATCCATATTCTTCCTCCTCCTTACTCCCCCCTCTCAATTCCCATACCCCTCCCTATTTCACTCCTCTCATCTCTTCTGTGCCTCTGGGCCCCTGATCTAACATGCTGCCCCCTCTTACATCTTTTCCTCTCTCCTCCCTTTCCCTACTGACACCCTTTCCCTCTTGTCCCCTTCGCTGCTCTTCTCTCAGCGTCAATATTGATTTTCACAGATTGGCGGTTGCTTACTCTGGATTAATTTCAAATATAAGTGCAGGATCGCAGGAGATCCAAAATAGGTTGAACTTGATGGACTGGTGTCTTTTTTTCAACCTCATCAACTATGTAGCTATGTAATCTGCTCCTACCTACATCCTCCCTTTCTTTCCCCCCAGCTAATCTTCTCCCTCATGTCACTCCTACCTTCTGCCTCTCCCATTCATAAGCCCCCTTATCTGCCCCATCTCCACTCCTCCCCTACCTCTTGCTCCCCTGCCCCTCATCTCCTGTCTGCTGACAAATCCCCTCTTATTTCTGTGTCTTGTCCAATTCCAACCCTCTCTTCCTGTCATTCACCTCACTCCTTATCATACTCACCCTTGCAGACGAGCAACCCCAACAATCTCATCCACATCTCTCCTCTTCCCTCTCTTCCACTATCCTGTGGTCTCTGGAATGCCAGATCAGTCTGTAACAAATTGACCTCTATCCATGATCTCTTTATCTCTAGATCCTTCAACCTGCTTGCCATCACTGAAACCTGGCTATCCCCTGAGGACACTACCTCTCCAGCTGCTCTCTCTTTCAGGGGCTTGTCCTTCTCCCACACACCCAGACCTGGGGAACGGCAAGGTGGTGGCGTCGGCATACTTCTCTCCTCCTGCTGTTCTTTTCGAGTTCTTCCTCCTGAACCCTCCCTCTCTTTTTCCTCCTTTGAGGTACACTCTATCCACCTATTCCACCCAGTCCACCTTCGTGTTGCTGTTATCTACTGTCCTCCTGGTCCTGTCTCTCAATTTCTTGATCACTTTGCCACCTGGCTCCCTCACTTTCTCTGACCTTCCCTCCCTGATCTTGGGGGATTTTAATATCCCTATAGACAATCCCTCAGACCCTGCTACCTCCAAACTTCTCTCCCTCTCCTCCTCCCTTGGTCTCTCTCAATGGACCTCCGCTCCCTCCCACCGCAGTGGCCACTCCCTAGATCTGTTTTTTTCACACCTCGGTACTGTCTCTGACCTCATTAATTCACCTTTTTCTTTCTCGGACCACCATCTCCTCTCTTTTAGCATCTCTCCATCCCTCTCATCGTCCCCGGCCCCCAAGGTTACTCTCACCAGGCGTAATCTTGACACAGTTGATCCTACCAGTTTCTCCTCCTCCCTGGGCTCGCTCCTCTCCCCCATCACCACTCTTTCTTGCCCCGATAAGGCTGTCTCCTTTTACAATCGCACTCTTACCGTTGCACTTGACTCTGTCGCACCAGCTGTCACCGTCAAGCTTCGTCGGTCCCCGCCACAACTGTGGCACACTAAACTTACCCGCTATCTTCAAAAATGCTCCCGCATTGCAGAACGGCTTTGGAGAAAGTCACGCACTCATGCTGACTTCCTCCACTTCAAGTTCATGCTTGCCTCTTATAGTTCGGTCCTTTCCCTCTCTAAACAATCTTTCTTCAAAGCTCTCATTTCTTCCCAATCCTCCAACCCCCGTTGGCTTTT